>NC_134690.1:352833160-353160793 GCF_050947455.1 Rhinoderma darwinii
GGTTGCTGGAAATGGGCCTCTATAAACCGATGTAGATATTGCATTAAAAAACAGACGTTTGCAGCTAGAATAGTAATTTAGCACCTTAACAATGTATAGAGTGTATTTCTGATTAATGTAATGTTCTCTTCATTGAAAAAAACTGTGCTTTTCTTTCAAAAATAAGGAAATTTCTAAGTGACCCTAAACTTTTGAACGGTAGTGTTTGTACACACACACCACATATATATATATATGTATATATATATATATATATATACACACACATGCATACATATGTACACATATATATATATATATATACATACACACACACACGTATGTGTATATATATATATATATATATATATGCTTGAGAAAGGTCCTATTTTGGGATTGAAACGTTTCTGTGTGTTTGAATAAACCACCATTTTTTCATACCGGAGTGCTGCAAGTTTTCTCTTTCTATATTTGATACTTCGTCCGAGGATCAGGACGTCTTGCTGGGCACCCGTACAATAATTTTAGTGAGTGCTGCTGCTTTCTATATCTATATATATATATATATATATATATACATACATACATACATACACACACGTCGCCTTGTCGTGGCAGGTGGGCAAACACTTTTTGATCTCTTTAGTGGTTTAGGTGGCATTAGTGTCGCAGTGTGCTGTCGCCATTTCTTTTTCTGCTGTATATTTGAAGTCACAGGTGTCCTGCACCTGCATACACATTTTATATCATTTAGTTGGAATGTGCTGTTCAAATTTTTGTTGTGTTTATGGGATCCATATATGTGGGGTTAGTGACTGCCTCCATTTTTGTTCTTGCACTCCTCCCATTCTGCCCTGGGTGATTTTAATTAGTTCAATGCTGGATCCTACCATCCCCAGGTATATATGTAGGCTTAGTCCCAGTGCAGAGTAGGTCCCCACCTTACAGAGGTCGCCTTGTCGTGGCATGTGGGCAAACACTTTTTGATCAAAATGTGTACTAAGAACCTCCCTATTTGTAAGTAGATTTAGCAGTAATGCATATTTATATTTAGTGGCTTAGGTGGCATTAGTGTCGCAGTGTGCTGTCGCCATTTATTTTTCTGCTGTATATTTTAAGTCACGGGTGTTCTTGCACCTGCATACACATTTTGTATCATTTTGTTGGAATGTGTTATACACACACACACACGTGTGTGTGTCTCACATTCCAACAAAATTATACAAAACGTGTATGCAGGTGCAAGAACACCTGTGACTGCAAATATACAGACACCACTGCGATACTGGGAGTCTACAAGATCAGCAGATAGGTCCATGGTGTAACAAATTGTCAGCAGGAAATTACAGTAGGTGATCTGCTCTCTTAATAGAGCCGTGTTCATGAACTTCCAGAGAGCCTCTTTAACACGCTGTTCTGCAGGGTAAGGGATGGGATACCAAACATTGATAGGGTCATAATAAGTATCAGTGCAACTATAACTATGGATGCTGGTAATAGGGCCCTATGAATTCTACTTACACTCCTGGTAATAAAGCCAGGCATTCGCTTGTATTCATCAAGTGACTTACATTAAAAAAAAAAGTGGGCACTCAATATAAATAATGATTTAAAACCACCGGGCACCCTATGGTAATAAGGTTGGAATCACTACCGTGGCTACTCATAAGCCGATTAAAGCTATATTAATTGTAAAACTAAATAAAAATAAAGAAATCGAAGCTTTTACCTGAAAAGTAATATTAGTATTTAAATACATGACTTCACAGATTCCATTGTGACTAGAGATGTTCATAGAGCTTTTCCAGCTACCAGAACAAGCAGATTGTAGGTCCCATGTGAACATGATGCAGTATTCATCATGTTCATCTCTGGTCACTGGGGAAAACACAACCTTGTAAATTAGCCAGGTGTCCAAGTTGTGTTCAGTACCAGATACCTGAAGAGACAAGACATTGGACGTAGGAGCCTTGTTATAGAAGATTACAGCTAAGATGTAATATTCTCATAATGATATAATTCTGCTAATTATTATGGTTGACACACATCGCCTGACCGTAGTTAGAGCCATAAGAACATGTCGATTGAGCTTATAACAAGGCCAGTAAATCAAGTTGTAAACCTGTGGAGGATTCTGATCTCAGTATAGAACGCGTCTTTTCAGAGTTAAAATGTACGTATCGTTATAACTTTTTATTTTTCAGAAATCAGTAGTACATGTGGATATATGAAGCTTTGTAATGTATCGTATTAGGAGAAAGCAGCATCTTCCTCACTTTCCAGCAGCCTTTAGCTCCCCTTTCCCTGCCTGCAGGCTCTCTATTAGGCCGAAATCAGACGACCCTGGTATACGTCCGTGTGACGGCTGTGAAAACAACGGACTGTCACGATCTGTGGGTATGTGGACCCACTGGGCCGTACTGCCGTAGCGGGATAGCAGTTGGCCAACAAAGTACCAAGTCAATATATAAATAGTCCAAGCACAAGGGTACCTGTAGTGGTTCAGACAGTAACAACGGCTCGGCACAGATGGGACCTTGAGAGCAGACACCAGACGTGGTGTAACACAGCAGGCGGAACTGGTGGCATAACACGACTCCAACAGGTTTAAGGCACAGGAACAAACAGCACGGGATACAGGGTACATGTAGCAGGGCACGGCAACAATGGGAACAGGATAACACTAAGGGACCATTTGCAAGACTAACATAGGAAAACACAACAATGCTCAGGCAATGAGCAAAGGGGCAGGGCCCCTCTTATAGACTAGGGTGATCATGGGCTAATTAATGATAATTCCCATGTGCGCGTGCTAGCCCTTTAAAGCCAGGCACGAGCGTGCGCGCGCGCGCGCACTCTACAGGACACAGTGGACCGGAGCGAAAGTGAGCGCTGGCGCCTCCTGGGGAGATGCGGGTCAGTGCTCACAGATACATGGCTGCGGCCGTCGCGGGGTGATAAATCCCGATGGTCCGCGGCCATGGACGCTCCACGGCTGTCACACGGAAGGATGTATTTCAATGTGGCCGTTCACGCGGTCATTGTTTCAACAGACAGTGTGAAGGGTCCTTTGAAAAATAGAACATGTCCTATTTTGTTTCGTTTTCACGGATCCCTCGATAGACTCAAGTCCATGGGGATCCGTGAAAACAGGACACGCATGAAGGTAACTCGGATGTTAAAAAACGACCGGCTTCCACGCCAGTTTCCCCACGTTTGTCTGAATTCGGCCTAAGGGTACGTTCACATGGTGGAAACACTGCGTAAAAGGTACACAGCGTACCCACCCTGTTGCCCGCAGGAAACCCTGTACGAAAAAAAGCATCACCAAATTGTACATCTGCTATTTGTTGCAGGTTTTACCCCCCCCCCCCCCCATTGAATTAAATGGGAAAAAGACGCAACAAAGAAGCAGCAAATATAATGGACATGCTGGGGATTTAAAAAAAACGCACCCCAGGTCAATTTGAGCGTGTTTTCCGCTTATCATTTACGCAACGTGTGGATGAGATTTGTTCAGATCTCATCCACTCTGCTGTTACTGTATTATGTTGCAGATTTTCCACAACTTCATTAGTTGCGGAAAAAGCACAGTATGTATGCAACATGTGAACTTGGCCTAATGCCCCATGCACACGAACGTAAAAACTGGCCCATGGACTTCTATTGGCCACGGGTACGTCCCCGTATGCTTACGGGAATATGCCCGTGCCGTTGAAAAATATAGAACATGTCCTATTTCAGGCCGTAATTACGGCACGGGCAGGCCCATAAAAGTCTATGGGGCTCCCGTAATTACGGGTGACTACGTGTGTGCACCCGTAATTACGGGAGCGTTGCTAGGCAACGTCAGTAAATAGTCACTGTCCAGGGTGCTGAAAGAGTTAAACGATCGGCAGTAACTGTTTCAGCACCCTGGACAGTGACTTCCGATCACAATATAGATCAACATGTAAAAAAAAAAAAAAAGACGTTCATACTTACCCAGAACTCCCTGCTTCTTCCTCCAGTCCGGCTTCTAGGGATGACGTTTCAGCCCATGTGACCACTGCAGCCAATCACAAGCTGCAGCGGTCACGTGTACTGCCGCGTCATCCAGGGAGGTTGGACTGGATGTCAAGAGAGGGACGCGTCACCAAGACAACGGCCGGGTAAGTATGAATTTCTTTTACTTTTACTGTGGAAAGGGCTGTCCCTTCTCTCTATCCTGCACTGATAAAGAGAAGGGCTGCCAATTACTGCAGTGTAATTTTGCAGCGAAAACGTGCCCGTAAATACGGGTGGAATACATGTGACACCAGACCCTTATTTACGGGCACGGGTCCGTAAATACTGGTGCAATACGGGTCGAATACGTGTGAACAAGGACCCGTATTTACGCCAGTATTTATGGGAGGACAAAAATACGTTCGTGTGCATGAGGCCTAAATGTTCACAAATCTCTTCAGTCACCAACTCCACCACAGTGGCTGTTGTACCACAATTGTGGCGAACGGCAAGCGGAAAGATGCGACAGATTTATTAAGAGATGAGTCTATACAGGGGATTTGGAGCGCTGTTTCATAAAAATGGAACTCTGACCACAATAAAGACAAAAACACATTAGATAAAGGGACCACCCTTTTATAATGTCCGATTAGCTAATAATTGGAGGATCAGACCATAAACCTGAAGTGAATGTCAAACTTTAACACCATGGTGTTATTCGAAGTCCAGAATTCACTGCTAATTTATTTTGTAATATATCTTTATAATGGTCTGAGCCCCATTTTTATGATAAAGGGCTCAAAATCCCCTGCAAAGCTATAAAGTTAAATAATAAAATTGTAGCTGGCCACTAGTGGGAGCTCATTGAATACAGTTCTATTATTGAGTTCAATGTATAAGCAGTATATAGTAAGCTGCTAGTGGAGGCTGCAGTGAATCCAGAAATTACTATCTGCTGCAATTGGGTCCAACCAATTATTTTTTATACAGCACAAATTTGTTGGTCCTGGAGCGATGGCTCTGTTTCGGAGGTCAACGTAGTAGTAGCAGCAGAGCAGAGGTCACGGTATTGGAAAGAAGAGGTTAAGGCGTATTAAAAAGAAGCTGGGAATTAACTGTGAATATTCCTACAGGACACACGAAGAGTTTAATAAGGACAGGAAGCAATGTGAGGAAGAGTCATGTAGAGAGAGAATTGAATAGAGGGAATCCTAGCATGTAAAAGTCCTCCCTGATAATACTACTGTAGAAAAGACAAAAAACAAAGCACAGCTCAGGTTGTATGAGACCAAGCGTTGGTAGCCTTCGTCTTTGCTTCCTCTGCGCGTAAAGATCAGTGGCTGTTCTGATGCATCTTCCAGCGTGTTAGGGAATGTGGAAGCAAGGAGCAGATGAGCGAAAACGGTTGCTGCCAATAATGGGGCTCTATGGCAGGCAATGATGGTGCAAGGTGGCAGAAACTCTAATCGGCATACACTATGGGGAGCACAAGAGGGTGTATTTTGACAGATTTTCCCTGGCTATATGTCTCTAGATTGGGCAAGTGAAGTCATGTCCTAGCTAGGTCCCACTCTTCAGCAGCTTACTACCATTATCTATACCAGATCTCTGCAAGACTGTTCGTTTCAGGAGCTTGAACATGTTTCAGACTGAGAAATAGGCCTTTTGTGTGTTTTTTTCTTTCTTTGGTTTATTGTCCTTGTGATATTTACTGAATCTAGAGAGTCTCTCCTGTCAGAGGTGTGTTAAGGCCCTATTACACCGGCCGATTTTGGCCGATGCAGCGAGCGCCCATTAACGAGACAGATCGGCGCTCGTCTGCTCCTGTAACCAGGAGCTATGGGGATGATCGCTTGTTATAATATTATTAGTAAATAAACGATCGTTTGCCAGATAATTGCCCTGTGTATAACCCCCTTAACAGGCAAGAGAAGTAGTCAATAGGCAAATATATGGTAATCTGACTGACTGACACTTCCACTAGATTTAACAAAAGCTGGTAAATTATTTCATGCATGGCAGTAAAGTGAGAAATGTCCTCGGAAGTAATGGATGATCATGTATATATGGGGGGTATTTTAATGATAGCACTGTAAAACACAGAATGGTCTTCATACAAATGAAAGTATTGCCAACATTTACTTCCATAACATGTCATATATATCTATCTATACGCACTCATACATATACATATACATATATATGCTGTATAGATCTAAACGGTCACAAGCAAGAACGTTTTATTATATCATATCACTGCCTATCCCCATGCAAATCAACAATACAATGTACTCATTCTCCGATAACTCAGCATGATGGTTATATAGTTATTCCTCCCAGCCAGTGGCCTAGGGTGGTCTAAGGCTTCGTTGACATCTGCATCAGGGCTCCGTTCATGGGTTCCGTCTGAGCTTTCCATCAGGGGAACCCATGAACAGAACCCTGACTGAGACAAAGGGAAAACCATTGATTTTAATGGTGACGGATCCGGTGCAAATGGTTTCCGTTTGTCCCTGTAGCACAGTTGACTATGGTATTGATTCCATCAAAACGACAGAACCCTTGCACAACAGTGATAAACTGAAACCATTTGCACCGGATCAGTCACCATTGAAATCAATCAATGGTGATGGAAACGGAAACCTATGGCTTCCGTTTGTTTTGGTCAGGCTCCATTCTGACGGAAAGCTCAGATGGAATGTCAGAATTTTGAAGTTTACAAAATTAAATTAAGGAGGTGGTTTTCTTTCTCCCATCATTTCTTGAGCAACTGTTGCACGAATCACGCACAGCACATGGATGTGCGTCCGTGTGCTGTCTGTGATTTTCACGCACCAATTGACTTCAATGGGAGTGTGATGCGCCAAAAAACTTTCAAGTATAGGACATGCAGTGAGTTTCACACAGCGGACGCACGCTGCGTGAAAAACTCGGAATGTCTGAATGGCCCCATTGACTTGCATAGCTCTGTGCGACGTGCGTGATTTTCACGCGCGTATCACGGATGTGAAATACGCTCGTGTAAATAAGGCCTAAGTGTAAGTATTTCTATCAATCACGCTCACCTGCTGGCAAGAAATGATTGATCCATACAAGTGCTATTTCCAGGAAGACCATGGGTCGAAATCAAAGTGATATTGTTGAAATTTAGATGTGGGCTGCAATGAAAAATGGAGCTAGTCATGTAGTGTTATCAAATAAATTGCCACCATCAATAAGTAATTGATAATAAAGGTCATACCATAGGTTTCTGTTTCCATCACCATTGATTTCAATGGTGATGGATCCGATGCAAATGGTTTCTGTTTGTCTCAGTTGTGCAAGGGTTCTATCGTTTTGATGGAATCAATACCGTAGTAGACTGCGTGATTCATTCCGTCAAAACAACAGAACCCTTGCACAACAGGGACAAATAGAAACCATTTGCACCGGATCGGTCACTATTGAAGTAAATGGTGATGCAAACGGAAACCTATGGTTTCCGTTTGTTTCAGTCAGGGTTTCGTTCAGGGGTTCCCCGGACGGAAAGCTCAGACAGAACACATGAACAGAGCCCTGACGCAGATGTGAACGAAGCCTTAGGCCTCATGCACACATCCCTCACCATTTTTACACCTGTTTAAAACGGATCCATGTCTCTGTTATGACATCCGTGTGATTTCCGTTGTCACTCCGCGTCTGTTCCGTTTTAAATGGATGTTGTGCTTCTGTTTGTCTTCCGTTTTAAATGGTCCGTTAAAATCCATCTTGTGTGTTGAATGCATGGAACTTTGGCACTCCCTGCCGTTGCTTAGCAACGGGTCCGTGGAAAACTGACGAATGCTTTCCGTGTGCCGTCCGTTTGTTTGACAAACTCAGACTTCAATGGGCCCCGCGGTCACTGAATGACGGACAAAAGTAGGACATGCACTACATTTGACGGAACGGACGAACGGAACAGTCAAAACAACGGATGTGTGCATGGCCCCATAGAAATGAATGTGTCAGGGTGCGATCAGTTAAAAAAACGGATAGCACCCTGAAGAAAATAACTGAAGTGGGCATGAGGCCTTACACAGTCCGTGTAAACAAGCGCCAATCAACGATCGGCACTTGTTTTCTCCTTTCACAAGGAGCGTATGGGGCCGAGCACTTGCTACTACGATCGCTCATCCCCATATATTTCTATCATGTCGGCAGCACGTCTCCCTGCGCTGCCGAGAACGATGATATTTTCGTAATTTAAAATGATAAAATCAGCCGATGAACGAGCATTTGCTCGTTCAACGGCTGATCGTTGTCCTGTTTACATAGGGCAAATATCGGGAATGAGCGTTCTGTGAACGCTCGTTTGTGCATGAACGGTTGTGAAACATCTGAATAACTTGTTACCCCACCCTCAAAATTGTCAACTGATTAACAATTGTACCATTGCACAGTTTGCACCATGGACCATCTATCCAAAGGGCCAAAACAACCTCTTTAAATTATGTTTTTCATTTTTTACTTTAGTTTAGAACATTAAAGCTGCAGTCCGGTTGTTCTGGGCAAACAGTTGACTGATACATGAGGCTTTAGGAACATAATGATAATAATCCCAAATGGGAGAGTTATAGACAGTGATCTCCTAATATGCCCTACTAGGCCGTAAGTATAGATAGTCCAAAATGTTTGATGATCGCTATGAAACCGTTTAATATGAACATAGATGGAGAGCGGCATGATGGTTCAGTGGTTAGCCAAGTGTGTCCTGGGTTCGAATCTGACCAAGAACATCATCTACATGGTGTTTGTGTGGCTTTCCACCCACATATACAGTGAAGGAAATAAGTATTTGATCCCTTGCTGATTTTGTAAGTTTGCCCACTGTCAAAGACATGAACAGTCTAGAATTTTTAGGCTAGGTTAATTTTACCAGTGAGAGATAGATTATATAAAAAAAAAAAAAAATGAAAATCACAGTCAAAATAATATATATTTATTTGCATTGTGCACAGAGAAATAAGTGTTTGATCCCTTTGCCAAACAAGACTTAATACTTGGTGGCAAAACCCTTGTTGGCAAGCACAGCAGTCAGACGTTTTTTGTAGTTGATGATGAGGCTTGCACACATGTTAGATGGAATTTTGGCCCACTCCTCTTTGCAGATCATCTGTAAATCATTAAGATTTCAAGGCTGTCGCTTGGCAACTCGGATCTTCAGCTCCCTCCATAAGTTTTCGATGGGATTAAGGTCTGGAGACTGGCTAGGCCACTCCATGACCTTAATGTGCTTCTTTTTGAGCCACTCCTTTGTTGCCTTGGCTGTATGTTTCGAGTCATTGTCGTGGTGGAAGACCCAGCCACGAGCCATTTTTAATGTCCTGGTGGAGGGAAGGAGGTTGTCACTCAGGATTTGACGGTACATGGCTCCATCCATTCTCCCATTGATGCGGTGAAGTAGTCCTGTGCCCTTAGCAGAGAAACACCCCCAAAACATAATGTTTCCACCTCCATGCTTGACAGTGCGGATGGTGTTCTTTGGGTCATAGGCAGCATTTCTCTTCCTCCAAACACGGCGAGTTGAGTTAATGCCAAAGAGCTAAATTTTAGTCTCATCTGACCAAAGCACCTTCTCCCAATCACTCTCAGAATCATCCAGATGTTCATTTGCAAACTTCAGACGGGCCTGTACATGTGCCTTCTTGAGCAGGGGGACCTTGCGGGCACTGCAGGATTTTAATCCATTACGGCGTAATGTGTTACCAATGGTTTTCTTGGTGACTGTAGTCCCAGCTGCCTTGAGATCATTAACAAGTTCCCCCCGTGTAGTTTTCGGCTGAGCTCTCACCTTCCTCAGGATCAAGGATACCCCACGAGGTGAGATTTTGCATGGAGCCCCAGATCGACGTCGATTGACAGTCATTCTGTATGTCTTCCATTTTCTTACTATTGCACCAACAGTTGTCTCCTTCTCACCCAGCGTCTTACTTATGGTTTTGTAGCCCATTCCAGCCTTGTGCAGGTCTATGATCTTGTCCCTGACATCCTTAGAAAGCTCTTTGGTCTTGCCCATGTTGTAGAGGTTAGAGTCAGACTGATTAATTGAGTCTGTGGACAGGAGTCTGTTATACAGGTGACCATTTAAGACAGCTGTCTTTAATGCAGGCACCAAGTTGATTTGGAGCATGTAACTGGTCTGGAGGAGGCTGAACTCTTAATGGTTGGTAGGGGATCAAATACTTATTTCTCTGTGCACAATGCAAATAAATATATATAATTTTGACTATGTGATTTTCTTTTTTTTTTTTTTTCTATATAATCTACCTCTCACTTGTAAAATTAACCTAGCCTAAAAATTCTAGACTGTTCATGACTTTCACAGTGGGCAAACTTACAAAATCAGCAAGGGATCAAATACTTATTTCCTTCACTGTAGAGGAGTTGGGTTCTATGAAATTGAAAATTCACTGAAGTGATAAATGAGTAAAATGTATAATTTTTATTTCATAGCTATCTAAAAACAGGGGTACAATCACCACTGTGAAAAGCCCAACCGTGTATTTAAAAACGTATTAAACAGAATACTCCCAGTCCTAGTTCGTTTGCGAACCCTTAATGACTGGGTATGTAAACAGAGATATCAAAATATGGAATCAGCGTATAACATTGGTAAAGCAGTGGTTTGGACCCTTGTTCACACAGGAGCCTGCGTTAACCGCACCAGATTCTCCCAATGTACAGATGCACATACGCGTTTCTATACTTATCATCAGGGGTCTGTCAGTCTGGCCAGGATGCCAGCGATATATCTTCAGCAGCAGATATTCTACTGCACAACACGGAAGCATGCACGCATAGATGTCAGCGGTCAGTGGGAGCACAATATATATCGTTAAAATACAGTGAATTAGTTCTATGAAATTGACAGCAACTGAAGTGATTGGTGAAAACTGTACAGCACTGCAAAAAATATGTTGGCTCTAGATAAGCAACTAGAAATAATGTCATTTATTGCACACATATATAAAAAGACACAAATCGTGAATTTTAAATACTTTTATTTAAATTCAATTGAGTTTAGGAAAAAAACACAATTTTAGGAAATATTTAAAAAGAAAAGAATGATATGTCAGCAGTAAATTTGGGTTTTTCAAGCATTCATTTTGTTTTACAAATATTACAATTAATGCACCAAAAGGGAAAATTGAAAAGGACCCGCATTTCTTATAGCACACCCTCAATATAAAGAACATGATTTATAATATACATTTATACTCCTATGTACAACATCTAATAGAATTCAAGAATATAGAACATCCAGAAGTGACTGTTCACACTGAGAACCTCCCCAGCCAGTAAGAGAAAGGCCTGTGAGAAGGTGGCCCCGCACACAGAGCAAGGCCACAAACCCAGAATATCAAGTTCACGTACAACCCACAAGAACACAAAGAACCCTGTTCAATCCCAGTCATTTAAGATCAAGACAAACAATATTTTAAAGGAAAGAACAAAAAAATATAAATCTCCCTGGTCCATTATTTCCTTCTTTTACATTTCACGTTACATACAAGTAAAGACTGGGTGGTATGGACTGAATAGCGACTGACTGACAGCTTCTAAAACAGACTTAATGGTGATAGGCAAGATGAATACGATCCTGATTTCCGCACTGACTCATATTTACTGGCATCACCTTTGTAATTCCAGAGGAACTGACAGCCAAAGTGCTCAAATCCTCTCCTTCACATCACCCTGAGTGGAAATAATCTTTGCTGTATAAATCTCACCAAGATGAAGCGCGTGAATCCTGAAAGAACCTCGTATAATCCTTTGCTCTGTGAAAGCAAACAAACCCAAATGATGCTTGTTCCTACTGTAAATGAGATGTGAAATGAATTCACAAGAACCCCTTGTAAACCTACAACATCTTCACTTTATCTTAGGCAGCATTTACATTCACATTTACGGATATAAGCCTCAGAAACATTTGAAGGCGGCCATTTTGTTTGCCGACATGGTATTCCTTATGGAAACAGACTTTTCAGTCACTAAGATTCAGTGACACGACTGAGGCAAATAGTCATAGTAAATAAATAAAACGGTGAATAAAATGGCTGCCCTCTACCGCGCCGATCTTGTGCATAGGCTGTGTCAAGTATTGCAACTCAGCCCCATTCACTTGAATGGGGCTATGCTGCAATACCAGAAACAGACCATGGACAAAAGTGGCACCATTTTTGGAAAAATAAAAGCATACTTTTTTTTCCGGATCTCAGACAACTCCTTTAAAAAATATTGTTCCTATTTATGTGAATCTGCTATATACACAAAGTGAAATCCTAAATCAGGATATCCTGACCGTTCCAGATTAGCGTTATGCTGTAGATTTACCAGTGTATGGTATAAAATCACAGTAGAATTAGGTAGCCATAGTCGCCCAAATATATCCCTGATCCGATGAGTGTTTCAATATTATTTTATTATGGGGAAAGCCTGCTTAACCGTGAATACATAAGTTGGCTCACATAAAAAAGCCACAATTATTGGAGTAATATAGATCCCAATCATTACCCACGCATTTCGGTTTTATTGGTTAAAGTATCGGGTTGTCTTCGGCCCCCTTAACTATAATGCAAAGATTTCTGCCAGTGCAAATCGGTCCTTTTTTAGTAGGTGTAAATCAAGAGCAAATTCTTTCTACAAAATAACACAAACGCGTAAACTGTATCTCCAATATGCAAATGATACAATTACTACTAATTTGCAGTTGACCTGCTGGAGATGAGCAGGAGAAGGTGGCACGATCAGGAGAGGCGTCCGCAAGGCATGGATTTTAACAGTAGCAGGCTATCTCACTGTGAAGACATCTGTTGATTTAGCCTCAGGAGATTCACACTGCTTAATGCTTTGCCGTTTCTGTCTGGAAGTCGAAATAAAGCTTCTGCTCGTCACTTAGTCCACAGAACAACATTTCAGTGTAATCAACAGTCCCTACTTACATCAAACTAATTGGTACAAACCTGTATAGAGAACAGAAAAAAAATCACTTAAATTAGTGCAAAAATCCCATAGACACACACAAAACACACAAGTGCCCCAAGATGCATCCAGCTGCATTTTAAAGACATCTACTTCATATGACTAATGGAACTGAACATAAATGATTCACATTGAAAATCTTTCTAAGCAGCTAATTCAGAAGATCAAATATGTAGAAGGTCACACAAAAAGTAAGCAGTATCTATTACACAGATGTGAAAACAGCATACAAGGCCACGACGACAATACGGTCAATCGAACATGAACTTTAAAACAAATAAGCCTTAAACAAAACTTTAAATCAATTTTTTTTCGTCATTTGGGGAATATGGGTCTCAAATAAAACATTTAAAACAGAATTGTATAAATATGTGCTGAAACCATGCAAAATAACAGGAGAAAAGCCAAAAAGAGGAAAAAGAAGCATATCGGAGATCTACTCTATGAGATGCCATGGAATATACTAAGAACATACTTAAAGGAGACGTCCACCTTAAAAGCATCTTCAGCAAATGCCATTCGTGAGTGAGGGAAGTCTAGACCTATTTGACATTGGTGGGTGTCTGAGCTCACGGACCACCACCCATAGCATCTTCTGATGGTCATTGTGACATGTCAGTAGACGCTTAAGGTGGAATTCTCTTAAAAAAATTTTTTAAGCCAACTCTAAATATTTGGGCCGGGATCTCGGCAGATAATTAAAAATATATATATACTTTTTTTTTTTCCTTCTTTTATACACACCATTGGAAAAATTCACATATTTAAGGCCCTGCTACCACAGATCGAAACTCCAGCCTGTCCCGTAGTTAACCCAGGTTATAAGATACACGTGGCTTCTAAAGATGCAGCACCCAAGCATTGTTTAGTCTGCTCTCTGTTCCACTTCCCAGCCGTGAAAGCCTAAGTCATAACAATATGAGGCAATTACATCCTTAATACCTAAAATGCCTACAAAGAAGTGCGGTGTGTCTCCTGCTTGCTGGTTATGTGGTCCCTTGTCCTTTGGTGCGGTTGCATCATTACACTTTGTCAATCCTCTTGCCATCATCAATGTTACAACCATAGTTGCATCATACCTTCGTGCCTAAAGGATGGTTTACTTTACTAACAACTTGCCCAGGGGGGTCCTGCCCCGGTAGACACACATTACAACATTGCACAGCTCTTCCTTTTTAAAAAGTAATTTTCACAGGTGCAAAGTCATATTTATATTTTTATATATTTTTTTTTCTTTTTAGATTTAAAAACAGCTCTTTAGAGTTCAGTATAAAAAAAAAGTGCTTCAATTGGAAGATTTGCTGACCGCACTGGCAGAGCGTCGAAGCTTTCCCGAAACTTTCGTTCTGGTGGCACGGGTTAGTGTTGGAGAGGTGGGCTCTGGTGGTTCCGGTCCGGTGCTTACTGACAGATCAGAACTGGTACTTGAAGGGAGACCTAAAAAAATTAAAACAAAAAAAGACATGAGGCAAGATATTGAGAGAATATTTACACTGCCATGACAAGATTTCCATAACTTTCGAAAAGTCGAGCAGGTCCCAACAGAATGTCCGAAGCAACAGGTTTATACAAAAATTGGTAATTTGATAGCATTTCTTCAGGATGACTGTTATTCAAAGCTGAAACATGTGCTGGGATTTTAACGACTATACATTCTTCCAGACACTCTCCATATAACGTTATCTCAAGCTGCCTGAAAACCGTGGCTTCCATTTTTACATGCCGTGTGCCTGGAGATATAGGTTTAGCGGCAGATATGTGCCAGCTACACTACAGAACTGAGATGCCAAAGTAATGTCCCTTCTTAATATGGAAGCAAAGGTTCACTAACAAGCAAAAATGACGTAAATTATTGGCGAACAATGCAAGCGACATTTTATTAGAAGAGTCTATGAACAATAATATAGTCCCTTTTCTTGCATTAAAAGGACATACACAAGAAATAGACAGCAAAACGGACTTCAATCTTACAGCCTACTAGGCCTCATGTATGAAAACTAATGCAGACAAGAACTAAGGGTGTTGCCCATAGCAACCAATCAGATTGCTGCTTTCATTTTCAGACCCGCTTTGACAAAAGTAGAAGCTGAAATCTAATTGGTTTGCACTAGTTTTCATGAGGCACAATATCTCTACCAATGACTATATTCTCCGTTACAGCAAATAAGTCACCATATAAGATACCTATAACTTCCAATAAATCTGCAAAGGCATATCACAACTTACATTGAATAGTCAGGAAAACAATGTGTATACGGTTATCAGCAGAACCAAGGGTCACCAAAAAAACAATAAAACAACCGCTGCTTTGTAAAAAAAAATATATAAAATGAAGCCGCCTTAATAATTAGGATTTACTACTACCATGTATGATACACCGCCTAGATAGTGTTTGCCACCATAACTGGGCCAAACCTAGCCTTCACGATAAAGAACTAACACACAAACAACCCACAACAAAAGATATTTTTTTTTAAAAAAGAGTGAAGAGAGCAATTTTTACAAAGTTCACAGATTCCGATTTAATTTGAAAATCTGATTTGCCTAATATCATACATACCTAAAGACTCATTATATTAACCTATAAGGTCTGCTGATTGATAAGTATATATTTTGCTAATACTTCATGATAGTAATGGCTGCAAGACAGTGTTATACTAGACAACACCCAATAGGAAGGGTCCTATGCAGTTGGCTCTCTAGGATATATGTACTGTGAAAAAGTATTGGCCCCCTTTCCAATTTCTTCTGTTCTTGCATATTTATCACACTTGAATGCTTCAGACCATAAAACTAATCAAAGTAAACACAGTTATTTTTAAATTATTTAATTTCCAGCCCTACTTGGCCTTATGTGAAAAAGTAAAAGCCCCCTTAGCTACTTAAAGAGGCTCTGTCACCAGATTTTGCAACCCCTATCTGCTATTGCAGCAGATAGGCGCTGCAATGTAGATTACAGTAACGTTTTTATTTTTAAAAACGAGCATTTTTGGCCAAGTTATGACCATTTTTGTATTTATGCAAATGAGGCTTGCAAAAGTCCAAGTGGGTGTGTTTAAAAGTAAAAGTCCAAGTGGGCGTGTATTATGTGCGTACATCGGGGCGTTTTTAATACTTTTACTAGCTGGGCGCTCTGATGAGAAGTATCATCCACTTCTCTTCAGAACGCCCAGCTTCTGGCAGTGCAGACACAGCGTGTTCTCGAGAGATCACGCTGTGACGTCACTCACAGGTCCTGCATCGTGTCAGACGAGCGAGGACACCGGCACCAGAGGCTACAGTTGATTCTGCAGCAGCATCAGCGTTTGCAGGTAAGTAGCTACATCGACGGAACGTATTTCGGCCGCTAATCCCGGACCGAACACACTGCAGGGAGCCGAGCTCCTAGCATCAGTTATGTACGACGCTAGGAGTCCCTGCCTTGCTGCAGGACAACTGTCCCGTACTGTAATCATGTTTTCAGTACGGGACAGTAGTTCAATGGAGAGGCAGGGACTCCTAGCATCGTACATAACTATAATGCTAGGAGCTCGGCTCCCTGCAGTGTGTTCGGTCCAGGATTAGCGGCAGAAATATGTTCCGTCCTTTACAGACCGAACATGCTCGTGTGAATCCAGCCTTAATGAGATGCTGTGGTAAGACCTAAAACTAGCAGTTTATACTCAAAAAACCTCAATGTAGCCAAATTAAAACACGAGTGGGCCAAAATTCCTCCACAGCGATGTAAAAATCTCAGTGAGTCATTGCAAACATTTAATTGCAGTTGTTACTGCCAAGGGTGGCATGACCAGTTATTAGGTTTAGGGGGCAATTACGTTGCCACATGCGTTATATAGGTTTTAAATAAATCTTTATCCTCAATAAATGGAATGATGATTTTGTGTTTACTCGTGTTGTCTTTATCTTATATCAAAATTAGTTGGATGATCTGAAACATTTAAAATGCGACAAGATAGAAGAAATCTATCCCGATTTTGGCCTATGCCATTCACTGGGAGATATACAATCTGCTGGTGGTTAGAATTTAGGGGCTAGGTGAATATTCTGCACAAATTGTGCTCAGAGGTTGGGAGCGCATATAGGAAAGAATGACTGAATCCTAAGCAATGCTCCCTAGATAGCAAGTCATTGAAGAAATAAAATACAATGCGCTTTCCATTATGTGAATCAAGTCTGAGGTAAACAATGCGATGCCCTCTAGCATGGCAATCATTTAGGTTGTTCCTGCCTACCAGCAATGCTCTCAAAGGGGCTGTCCATGGCTGAAATTGCAGGTTAGCCACATTCACTTGATTGGGGATGAGGGATTGAGCCCATGCACAAGAGTGGCGCTGTTTCTGGGGTAAAAAAAGCAGATCCTTTTTTTCCTAAATCTGGATAGCCCCTTTAAGCAATGTGCTTTCTAGAAGTCTTTAGTGACATAGTGAAGCACCCATCAATAATTACATACTTAAACAAAAGGTGATGAAACGCGTAGGTCAGGAGTAAACCGCACGCGTTTTGTCTGTGTTTTTATGATTGGTGAGCAGGTTTCAGCTTTGTTTACCTCACCTCTCGTATCCAAATAAAGCATAAATCCTAAAAAACTAAAAAAATCAGGAGGATGACATCCTGCAAATCCCAGGTTGAGGCCGTGGATTACGTGAGATAGCACTTTGATATTTTAAACATTAATTTACAACGCAATCATTCCCTAAAGAGGAAGATGACTGAAGGTCATGACAAAATAGCTTGTCTGAATGGGACCAGATGAGGTGCAGCGATCAAACACAACAAAAAATGAATAAAATTAAAGCCTGTGTGTAACAAATCTTTCCCAGTACAATTATAACCGTGCACCGAGGAATTCAGAGATGTCTGCTGCAATCGAGGACTGTTGTTGCTTTCAGTTGGCGCACAGTCTCTCTGGGCAGTTCGGTAAGAGGGAATTTAATTTCATCACTTACTCTCTTTATGCATCATCTTTAAATCATGAGATAATGCCACAAACTGCACATGCAAAAATCTCCCAACACAATGGAGGGAAGTGATAATAAAGTTGATGCCATTAAAGAGATGGAGAATACGAAAGAGATGCACAAATCCAAAATAACGCAAATCCTGAAATGCTAGATGGGTAATTATCTTCTTAATAATATAGTACACTGTAGATGTAGACTGGAGAGTTTTGCTGTGATTTATAGATGGTTAAGGCTGGTTTCTTAAGGCTGACTTATGGTCGCAGCGTCCATTCTACTAAACCAAATTAGATTACCATATGGTGATCTAAGTTGAGTTGCCCCGGGGGGGTTTGGGTGTTGCAGTCGTAATAGGGACGCTAAAAAACAACTTACTCTTAAAGGCTCTCTTATATTTTAAGAGTTCTAATAGCTCAATAAGACGTCAGAATATATCATCAAAGAAATCCTGCACATACATGTAAATAATAGGCCTCTTTCTAAATCATGTTAAAGGGGTTGGCCACTTTTTGTCTAACGTTAACGAATATGTGGGAAAGAAACATATTCAACATACGAATGTCTACGTTTCACAAGTACTGTGCCGTTTTCTCTATTTGTGAATCCAAGTTCCGATTGCACAACGCGCCCATCGAGAAAATGGCTGCCGATAAAGCGGCTTGTGAAGGCTCTGTTGAAACACATTGCTCCTGCGCTACAATACTTTCATCTGAACTTGCGCAGGTCTTTGACATAGCACATGTGCAGTGTGTTTCAATGGAAGAAGTTGGTAGACGTGCCTCGTCACATTACCCTCCATTTGCGTCCATGTTCTGGACCGGAGCATCGTGCAGTCGAGACAGAAGGCTTGGCTAAAAGGGGACGTGGCTTCCAAAATAACGCAGACCATCTAAAGAGTAGATATTAGAAAGCTGCATATATTCATCTTTCCCACACATTTGTTAACATTAGACATAAAAAAAGCCAACCCCTTTAAATAAAACTAAAACCAGTGTTTAATATCACTGTGTTGTGACATCACTGTTGTCCTTAGCCTTTATTTGTAACGTCACTGTAAGGGTCAGTTCACATGTTGCGTAAATACTGCAGATTTTCTGCAATGGAGTTAGTTGCGGAAAATCTGCAGCAAATACATTAGCAGCAAAATGGATGAGATAAAACAAAATGTCATCCACACGCTGTGCAAATACTGAGCGGAAAATTGGATTTGAATAAAACGGTGCTTATTTGTTGCGGGTTTTCCCCATTGAATTCAATGGGGAGGTAAAACCCGCAACAAATAGCAGTTTTGCTTTTTTTTTACGGTGGGTTCGCGATTCCGCTGCAAAAAAAGCAAAATCAGGAAAAAAACAAAAAGCTGCATACTTACCTGCCTCTTGAGATGACGTTTCAACCCATGTGACCGCTGCAGCCAATCACAGGCTGTATCGGTCGTCACATGGAAAAGTCATCCCAAGAGGTTGACCTCTTGGGATGGCGCTTCATCCCATCTGACCGCCGCTGCAGCAAATCACAGGCTGCAGAAGTCTCTTGGGATGAAACGTCTTCACAAGAGGCCGGCATAATAGTAGGCCGGCTAAGTGCTGCAGTTTCCGCAGCGGACATTCTAGGCCGAGAAACTGCACCAGTCTGGTGCAGTTTTTCACCCGGAATTCCCTGCGGCGCATAGGACGGAAATGCTGCGTGCATTTACGCATCATATTGGCACCGTGTGAACTCAGCCTAATTATGTTTTGTGACCTAATAACTGTTCTATGACATTGTTACTCACAAACAGGGCCGGCCTTAGGGGTGTGCGAGCTGTGCCTTCGCACAGGGCGCATCACTCCAGCAGGTGGAAGGGGGCGCTGCGCTGGCTCCCTTCCCCTGCTCGTTTCAGAAGAGCCTGGGTCCGGCGACTCAGCAGTCGCCTTTCCGCCCAGGCGCTTCTTCACTTAGTGCCGTCGCTACCGCTGTAGCGGCCATGGCGGCTGCAGCGAAGACAACGGCCATGAGGGCGGTGGCACCTTTATCAGCTGCTGTGGCTGCTACAGCAGTAGCGGCGGCACTATAGCAGAGAAGTGAGGTATCTCATGCTCTGCTATCTACTAGCGCCACTGTAGCTCCCTGAAGGAGCGGAACCCTGTGTGGCCGGGGATTCCGCTCCTGGAGCGCACCTTGATGTCTCTGTCCATATATGGACAGTGACATCAGGGGAAACTCCTGCAGCTGCAGTGGAATCCCCGTCCACAGTGTTGCAGACGCTGTGACCGGGGATTCCACTCCAGGAGAAGCCAATGACGTCATTGTCCATAAATGGAAACAGACGACAGGAGCTTCTCCTGGAGTGGAATCCCCGGTCACAGCGTCGGCAACGCTGTGGACGGGGATTCCGCTGCAGGAGTTTCCCCTGATCACTGTCCACAGATGGACAGAGACATCAAGGAGCGCTCCAGGAGCAAAATTCCTGGCCACATGGGGATTCCGCTCCTTCAGGGAGCTACAGTGGCGCTATCTACAGGAAGGGGGGGATTTGCTATCTAAAAGGGGGCTGTGTGGCGTTCGCCACCAGGGGGCTGTGTGGCGTTCGCCACCAGGGGGCTGTGTGGCGCTCGCCACCAGGGGGCTGTGTGGCGCTCGCCACCAGGGGGCTGTGTGGCGCTACCTACAAGGGGGCTGTATGGCGCTACCTACAGGGGGAATCTGTGAGTGGCGGGCTGATGGTAATTTTACTGTGAGTGGCGGGCGGATGGTCATTTTACTGTGAGTGGGGGGCAGATGGTCTTCAAGTGGTTTCCGCCTCTGACCTCCAATTGAAATTGATAGGAGGCAGAAAATACCTGTGGAGCTTTTTTTGCCTGCGTCTTTTGCATTGGCTTCAACAGCTTTTTTTTTTTTTTTTTTTTTACGGTTTTCTGTCTTTCTCGAAACAATTTTTGGTAGGGGTGCCGAGAGGAAATTTTCTTTTTCCAGTGCTGCTTCGAGTCCAAAAAGGTTGGGAAACTCTGTACCAGGCTACAAGATTACGTCGTGGAGCAGCTCAGTTAGTCATGGGAACGGGGCCTAGGTGAGTACAATTTTTGTTTTTGTTTGGGGGCACTGTCTACAAGGGGGAGGTGGGGGACTGTATGGCACTGTCTACAAGGGGGAGGTGGGGGGGCTGTATGGCATGATCTACAAGGAGGAGATGGGGGATTATGGCACGGTCTACAGGGAGGCTGTATGGCAAAATCTACAGCGGGCACTATACTGTGTGGAGGCCACTAAGCGCACATTATACTGTGTAGGGGTACTACAGGTGGCATAATACTGTGGCCACAATTAGAGGACAAAATACTGTGTCCTTGAACGGGTTGTAATATATTATATTATTAAATATTATTATTCTACTGTATGGGGGCACAATAATTTTTTTATGGGGCATTTTTTTTTTTAAATGATGGGGTGGGGCGCTGAAAGATCATTTCGCACAGGGCGCCATCTATCCTAAGGCCGGCCCTGCACACAAACCGACATCACGGTGTGCAATAACACTTTACTTTGACTTCACATTGTTTATTATCCATGTACGGTGACATCACTGTGTTTGTTACTCGGGTATTGTCACATCACTTTATGCATTATCCCTGTATCGTAATAAAAGGAGACGATGATTACTTTATTGTGACATACCACTTTCCTACTGTACTGTGGCATCACTGTGAATATTATTCCTGTGTTATTCAGCACTTTGCTCATTATCCATATTCGGAGACATCACTGTTTAAACTCCCAGAGAAGAGATATCACAGTTTATTATCTCTGTATTATGTGGATTCAGACGTGGTCGTTTTTCACCCACATATTACACCCTATGGTTCTACTGATCCAAACTTAATATATTGATCTAAGTTCAGTTTCCCCACGGGGGTCCTGATGTTGCATCAGTAGTCGGGACCCCAAAAAAACAGCCTTAGGCCCTGTTCACACGCATTTTTTTTTGTGCTGATTTTGACATGGAAACTGCATCGGAATCCTTACCAAAAAATAGCCCTCGATTGATTTCAATGGGAGGTAGAGGCGTTTTACCAGAGCAGATTTTAACCGCTCGCGGGTAAGACAAAAGCGGAATGCCCTATCTCGCTGCGGTTTCTGCCTCTGACCTCCCATTGAAATCAATAGGAGGCAGAAAAAACCTGCAGCGCTAGTTACTGAGCATTTTTTTTGTGGATTTTTTGCCCACGGCCCTCGCATTAGCTTCAATGTCCAGGGGTTAAAAACGCTGCGATAAACGCGTCAAAAAAGCGCAGGCAAGTCAAAATCGCTCTCAAAATTCCTGAAGGAATTCTGAGGCAGATTTCTTTCTGCCTGCAAAAAACTCTGAACTGGGCCTAAGCGTCATTGAGACGGAAGTTTTTTGGTCACTATGTTGCATCAGTATCTTCCACGTTATGGACACTCTCCTGGGTTTGAATTCCAAATACTGAAGTAAAATACGGATTAAAATTCTGCCGTCTGATGAGGCCTTATTTACACTAGCGTGTTAATCGTCCGTGGGACGGCCGTTGAAACAGCGGTCGTTCCACGGACCTATGTAATTCAATGTGGCCGTTCACACAGCCGTGGTTTCAACGGACCGTGGGAAAATAGGACATGTCCTATCTTTTCACGCATCACTCCATAGACTCATATATGGGGGATGCGAGACATCGCGTCCCGCAGCGCCGAGCACGGATGCACCTCGGACGTGTAAAACTAACGGTTTTCACGTCCGAGGTGCGCAACGCTCGTGTAAATAAGGCCTAAAGGGAGCGCCCTAGTTTTAAAAAAGTACCTGTCACCTCTCCTGACATGTCTATTTTAGTAAATAATTGTATTCCCCATTAAATAACAATTCTTGAACATAATTTTATTTAGAACTTTGCATTGTGCCGTTTCTCTCTTCATCCTAGAAATTTAGGAATGGAGAACTGGGTGTTACCATTCCCCATGTCACAGTCTGAAACTGGGCACTGATTGGACAGTGTCAGACTGTGTGGGGACATGCCCCCAACTTGTAACACCCAGTTGTCAATTTATTCATAAATTTCTAGCAGGAATAACAGAGGAATAGCACAACACAGAGTTCTAATAAAAGATGCTCTAGAATTGTTATTTCATGGGGTATACAAGTATTTACTAAAACAGATGTCAGGAGAGGTGACAGGCCCTCTTTTAAGTGTTCTTATAGCTCGATAAAAAGCCATAAAATGATATTTTAGGGTGAGTTCACACAGAAACCGCGCCGCAAAACACCCAAAAAAAACAGCCGAAAATGCCTCCCATTGATTTAAAAAACCTGCTCGCAGGAAAAAGAAGGGACATGCCCTATCTTCAGGCGTTTACGCCTCTGACCTCCCATTGACATCAATGGGAGGCAGAGAAAGCGGTTTCACTGCGTTTTATGCCCACGGGCGAAAAACGCAGTGAAAATCGGCGTGCAGGCAGAGGAAAATCTGCCTCAAAATTCAAAAAGGAATTTTGAGGCAGATTTTCCTCCTGCAAAAAAACTCCGTGTGAACTTACCCTTAAAGTTCCTGCACCTAAATGTAAATAAAATCTCTCTTTCTTTGGGGCTTTTCAGAATTGTTGAGCACAGGAACACACTGCTTTTAACCTCATTAAAAGGGGTATGGGCGGTCATTAAGGGTACTTATGCCACACGGCACCTTTTCACCCCCCGGCTCCTGCTCTAACGGGCAGGATTAGAGTTACTTCCGATCCTGCTTGTTTAACCCCTTAGATGCCGGGGTCAATAGCGACCGCAGCATTTAAGTGGTTTCAGAGGGAGGGGGCTTTGTGTCACTCCATCGGCACCCCTGTGATGCAATTGAGGGGTGCCGATGGTTTCCATGACAGCGGGGGCCTACCAAAGGCCCCCAGTTCTGACATCTGTGTTTGCTTTTTAGGCTCTGTTTGTCTGCTGCTTCATTTGCCGCTCTAGCTAGCAGAGACATCAGTCAACTCCAGAGGGGAAGGGACAAGTTGGAGATGAAAATGCAGGACACTTTCCGATTCGGCAGATACTTTGTCCCCAATTTGCATGCGTAGGAATAAATCAATAAATTTTTTTACACTTTTGCAAGACATATGTAACAATAGGTATGTGGCCACTGCTTTACTCTATACCTAACTAGCAGTGACGACTGGTAACAGACTCCCTTTAATTACATCATTATTAAACTACAGTTCATTACACTTTTTGCTTTGGGGGTGTGGCCATTTCTGCACTGTCAGCTCTGCTCATTCGTGTACATGTTCAAGCCATACAGGTGTCACTGCGGGAACTCACAATGACCGACAGGGATATAAGAAAAGGGGACCATGCTGATGTAATCACACAGGCTTATGATCAGGGAGTGTAACAATGGGGAATGCAAGTCTTATCTGGGCCCTAGTGCCTGTCACTATGTCACATGAGGAATACCAGTGTTTATTATCGCTGTACTGTGACATCTCTGCATGCATTATGATGCAGTGTTTCGTATTCTTGTGTCAGGACTATGTTCTGTGACATCACTATACATGTTATTCCCATGTGACATCACTTTGCGCAATAACTCTCTATGACTTTACATAGTTTATTATCCATGTACTGTGGCATCACTGTTTGTTATTGGGGTATTGTGACATCACTTTGCATCATCCCTGTATTGTGACACACTGAGACCATGATTACTGTACAGTGACATAATCCTTTCCTATTACTTCAATGTATATTATCCCTCTACTGTGACATCACTATTACTCCTGTATTATTTCTGCACTTTGCCCATATCCTTTTATGCTGTGACATCACAATGTTTGTGATTCCTGAGAAGAGATCTCACCTGTTTATTACTACATATTTTATGTATTGTGGCATCACCGTATTTATTATGGAGGGTTTAGACGTAGTGGGGTCCTATAGAACGTGAAGAAAGTATAGTGTCCATATTAAATGTGGCAAGACACCAGTTTAAAGACAAGGAGGTTACTTTGGACAACCCCGTTTTGTTATAAGCTTATCACTGGATATAGTAGTGCTTAGACAACTAGAAATCAGTTGTAAGCTGTGGGGGAGCCCAGCAGCATCACCACTACTACAGGGAAATAGAAGAAATATAGTGTCCATTGAAATTATTGGGTAGTCCATATAATGCAGACACGTGCTGGGTCCTTCACAGTGGCAAAAGTTCCTTGTAGCTACTCAGAGCTCTGCTTTATAGATGTGGGTTTTGAATGGGGGACCCAGTCTAATAACTTAGAATCCCACAATAGGAAATCTGAAAATGGGTTTTCTATATCAGACAACCACTTTTGACCAATGTGCGATGTTCACGCAGAGTCTATGGCTTAATACACACAATATCAGTGCATAGACTTTCACAAAGTGTGGAGTTTAGGTCTATGCTGTTTTTTCATAACGTAGGAATACATATACCAATAAAATGTTACACAAAATACAACCACTATGGAAAACTTGCGGTCAATACCTGCCACCCACATTCACACTGTGTGACCAAAACATTATATGATCCAAACAGCAAAGCATTTATACATTCCCTATTAAACCAACTCCCTTCCTTCTATTCATCCCTAAGAAAGGTCAGAAGATCATTGTGAGGGGATTTAGCTGGATGCAATGATACCATTATTCCAAAGAATAAGTCTTCCAAATTTAAAACCCAACTTGCCTTTGGATAATCAAGTGTTTATTATACCAAATGCTTTCTAACAATGATGTTCTGATACCACCAATATCTATACTCTTGATACTGGTACTACAGATGGCTAACATGGTACACCACTTTAGTATGAAGATCAACAGAATAAAAACCTATGTTTTGGTGAGAAAATACTTAAAAATGTCCACAATTAAGAAGAACCATATTAAACCATAACTAAGCTGTAAGAGATTAGGCACAGGCAAATGTCTATTGTTTATTGTGCCCAGTGTATTTGTATATAAAATCTACTCTCCACTAAAAAAACTTAAGTATATTAGAATCTGTCAAGAAACATGTAATCCCATAAATACTGAAAATCCATTAAAAAAACACCAATTTTTTGCGAACTATCAAACGTTTCCATTATTTGAAAATGAACACTGTCATTTTCTATTTTCCCCTCCAGGGTTCCCTTTTAGGACACAAAGTTTAAGCCAATGAAAGCGAAGGCATAAAGAGTTCTTATTGGTCAAGGATGTGCCAAATGATAGTAAGATTTTATCTGAAAATGGATAACTACTCTAAATGGAATATAAACAGTGATGAATATTAGGGACCTGCCGCTCTATACCAGGACGTGGCTGAAGAGCTAGCGTAATCATCAAGTAAATGCTGTTCACTGTATGGTTTGCTGCAATGGTAAAGATATTTCTGGGGTCTGACTTCTATGATCTCACATATTGAGCCTACATCTAGACAACGTATAAACATAAGTGGCCATCTTTTTAGTGATTCCTCGTACATCACGTAGTGAGCCCATTAATTACAATGGAAACTGTGTAATGCTCTATTTGCCTGGCAGTGGCGCTGTAGAGGAATCAACTTGCTGCTGGGATCCCCCACAGTTTATAGCAGATTACTGGGGTCTTAGCGATAGGACAACCTGTAATGAGTTTATGGTCAAGGGACCCCAAAAAAGGGATTGTCTTCAGCGAACACCACCTTTAATTCACTGTCAGGTCTGTATTTTGGGGTCTGCATAGTGTTTACAAACACAACTGCTTGTTCCGCACTATAAGGGCAACTTAACCATGTCCTGATTTACATTTTTCCTAGTAAGTGTGCCTGTACATGATGCGTCTGAGCTGCTGTAGTTGATGAATGGCTGTGGACCGTGCAGCAAATCTACATGTGGTTTTATATTGCAAAATGCCAAGTTTTTTATGCAGTTTTTGGCCGTGCACCTCTTACAGTTAAAGCGCATTGAAACATGTGCTTCACCTGTACAGGCCGTGCAACCGAAAACTGCATTGCAAAAGCCGTGGCAACTACCGCAGCTCTGCCACATCGTTTAAGGGCACACGAACAGAATATCCGTAAACATAAACAAGCCTAAATAGGTAAGAGAATTTACAACCCTAAAGCTGGGTGGACGGGTCAGTAAAAATGATATAACATGTACAGATCTGCATGTGCTTGATATTGTGACACTTTCCATGCTAGAAACGCTAGCCTAAAAAATGTGGTGTAAATTGTACTAAATTGTAGCATGGCCACGGTCTGCTAGATCAAAGTTAAACTACGAAAACAAAAGCATAAAAAAAAAAAATACCCTTTATAAAATGATGAAACAAATGTAGTCTAGATAGAAGAAAAGGGAAGACAAAAATCAAATTCACTAATATTTAAAGAAGACAGCTCTGTGAAAAAATGCAGATGCTTGTTAGTCTGGGGCTAGGAATGAAAATTCTTTATTCTTTTTTTTTTGTTCCCTCGGGGCACGGAGATAGGGGGAGGGAGCGGCTTTTTGTATCATATGTTCCTGCAGCTAAACAGAATGGCAGATGGTCAAATTAATACAAATTCAGCCAATTGGGTAAGCTCAGGCAGTATTCAGGCAAGCGATTCAACAATACTGCTGCTGTGCATATAAAGGACAGACAGTCCAAACAGGCCGGATTGTGTAGAGGCAGCCACACCTAGCCGCTTACAAGCGCTCACAACATTCCATTAGCCCCAAAACTTTGCACATTCCATCAGTCGAAACTTTCTTCTGGCAAATCCTTAACTATGCAATCAACCTTGAAGCTTCTTCTGAAGCATCTTGATTGATAGAGAGACAGCAGCTGCACAACCAGCAAGTAATAACCACAGAAGATAAAGCCTTTCATACAAATATTGTAATTCCACTTGCAAGCTGCCTGGCACGAACTCTAATTACTTGGCCTTTTTCTTGTAATGAAACTTTGAAGGTCTGTTTCCATACCAAGCTGTAAACCAATTAACCCGCTTTATCCCAGACAGGGTGTTCTAACAACAACTGCAAGTCGACACTAAAAAAAAAAATTATTAATCATCAGAGTAAAGAAAACCCAACAAAGCCAAAGAAAAGACAGATACTAAACAAATGAATACATTTTGATTTTTGTCAAGACCCAACATGAATATTTTTAATGAGGAGCGAAACTATAATATATATATATATATATATATATATATATATATATATATATATATATATATACACACATACATATACACACATACATACATATACACACATACATACATATACACACATAAATCCACATACATGTGTATATGTAATATCTAATAATTTTCTACAAATTACATAAACATTGCAATGGCCATAAATTCAAAAATGAGAATTTTTCAGCTATTGTGAAAATTTTTTATATTGGGATGCAGGAGGTAGAATTATAAAGCAAATATTACCAACATTGAAAACTAAAATAAAAAGTTAAGATCGAGTGAAAATAGAAATGAATAAAAGTGCAGTTGTGCAAGTGCAGATTCCCAAAAAGCCAGTGGTTGTGAAATTAAATCCCTTGTACGAATCGGAGGAATGAACTTTGACATTTTTTCTTTCTTTTTTTATTTTCTTAGGCAAATATATTAGTGATTGTGGTTTAGATGCGTTGATCGTACACTATACTATATAACCTGATCTAGCCAATGTTATAAAAAACTTTTCAATAAAACCTCTTCTTATCCCATAGATATGACACAGAGCCAAATGTTTCTGCTGACTGGTTTTGTAGACACTATTTATATTATAACCTCAACCGTAACGTAATCATAATATGTATGAGATAATATCAGTATGGGGATAAGGTATGGATTATACTGTACCAATTATCAGAATACATCGATTTATTATAGATTATTATTAGATGCCACCTTGGCATTGAGTAAACCATCTATAGGCACTTCACGT
This sequence comes from Rhinoderma darwinii, assembly GCF_050947455.1. NCBI lineage: Eukaryota > Metazoa > Chordata > Amphibia > Anura > Rhinodermatidae > Rhinoderma > Rhinoderma darwinii. Next base: position 352,861,969 of record NC_134690.1, read on the forward strand.
CTCCAGCTTTATTCCTTTATATTGCTACCAAAGTCCTCCATGACTAGTAACACCCGAATAATTTCCAGCGAGGAACACAATTTTATGCATCACTCCTCATAAGAGGAGAGATTTAGGATGCACTTTTGTTTCTTGGCATTCCAAGGAATAATTTAGCGTCCACCCCCCCCCCCCTTCCCTTGAGGTTACAGCTTTAGTTCTGATCATTATGCCTTAGACCAGGCTTCCTCTGCGTCCTTCATTATATACAACAAGTATGCTGTCACTATCTTTCAGTCCTACTGCTGAATTGTAAATTGCCCAGACAAACAAGCAGAGCCAACGAGCCTGCAAAGGTCACACCTGGCGTGTGGCCAGCCTGCTCCCGGCTCCGTACACTATTCCCTCCAATCTCTAGGTTCATAGCACTCAATGATTCCTCTTCTTTTGTCTGCCTTTCCTCTCCCAGCTGTTCTATTCAGAAGCCCAATCTGCCCTCCCCAGGAAAGAAAAAAAAAAAGAAAGGTACTTATTAAGTTTAGCGAACTCAAAGGGCTATAGTAGCACAGCACGTGCCGATTCTTATCTGTGTATCGCCAGATCCTATTCTATGGTTCTTAAGCTTACAGAGGCAACGAGAGAGGCAAAAGAAAAAGTAAATGGATTTTAACTCCCATTGGCGCCCCTGCAGCAATTCAAACAAAAGTGCAAAGCAACAAAGACATGTTCCAGTATGGCAGGTGCTGGTGTCAGATTCCGCCCCAAGCAAACAGAAGCAGGAGAAAAGGAAAAAGAATGTGCCTTTCCGTTGAAGCTCAGACATGCAGGGGCAGGGGGAATTACTAATGGTGCAGAGTTATTGTCAGCGCCACTACAGTCAGGTGTTCATTCCCAATAACACTTGTTTCAGAGAAGCTTCTCTGGGAATTTGTTTTCTTTTGATTGAAAGGGTTTTTTTTTTTTTTTTGTCTTTCGCGGCCCTATTACAAGCCAAATAATAAGAGCAGATTAGTAAAAGAGAAAAGCCACAGTGAAACAAGCCAGGGTTACCGGTGCAGCCTCCTATTTGTACAAGTCTTACCTTATTCATAACCGTTAAGACATTTTCTAATCTAGAAGAAAGGAAAGAACAGAGAAAAAACAACAACAAGGAGTAAGTACAACACATGAGCTGCATCTGAGCACGAGCCATAAGCCTTAGTTGCGATTTGTGAATTAAGCGAACATATTGTAGGATATAAGCGCAGGTAACACAGTACGGGGTAGCCGATCTGTGGACTCAACCTAATTTTGTAAGAGTAGAATGTGATTGAATCAAGTCGCTGGTTCCTGATGGTAAATCAAAGACATGGTGTTAGTAGCCATCATGTGGTTAGAACTAGGTCAGAAATATATTCAAACGTTGAGTAGAATAACTTGGGTACTCCAAATATGGGGCACCAAGCCACCAGTACCAATATAGGGCATCTAATAGATGGAAATTTACCAGTAGCTGCTTAATTGACAGACTTACAACACTTTCTAAGCAAATAGATACCCAAAAGAAGGACGCTAGATCAGAATGAATTTGTCACTCTCAATGGAGGAAGACCATAACGGTACGTTTAAGAGTGACAGATTTGTTGAAGACATCTCTGCAACTGCCCCCTATATCTGAATGTGGATTGTAAAACCTAGTTCTAATGCATGGAACGGATTTTCAGTTGCATAAATGTATGCAACAAATCTGCCGCATTTGAACATACCATAATGGGGGTCAACCATTGATAAATATCGTCATCTAGTTATTATACAGGCATGCAAGCCCCAGTGATGCATTGCTGCATATGTATTTTCTCATCAGACCGATAATTAAATGCTACGATCGTGACATCTAATCAATAAGTCAAACAATGTCTATACCGCAGGTACGAAGAGGTGATAAAGAAAATTGCTACCAATTGTCTTTCCTGATCAGATCACTAACAATTATCATTATGTCCGTTACATAGCTGTTCATAGTCTTATCAGTTTAGCATAAAACGTTATCAATCTAGAGGTGATGAAATAAGATTGTATGTACTAAATGCTGCTTATCCTGCGTAACAATTGAAATGTTGAATTTTGGCAGTGACCAACTACCATTTTAGGAGACTTTCCACATATTTTTTTTAATATTGAAAATGTGGGGGTCCAGCATTTATTCCAATAAGCCCTGCATTTGGGTCACACTTACCTGTTGTCATTACCTTTTTGTGAAAAATGGAGAAGATCTTTATTTACCCATTGCCGCAACGGTTTAACCCTCTCCATGGAGATATATATATTATACACATATATATATATACACACACACCTGTTTGTTTGTATATATATATATATATATATATATATATATATAGGGAGGTTCTTAGTGCATATTTTGTGCAGCGTAGGTTCCCACCTTACAGAGGTCGCCTTGTCGTGGCAGGTGGGCTAACACTTTTTGATCAAAATGTGCACTAAGAACCTCCCTATTTGTAAGTAGATTTAGCTTTAGTGCATATTTATTTCTATTTAGTGGTTTAGGTGGCATTAGTGTCGCAGGGTGCTGTCGCCATTTTTTGTCTGCTATATATATATATATATATACACACACACACATATATATATATACATACATACACACACACATATATATACACAGACATATATACACACACACACATATATACACACACACACACACACACACACACAAATATATACACACGTACGTACACTAAGCCATGGTAGTCTTGGGGGGGGTATCTGCTGGAATGACGAACTCATGGGAAATAACTATTCTTTTTGACGGTTTACTTATATAATTTCACCTAAAGCAGAAATGTTAGTACATTATCCTCTAACAAGCAGAATACAGGGTTGTATTTTGTAAATATAACATACATTTCGATAGCAAAAAAAAAATTGGTTAGAATTGGAGGACTGGGGGTGAAGAGATGCATTGTTATTTACAGAGAATGTCTCATGGCTGTTTTTCCTCTTTCATTAAGAATTATAGCACAGGAAAAAAAGATCACTCCTTTCAAGTCAAAAGGATTAGTTTACATCCTAGAACGCAATACCATAATCCGTTATAATTACAAGCAAACCCACAGGGATGACCAATGTTCTGTACTAGTCACTTTCTGCTGGGAATGTTTATTTCATATTTCAAGTTGTCACACACTCGTGAGCAGAAGAAAAAAATAATAATAATGCATCTGTATAATACATAGTTATAATGCCCAACTTACCCCGATACAGCTTCATTCTCTTATGCCCAATTCACATTCCATTCATGTTCGTACATTTATCGTATTTGCCAGGAAAGGCTTCGGATGTATACGTTAAACAGAAGATGTGATGTTTGCCTAACAGTGGCATCAGTCACCCATAGGCTATTATGGCATCTGTTGAAAGTATATGCCATGAGCTTTACATGATGCATATGCTAAACGGATGCTATAATGTTGACATGTATTCTGTTGTCAACAGAATACAACATTCAATACAATTTAGAGAAATATTTTTTGCTCTAACAGCTAAAACATCGCAGCACCGTTTTGGCCCAATTATGAGGTTGTTTTTTTCCAAGCCAGTCCGAATTCTTGGCATAGTGCTGCGCCACTAACTTTCCTTAGTTACGATTAGGCTTCCGTCACCCATAGGCGATTATGGCATCCATATAACATATACGTCATGACGTATATGTTAAATTCATACCTGTGACAGATAGGCTCGCATGTTCTAAAAAACTAGAAAAAAAACAAAAACTGTATATCCTGCGCGGTCTACTATTTAATACCATTTTTCTTGCTGTTTACTGACATAGACCGGCCCGATGGAGGCCAAGAGGACATTCCTTTGTTCTCTGTCGGGCTAAAGTAACCCTATGGACACTTTTAGCACGTACACAAGAGCTTTTGTGGCATACACTCTAAAGGTACATCACAAAGGTCACGTAAACAGGGTCTTACACGGCAAGGGCATGCTTTGAGCTCTCAGGTATACAACATTACACATCATATATGTAATAATACAGTCGTAATATATAGATACACAAATGTTACAAGATATTACAAACACAGAAATTAGAACTACAGGATCTTTACATTGGAAATAAACCCCTCCACTCTTCCCTTTGGCATTTTTTATGTGCCGTGAAACACTGAATCAGAGTACATTTTATGTTTTTCTCACACTGATCAATAAAAGAAAATAAAAATTTTTAAAAAAAAATCTCTACGGAAAATAATTCCATACATAACTATTCACATATAAATCATCAATGGAACAGAGTTGAGAAGATACATAATGGATCATATGGACATCACATGTGCAGTCAAGGTGTTTCAAGTGACTGAAGTGTAAATACACAAGTATCTGGAAGGTCCGAGTCTGTTTTGTTTTTAGCAGAAGCAACAATATGAGGCTGAGGTTACTAAAAAAGTCAAAATCAGAAGATACATGAAAATGTCACTAAATATCTCAGGAGTATAGTTCAGGCATTAAAAAGTGGATAGAACTGTCAAAGATGCAAGTCTACCTGGATAAGCCTGAGCCACGAGGGTACTAAGGGGAAGACCGAAGGAATAACCAACCACCAAAAACATACCATCCCACCTTAAGGGCACGACCAGACGTGGCGGAATTGCTGTGGAATTCTCCAGCGGCCGTTTTTTACATTTGTTTCAATACATTTTTAGGCAAGTTAGTTAAGACATTGCGGTAAACTCCGCTGCGGACCATAGGCTGCGGTGCAGAATTTTCCCTTCGCAGCATGCACTGACTGTTGTGGAGAAGAAGCGGAATTTCACTGCAGACTTCAGCCTTTGCAATGCCAAAACTGAAATCTGTGGCAAGTCCGCTGTCTTTTCTGCAACGTCTGAATTACCTGTCAAATATGCAAATATTGGTGCAGATTCGTTGCGTAATTGCCCCGAATTTGCACCAACATTTGCAGCGGAAAAACACTGCCACGTCTGGCCGTGCCCTAAAGCTTGAGGATCTGTAGACATGACTCTCTTCAGCAGATCCTAAAGTATTTTAAAGTTAGCGGATAAATGAATGCAGGAAAAAAATAAAAATAAAAAATCAGGGAAATCTTGGGGGAAACCTATCTGCTGTTTGCAGGGGAACGGAGACTTGGAAAGTAATTTTCAGCCTCAAACAAAGTCAGTGGCCAAAAAAGACCAATGTTAATGTCCTAGAGTGGCCAAAGTCACAGTCCAGGTCCCAACCCAGTTGAGAATGTCACGTGTTAAGTTAATAGAGGCCTTGAGACACAGACTGAAGGCTGTAAATAGTGGTGGTGGTGGTGGTGAGAATTACAATGGCAGCGCCAGTTCCTTCGGAGAAGTGTTGAGTACGGTGCCTCATAGTAGTGTCAGCAGAGGGAAGCATCATCAGAAATGCTTTAAACTGTAGTACACTATTTCTGACACGTCATGTAGCTGCCAGATTATAGGAATTTTACTGCACAATACTTCTTGGCATCCATTTTTGTGAAAAACAGCATTTGGGATTTACTGTATTTGCACAGTACTTACTTGGAAAGTAAGGTGTATCCAGTGCTGTGTTAGAGTATGTTCACACGCGCAAGTAAAAACGGCTGAAAATTACAGATTTTCAGCCATTCTTGAAGCGGAAACCGTTTTTTGAGGTGTTTTTGGAGCTGTTTTTCAATTGACACTATGAAAAACGACTCCAAAAACAGCTCAAGAAGTGACTCAGATGTTTGTAGGCGTTCAGCTACCGTTTTTTCCGGAGTATTTTGAGGCATTTGCGTCCCGAAATACGCCTGAAAACTCTGCATGTATTATTATACATTAGAAAAACCGCCATCAATACTGTAAGGAATGACAGCATCACAGAAGAGTCAAGAGAACGAAATGTTTATGTCCCTGAGCAAAGTCTGGCTGGGATTCAGCATACCGATAGTACACTATTCAGAAAGCAGAGAACAGTTTTCTGAAGACAAAAAGTGTCCTGTTATAGGGGGGCCTTCACCTCCTTTGATGGATTGAAAAAAGAAACAGCCTGAAAGGTTTGGAGAAGGGAATGTTTGGGGTGGACAAAGGGAAAAGGTGAGGAGGGGGGAGAACAGATGTAGGCACAGAAGGGGAGAAGATATCTAGAAGGGAAAAGGACACAATAGGTCAGAAATGAATGAGGGCAAGAGGGAGGGGGCTCGAAGGAGTAACAATAGAACGAAGGGGAACTGACACTGAACAAGAGATCCACTGGGACTGGGGGGAGCAGAAGTCATATTGCTGACGGCTGGAGAGATGAGCAGATGAATTGTTTTACTAGGGCACATTCAATTTTTACTTTATTATGGAGAAAGCCCACCAGAAAATTTACTAACCTCTTGCCAAAACTATGTGAATGTGGTAAACAATTGTAACAAATCGATTTAGATACACATATAATTACACATGATAATAAACTATATATATAAAAAAAATATAAGGTTTTATGCAGAATGATATACCCATAAGAACCAAGCAATTAATATAAAACAAATGCATGGACATGCTGGAAGTGAAAGAATGATGATATATAATTCATCTCCAGCATCCACCCTCCCTGCCCTCAGCTCCAGACGCCAGCCCACCCTCAAGCTATGACAGCTGTTAAGCAGGGCTCCTCTCCGCCCAGGACAGCACTGTAGATGCACAACTGCTGTTCTCTAAACGGTTAAGCTGTGGATAGTCATACATGTGGCCGATCAATTACTCAGCTATAGGGACTAAAAAAAAAAAAAGTTATATTCTGGAGCTAAACAACAATGGAATAGTTGTTATCAATACATAAGAAAGTCTTCAATGACATATAGTTTATTGAATCAGATGTCTATACTAGCTGCCTTCTTTAAAGCAAGTGCTTCACATTAGGGTTATGTCGACTGGAATAAAAGGGTGTAGTCTACTTAAAATGTGCGAAACCAGGAGTTTGTTGCGGAATCTTTACTGAAAAACTGTACTGCTAATATTCTGTACGATATTATAACGCCATGCAATCTAGGAAATGAGCAAATAAGATTTTAAAAGAATTGCTTATACTCCACACCGAGGTCAACCTCCAATCTATTTTGGAGGTTGACCGAGTGTGTACCCCTTTCAAAACTGGGGGGTTATTTGCTCCAGCCCATACAGACATTTAACGCAAGGAACCTCCGTTGCAGACCGGATATTTATAGTTTTCCGCTAATGAAGAAAACACTGGCTTACTGTATAGTCAGTGTTTACTGCATTAGCGAAAAACGATAAATATCTGGTCTGCAACGGAGGGTCTTTGCATTAAATGTCTTTTTTTTTGGAATCCTTAAGTCTTTGGAGGTTTAACTTTTTCCTGAACTTATGGCTTCCGATTTACTATTGAGAAATTTGACAACTTTTTCCCTAAATCCATGTATCCATCTGAACATTGCACTTGGGACATATTTCATTGTGCTGCTGAATAAATTGGCAAACTTAATATCTAATAAAATTGGAACATATATTTAATAATTTATATTTGAGAATGGAACGATTTGGAAATGTTCTAGTCTTCGTTGTACAATATATTGCCATCTTCTGGTTTACGTGGGGACCGAACGGTAAAATACTTGTTGTTCGCATGATTGATGTATCAAATGTAAACATAATTAATATCTAATTAAATAAAAATGAATATAGAAGAACATTTTAATTAGAGATTCTACGGTTACTAAACCCTTTGACATTAGAAATAAAAATAGACAACTGGCAAACATATGCAAATTGTCAACTATATGACCCAACAAACAGGTTTATAATACATATAATTATGCTAATGTCCCATAATCGAGCCAAGAATTTGTTTTATCTAGCATGTATTGAAAAGTGTCAAGAATATACCTAATTGAGTCAATTAGTGTAATCATTTGACTGGGAGTGAGATGCCTTGGGCTACGATGTAATGTCTGTCGTATTAAAAATGTGCTTGTGTGAACGAAAGGGCACGTTTAAGTTTTCAAGTGACAGATTTTGTTATGGTCATAAATTAACATGTGAAACCTGGATGATCCATTAATTAAAAAAAAAAAAAGTGTGCATTATGGAATTGGAGATCAGATATAAAAAGAAAACTTAGCCCTCCTAGGTTCATATAAACAGAACACTGATATACTAAACGTAAAATGCTGCTTGCAGTGGCAGACGGTGGCACATTCTCCTCGTACCGGAGCCCGGAGTAACAGGTAAAGCGTAAAAGTGTTGACATCTATTAGTATAAAGTACATCCCTACTCTTCATTTTGCAAATCATTAGCATGCAGAATGACCTCATAGCGAACAGATGTACATGGAGGCAGCAGTGATTAGATCAGTCCTCGCAGCGGTCGACAGTCCCCATGTAATTAACCCTTTGGAGGCTCCATCTACTTCCCCCCACATAATGATCATGTGCATTGTGCGTAACCACCAACACTCAGCCTAGAAAGAGCAAATACTTAAGATCGCAAACAGCTTGCAAACCTCTAGTAGCAATTTGCTGAATTAATGGTGTAACGTCTTCCTCGGTGTACTGCATGTGAGAAGATCCAAAGCGGCTGACAGATGTGAATATGCCCCTCAATCCGACAAACACTACAATATTTGGATTATCAGAATAGGGGATTAGAAACAAAGTGACTTTAAATGATGCAATATTATTCACAATAGGACAAATATTTATAACCTTGAATTGCCCTTCATATAGGTCTTATAGACGGTAAGAACACTAGGCTTCTCCAATAACAATTGAGGAAAAATATCAGTGTTCCTGATTTTTTTTTTTTTATTGGCCTAAGGTTAGAGGGTCCATAGCAGATTCTGACGAAAATCTCGGACAAAAAAGCCCAGCGTTAAAGTCAATGGGGTTCCGTCGAGCGCTGTTGGGGTCAGTCATGACGGATCCAGCACTTCTGTTATTTTAGCTTCTGACGGAACAGAAAAATGATAAAAACGAGGCAGATGTGAACAGAGCCTATGCAACAGGTATTCATCAATTGTAATGGGGTTTCTTTCAGTATCACTGACATATAGCGCATATATGTATTTAACCTCAACCACCTTGAACTATTTCTTGTTTCATTGTATAACATTGCCTTGTCATAAAAATTCGAATTTTATTGCCCGCAGAATAAAGCTAACATGACGTTTTTACTGGGAAATGAAAGTCATAAATTTAAAAGCCCACACAAAACAATGGAGGAAGTGTTTTTCTTTCCATTTGACCCCACAAAATAATTTTTTAAAGTTTCTCAGTACATTAAATGTTATATTAAATGGGGTTATTAAAAAATACAACTCGTCCCACAAAAAGGCAAGCCCTCATACGGCTATTATGCCTTATACTGCCTAATGTCTAAGATTGGAATATCCCTTTGGCTAGGACTAGATATTTTATTTTTTATTTTTTTTGCCTTCCAGCGTTCCAAAAAAGCTTCAACATTTTTATTTTTCCATCAAAGAAACCGTATGATTTGTATAACAATTTGTCGTTATTTGTTTACCATTTGGGTATATATTTGTCAGCATTTAATTCATGTTCATTTTTCTTTTTGGCCGAAAAACCCCCCAAAAATATATTCTCCCAATTTATTAAGATTTTTTAATAGTACGTTGCGGATCGCAGTCTGTTAATACAAGCCACCCTAATATTACGACGCTGTGATGACGTAGGCCCAAAAGCTGAGATCGCACATTACTTGCGGGTATCGGCTGTAATATACAGTCGACACCATGCTCTGATGGCCGGGATCGCAGATCACTCAGATCCGGGCCGTTTAAACCCTTAGGGTATGTTCACACGGCAGCGTCCAATACGCCTGAAATTATGGAGCTGTTTTCAGCCGAAAACAGCCCCTGAATTTCAGACGTAATTGCTCGTACTCGCGTTTTTCGCGGCGTCAATTACGGACGTAATTGGAGCTGTTTTTCAATGGAGTCAATGAAAAATGTCTCCAATTACGTCCGTAAATAGGGCGTGTGAACATACCCTTAGATGCCTCGATCATCTGAGCCTGACATCGGAGTGGTAAGAAAGAGGGAGAGGCTCCCTTTGTCACCTCATCGACACCCAGGGGGGGGCATAAAAGTCATAGTTGCTGTTTCTTGGACATTGTCTCCCAAAAAAAAAATATAGTATGCACCCTAAAATGGTAACAATGAAAACTACAGCTTGTTCTGTAAAAGACAAGCACTTCTAGAGCTCCTTTGAACGAAAAATAAAAATGTTAGGGGTATGAATGGAGCAACACAAAAAAAAAGTGGGTGGGGAGGTTATTGGGCAAAAGTAGAAAAACTTTTAAAAAACACTTGGTATCGGTATAATGGTATTAATCCACGGAATAATGTTTTCATGTCTGTAAAACCAAAACAAATAATGGCAGAATTTAATTTTTTTTCCTACCTCCCCCCCAAAAAAAGTTATAAAATACGTTATATGTACCTGAAAATGGTGCCATTAAAAAATACATCTTGTACTGCAAAAACAAGCCATTGTAGGACTACTTTGATGTAAGAATAAAAAAAATGATGGCTTTCAAAATGAGATAAAAAAATTAAATGAAAAAATAAATTGCTGCATCCATTAGTCCAAAGGGGTTAAATACCCATAAAAACTCTATCCCTTATGCTTTATACTACCGCTTGTTTAGATTGTCAGCTAAGTCAGAAGGGGTCTCTACTTAAGAGACAACCCTTTAAATAAACGTCAGTGTTAATTAGACAGAACAGAATGCATTGGGTAAAACAGGAAAGTAATCGTATCAGGCTCCTTTTAATGACACTTTACTCTTTATTATTAGCCACATTAGATCACATATGAATGATATTTAACAAAGCGGCATCCAATGCATCATAACTAGAATTCAGTAATGGAATAAGAGTGAAGAACGGTGTTTGCAGCGCTGTAGGATCATTTTTTTATTTATTTATAATTTGCCACTACTTTTAATGGTAAGTGAAGTAAACGCACATAAGATAATGACCTTGTGATTTATGATTGCCATATAGAGATGTCTACATAAAATATATGCGCTCATCAAGGCCTCCCGCATTGCTGTTCATGTCATGCATTCTTGACATGAACACTTTTTCTGAAAATATTGAGTAGGGGAAAATCGATTTCAAGCAGAGTACATCTCGGACCATCATACCCGCTAATTATTTTATTTTATTAATTTGAGTCGTTCACAATTTGGCAGAAAGTTAAAAAAAAAAAAAAAAGTAATAGTTTGCACCTGTCCCACTTCTAATAAATAAAGAGTGGGGAATAAAGGGAAGGAGCGCTAATGAAAAGCCTTAACTTAGGCGCTTTTCCCAATGTTGCTTAGTATTCCAGTTCAACAAAGATAAATAGAGGCCATCCCAATGTTTCTTGACGCCTCTCCAGGAAGCCGGGTACGATTATGTAAATAGCATCGGTTCCCTTTACTTCTGCCAGCTTGCTTATCTCCAAAGCCTTCTGCCTGCTGCTACTGGCGACCAACACAAGTGTATGCACACAGCTCTTATCTGCGAACAAAGCTCGAGGAAGGCACAAGGACGGAGGCCAGCAATGTTGGACAGTGACGCATGGTTGATTTTCTGTACGATTTATTTAACCGAATTTAATTTCTTTTCTTCACTACTGCAGTTTTGATCGGAGATATTTATGAACGGTGCCAAATGGGAGATTAGAAAAGCAAGATGTCTAGAAGCGTAGTTCTAATTAAACTAAAGGAGGGATAGAAGGTTTTTTTTATACTAATGACGGACATGTATCTGTGCTGATGAATTTCATTTAAAGCGAGCAGACTGTAGCCAGCCCGTTCCGTAAATATGACAAGCAAGTCACCAAAGCTTTCTGCGTATGAAAGACACTGAGGAAAATGAGCTTGTGTGAGTGGCAAGGAGGGGGGCAATTCACTAAACTATGTACTTCTCCTGCCCTTAACCCTGTATGACCTGCTTGATACAACTCGCTGGGGCCTTAAAACATACTCAATAAAACTTTTTACATATACAAAAAGATTTTAAAAATAAAATAAAATAAATACTTGATATAAAGAGAGAAATCGAATTCTACATCTTTATCCCCTTATTATTTAATAGTCTTATAGTATACCTCTATATAATAAAATACATATACGCTGTTCATTGTGCGGTATAAATAACGTGTTTCCTGTATTCTATTTATTATGTTTTACTACTTTGGCATGATAACCGTATATTTCATGGAAAATATTTTTTTTATTTCGCTGAATAGCAAGAGCCATAACGGTTTTCTTTTTCCTTTGCAGTAGCCGCATTTAGGCTTATTTTTTGCAGGACGTGTCATGTTTTTAATAGAACCATTTGGGGTACATATAGATTATTCAAATAAAAGTTAATGTAGTTGAAAATGGGGAAAAAACTTCCGGCATTGTTTTTTGCGCTTTTACTTTATGTTATTTACCGTGCAGTTAAAAATATGTTTTAACTTTATTAAACGGGTCGTTACAATTGCGGCAATGCGATATATCCGTATTTAGAAATAGAGCGGTTTTTTTTCCATAAAAAGTTGTTCTAACAACCCAATGATCTATTGACTACGGTAGGGCATCTGAGGGGTTAAACGATAGAATCAGAGGTTTCTCTGATCCCAGTCGTTGCAGCGGGAGCCCGACTGTCAATCACCATGCATATCATCTTTCGGGAAGGGGGTTAAAAATAGTCTGTCAATATGTTAGGCACGTGATCATTAATAATATATAAATACCTGCATTTATTTACTTCTTTTTTTCCTGAGGCTTTTTCCTGCTCCAACCAGTAGCTGCTTTTCTCAGCCAGTGGGACGGTCAGCTTGTCTGCCTGTGCCTAATCCTGTAAAAAGGCTTTAGGACTTTTTGTTTTTTACATATAGATTTTAATATTCCAAAATATGAATTTAATCTAGATTTCACCATGGTGGAGGACAGAATCGTAACAGTAATGATGAAATAAATACTTATTAATTGACCTGCTCATGGATATTGACAAAGAAGCAGAATTTTATGTTGTATTAGTGGTTAAATAATAGCTAGTGAAAAGTTAACAGTGACGTCATGAACTTCCCCAGGGCAAAGGAAGTATCAGGAATCACTCTGTTAGGGGACTCCGGAGCCGGCAAAGCTGCTGACATCACGGTCTATATATGGGCATTGACCTCAGTAGTCCCTGGTCACAGGAAGAATTGATCAGCCCCAGGCCCTCGGACCAGGGAAGCTCCTGATTTCACTATCCATATATGGACAGAAATGTCAGTAACTTCCCGGGGCATAGCGGCTGGTCAAGAAGTTCCAGCAACATAACTATCCATATATAAACAGTTATATCACTGCAGCTTCCAGGCCTATATGTTTAACATATTCCTGTGATGGATGCTCCCATGCTAAAAAAACGTATACTGCGTGGCATACGTTATTTTTGCTGGCATAGAATCGCTAAATATACTATGATATTCCATCCTTAAAAAAAAAGTATACCAACATATACCAGCCCAATGGAGTCCAAAAGTACACTATTTTGGCATCTGTTAGGCTAATGGTGCCCTAAGGATCCGTTTATCGTGTATGTTGGGAGCTCACCCGACGTACACGATAAACGTAGTGAACAGATGAGAGGGCCTTATAATTTAAAGTATTCTGGTATTTCTTTATTTCACTATACGAGTTTGTTTACTTATTTAGAAGATAGGGAACCATAAAGTTTTGTAATATAGAAACACACTCTTCTTATACCAGCAGAGGAGACCCCTGTCTGACCACAGTTGAATAGTACAGCCCATGCATATGTCCCGTGGACATCCATATATCCATGGCCTAAATGAAAAGGCGATAATCCTGTGACTCCCCCACATCATAAGATCCGGCACACATACTATGATATATAAACCAGTTGCTAACTAAATGCTCGGGGGCAGTTGACACGGGAGGGGGGGGGGGGAAGAGTCATGTGGCCTAAGCCATGTTTAGACCTTTTCGGTCAGGAAAAAGCAAGCAGTTGTGTTCCAAGTCCAAGTTACTCCTGAAGGGGCTAGAGCAACATCAGTGTCCGACTTCACTAAGGCTCTAGTGATTGATTGGACATAAACCCTGGCAGCCATCCGCCCAAATTTTTTGGAAAGTCTTTCTAGAAAAGTAGAGTAGAGGTTATAGCAAAAGGTAGGACCAACTGCATATTACCGCACAAAGTTTGGAATCTATACACAAACATATTGTATATATATATATATATACCAAAAAGACAAAAGAGCAAGTAACAGCACCAGGACTTCAGCGTTGGGGAGATGTTGGTTTTATTCACCACCAGGTGGAAGAATGAGCAACGTTTCGGTTCACACCTGAACCTTTCTCAGGTGTGAACCGAAACGTTGCTCATTCTTCCACCTGGTGGTGAATAAAACCAACATCTCCCCAACGCTGAAGTCCTGGTGCTGTTACTTGCTCTTTTGTCTTTTTGGTATTCTAATCTAAGGAATTGATTCGTCCTTCCACTGGTAACGTGCACATGGCCTGATGTTCAGTTTGCATTGAGTGCTGTGTTTTCCTCTACTTTATATATATATATATATATATATATATATATATATATATATACACATATATATATATACATACACACACACACACACACACACACACACACACACACGCGCACACCCTTCTATCCACATATATGTTGTAAAGCTCTAGTACAGTCATGTCCTGAATTTAAGATGGATTAAATACTTACTCCAGTTGTAAACCATTACATATAACATATTATTCCTAACCGTACAGGAAATGTTGTACTTCTTGTCTTATAAGACACTTCTTGCACTTTTTCTTTTGTGCATGTTAGACTTGTATTTATATAATCAGTCCCAGCTGTATATCTATTGCCCTGAATACAAGAGAATTCAGCGGTATTCAAAGAACATATAACAGGTCAGCAGCAGTAAATAACTGCCTGCAATATAAAGACATGACCATAAACACGTACAAAGAAGCAGCAGAGGAAAAGCTATGTACTTAATAAACCCAGCAGGAGGCCACACACAAGGGGATACTGTCGTTTCCAATTTTAACCAGAATGACTTGCAGTTCCATTAAAATGTGAAAACTATGAAACCAAGGATGACATATAAAACGCTGTGCTCACATTTGTGTTCCTAGCTGATTTGAGGATCAATAAGACCTTCTAGTTGTCTTATGGGCACATCACCCAAGCATTCTTCTTTCATTAATCCCGGACCTTGGTGTCTGGGCAGTATAATCCCTGTTTAGCATTAGCAGAAACGACTTCTACTGTCCTCTACTTTCAGCCGGGCGTCAAAACCCACAGAGACCAGCAAAAAAATTCTGAGACTTTTCTCCTCAGCGATCCACCTTTAGCTCTTTCCAAACCTTGTACGAACAGTAGCTCATTAAAAAAAAAAAAAAAAGTGAAGCGTCTAATAGTAAAAAAAAAAAAAAAAAAAAGTGGCAACACATAAAAATAATGACATCTTATAAAGTTGTACATCCATCCATCGGATGTTTAAAGTAAATCTTCACCTTTTAACACCATGTAATTTTTAGGTCCAAAATTTAGAGCGGATTCATTTCTTAATATATAGTTATAAATGTCAGAGCTCTGTTTTTCTGACACAAAGTAACAAATCCACTGCATAGACACAGAGCTAAAAGATACCAGACTGCCCGCAGCCACCAGTAGGGGGAGAATAGAAAATGACTGCATACTGTTTATACATTGGACTCAATAAGGGCCTGTTCACATCACCGTTCATTTCCGTTCCGGGGTTTCGTCTGAGGTTTCCGTCGGGTGAAACCCGCGACGGAAAGTGAAAGCACAGCTTTCGTTTCAGTCACCATTGATCTCAATGGTGACGGAAACATCGCTAATACTTTCCATTCGTCACCATTCCGGCAGTTTTCCGGTTTTCCGACGGAATCAATAGCGCAGTCGACTCCGGAACGGAGCCCATCGGAGCACAACAAATGCAAAAATAAAACCCATTGAAATCCATGTTTTTTTTTTTTTTACGTAAACGTTTACTTCCGTTCTTGTGGTCCTGACAGGTACGCTAGAACGGAAGCTACAACGCAGATGTGAACGCAGCCTAATAAAACAGTACACAGTAAGCTCCCTCTAGTGGCGGCTACAGGCAGCCAGCATGTGGTTATCTTTTAACCCTAGTTCTATGCAGGGATTTTGAGCACTCTGTCTGAAAAACGGAATTCCAACTGCTATAAAGATATATTAAGAAATTAATCAGCATAGAATTTGGACCTATTAAGAGATTTAGAAATTATGGTTTTCAATGGTGGACATTTACTTTAAGTTACTAGAATAAAAAGCAAACCGAGGACTAGCATCTAATTTTAAATAGTTGCAAGGTATTTAAAAAGTATTTTCTGATTTTCCAACTTAAAGAGGCTCTGTCACCAGATTCTCAAATCCCTATCTCCTATTGCATGTGATCGGCGCTGCAATGTAGATAACCATAACGTTTTTTTAAAAAAAAAAAAAGTTCATTTTTGGCCAAGTTATGAGCTATTTTATATATATGCAAATGAGCTTTGAAATGGACAACTGGCCGTGTATTTATTCGTATGTCCAACTGGGCGTGTATTGTGTTTTTAACTGGGCGTGTTTACTTGTTTTACTAACTGGGCGTTGTGGAGAGAAGTGTATGATGCTGACGAATCAGTGATCAATCAGCATCATGCACTCCTCTCCATTCATTTACACAGCACATAGTGTTCTTACTAGAACCATGTGCAGCCACATACACAAGTGTCCTGATAATGAATACACATGATCTCCAGCTTGGACGTCATGTGTATTCAGAATCCTGACACTTCTGAAGCTTTTCTGTGACATTTCCAGCAAGGGAAAAGAAATCTCATTTACCTCGTAATCTCGCGAGATTACGCGTGGCTTGCTGGAATCTCACAGAAAGGATTCAGAATTGTCAGGATTCTGAATACACATGACGTCCAAGCTGGAGATCATGTGTATTCATTATCAGGACACTTGTGTATGTGGCTGCACATCGTTCTAGTAAGAACACTATGTGATGTGTAAATGAATGGAGAGGAGTGCATGATGCTGATTGGTACACTTCTATTCACAACGCCCAGTTAGTAAAACAAGCAAACACGCCCAGTTAAAAACACAATACACGCCCAGTTGGACATACGAAAAAAAAAGCGCCCAGTTGTCCATTTCAAAGCTCATTTGCATATATATATATATATATATATATATATATATATATATATATATATATATAAATAAAATAGCTAATAACTTGGCCAAAAATGAACGTTTTAAAAAAAAAAAAAAACACGTTACTGTTATCTACATTGCAGCGCGGATCCCATGCAATAGGAGATAGGGATTTGAGAATCTGGTGACAGAGCCTCTTTAAGTTTCTTTTTGCATTTTAGTTGTGGACATGTGTTGTTTACATAGCTCAGATTTCTTACGACAACTTAAAGCTTAAGTTTTTTTTTCAGTTTTAGAGTGAATAAGCAGATATATTTCCCTTTAAGTTTTACACAGCCCTGTAAGTGATCAATCAGAACAAGTACATAAAAAGTCTGCTGCTGACCGTTTGGGGGGACGGGACCAAAATGAATAATGTCCAATAATAAGTATACAAATCTCTAGAATTAGGAGATACTCACCCAAGCCGACCAGAGAGTAACTTGGAGTTGGAGAGAACACTTGAGCAGCAAAGTCTTCAAAAGTCATCACTTCTCTGTGGTTCTGAATTATTGCTTCAAGGTACAGAGCCCTTTCCTCATAGCTGGAGTGACCAAGTTAAGGATAAATCAAAACAAAGCACGAAAGAGTCTAGATGTAATTATTCGCCAATTTTTTTATAACAATAGCCCATTTTTTATAACAATATGTAAAAAATTTTTTTTTTAAAAAAAACGGAAAAAAATACATTAAAAAACATAAAAAAATATAACCAATTTAAAATAGGAGCAACGGACAAAAATATATTTGAACTAAAATTTTCTAAATCAGCTTTCATTTTTTTTTTTAAACCTTTTAAGCACAAGAAAAAACAAACAACTTTCCTTAGTGACTTGTTGCTTTTCATTGGTAAGCGGTTTTAATATGTTGCGTAGTTTGTTCTTTAGTATTTTAAGACAAACTGAAATAACGAGCTTATTACTTGCATTAAGTATTTCATTGGCGATTAAAAATACTGGTACACCAAAGGTTAAATTATATAGACCTGATTATATACAGCCTAAATTATTTCAACAGCCAATACAAGAATAAGCTGGCTGACAAGTAAACGCTAGCAGCATACTGCCTCTTGTCTGGGCAATTTTATGGGACTACAAATTATCAAAGTGATGTTGCTGCTGTGGTCATTACTGGCTGAACATCTAGTTAATGAATTGGCTTCCAAACTTTCTTGGAGTAGAGACACACGCCCATACCCTTTTCTAAGGGGAACGAATGATGCCATTCACAACTCATTATAAGCATGCTTATTATACTCTGCTTGGCTGTTGCCAGGGCTCCATGCTGCACACTGCCACAGCAAGCCTCTGGTCCTCTAAACAGCAGGATACAAGGCTTGAGTGGCCGTCTGGCGGGCAAGCACTCTGACACTAAGCTGGCACGTGCTGGAACAGCAGGAGTAGGCTACTGCGTGACAAATTACTGAAAGAGCTGAGCTAAACTTATGTCAGACTGCCACCTGAGCCTGTGGGCCTGCCATCTTTGTACAATTCATTGGTCACTCATTTATTTTTCAGTCTGCTCAAGGGTCCAGTTTAAAAATGCAAACCTTTCATGTACTGCCAATTACATATCCTGTGTAACAAACATGAAGCATCTCCAGAACAGCTACTGACAGGTCTCTATCTATCCATCTACCCCGGCATGCATCCATCTACCTCGGCATGCACCCATCTTGGCACCCATCTCTGCATCTATCTATCTATCTCTGCATCTATCTATCTGTATCTGCATCTATCTGTATCTGCATCTATCTGTATCTGCATCTATCTGTATCTGCATCTATCTGTATCTGCATCTATCTGTATCTGCATCTATCTGTATCTGCATCTATCTATCTATCTATCTATATCTGCATCTATCTATCTGTATCTGCATCTATCTATCTATCTGTATCTGCATCTATCTATCTATCTGTATCTGCATCTATCTATCTGTATCTGCATCTATCTATCTGTATCTGCATCTATCTATCTGCATCTATCTATCTATATCTGCATCTATCTATCTATCTGCATCTATCTATCTGCATCTATCTATCTATCTATCTGCATCTATCTGCATCTATCTGCATCTATCTATCTATCTATCTATCTCATATCTATCTATCTCATATCTATCTATCTCATATCTATCTATCTCATATCTATCTATCTCATATCTATCTATCTGCAACTATGTGTGTGTGTGAGTGTGCGTGCGTATCTCTATGTGCGTGCGTGTGTGTTACACCTCGACATTGGATAGTACTTCCATACAAAACAGTGAGCTGTCCATGGTGCTGAAATAGATGCTGCTCTGAGCCCTGACAAAAGTTCATGTCACAAGAGACAAGAAGGGAATGTTTCAATGTATCTACAAACCACCTAAAGCAAAACTAAAGCTTAGGATAGATCGCCAATTTTTTTTTCCCCACCTTACACTACTAATCATTCTGAGTTAAAAGGAAGGCATGCTCCAAAGAATGAATTCACACTTATCACATATTGCAATGGAGTTATACAAAACGACTGTTTCTTTCATAAGCTGCTTAAGCTAAATATTGATTCAATCCTCTTCAGCAAATTTTGTCTACAAAAAAAATAAAAAATAAATAAATCTGATTTATCAATGGGCTTAGCAGAGCAGTGTGACTGCATACAGAGTTTGAAGAAGGGGAACATTGGTGTGACTGTGTGCTGTTCATTCAGCTGTGCGCAGTCAAAGAAATTCTAAGGTGCACGGTGTAAATGACAATAATAAAACTAAATGAAAAGGTTTCTTCAGAAAAAAGGGAGTTAAAAATGGAAAAAAAAGCAGTTTATTTAAACTTCATTATTTGTAATCGTTCAAACCCCCACCCCACAAAATTTATAGTTAAAAGTGCAAAATTACCATTCCACTTTTCACATTGCTATGATCCCATTTTATGAAAATAATTGACATGTGAAAATGGAATATTCGCCAGCACATCAGAACACAATGAGGATAGGGGAGAGATGATGGAAGAAAAACATTAATCGCAAAATGTTAATTTATTGTAATACACACCTGTTAGATGATACAGAAACAGCGACAACAAGGGTCGGAAAAATAAAAGAATCAAATTACTTCCTCTTATTGGATGATAAACAATCACTGGGAGGCAGAAAAAGGTGCATAACAAAGCTGCACTTCAATATTTCAAAGGGCTGGATGGTAAAAGGAAATGAATGAAGATTCGACATTCCAATAATTTATACACGCGATTCTATTACATAGTGCAGCATTGTTACAGACCGGCTTAGCCTTAGATGAGAATTATAATAATACACAGCAAAGAGATGACAATATCTACAGTGGAAATTTTTTTTAAATCCCTTGCCACTATTTTTAATGGTTTTGGTCAATAGTCAATCTGAAAGGGGTTGTTCACGACCGGACAACTGAGAACCTATCCACAGGATAGGTCATCAGGATATGATCGGTGCGGGCCCGACACCCTGACCCCGCACCGTTTAGCCGGTCCGGCTGCCTCCGGACACCGGATGTTTTGAATGGTATGCAGTACTTGGAGCCAGAAGCAGATGGCTCAGACCATTGCACATTGGCCGTTCTGCAAAACTGCAGCTCTGCAGAATGGCCTCTATACAGCTGTTGGAGCCATCTGCTTCTAGCTCCAACTACTGCATACTGTTCAAGAGATCCGGCACCCTGAAAAGCTGATCAGTGCGGGGTTCCGGTATCGGACCCGCACTGATCATATACTGATGACCTATCCTGTGGATAAGTCACCAGATGTCTGGTTGTAGACAACGCCTTTAATAGTCAGGCCTGCAGTGCAAGGACACGGTCCCATGGAGCGGTATCTGCATGCGGCCTAAACCCGGCTCACTTGCAGTGGACAATGGCCGCACGACTTTGCCAGGTATTATGCCACAATTGTGCGACACAGATGCGGAGTACGTACCCCAAAGCATTAAAGCGGAGAGAGCAGCAGCTTGAGACACTAATAGGAGGTAGATTTTAGACTACTTCAGACCCTAAATTAGACATAGCAGCTCCGCTGGTATTACTGACCAGAGCTGTCATCAGTCAACTATTTCAATAAGTTATTAAAATTAAATTTCCAAATACAAGTACTTCTGCTATGAACAAATTCATATAATACACCAGGCTCCTAGAACATAAGCGCCGAGTGAAGGAACATAGATGTTAGTCATATGTATGACTTACTTAGGTTTGAAATGTCATACCTTCATATCAGGAGGAGGCGGTTGAAATGTCCCAAAAATTTTAGGGTACTTTTCACCAAAGCACCATAAATTGTGTTTTTTAAAATGGGGAAAAAAAGCATTCTATAAACATACACAAATATGTTCCAGATCTACAGAATTGCTAATTGGTTGACATAAAACATTAAAAATTGCATATCTCCAAGGAATCAGTGACAGGGTTTGTAAAGTAAGAAAGGAGTAGAGACTTTACATGCTAGTGTATGCAACAACACACGGTGTGGGTCTACAGAGAAGAGGGTTATGTACTTTCTAACAAAAAACATCAGGTCAGGCTCATACATTCCTGTCAGAGAGCTTGTCAGAGTCGGAAGCAAGTGAAAATACAGTATAGATTGTTAAAAAAAGAACCCAAAAACCCAGCGATCTGCCCCTTTTCTGCCCACTAACCAGTGATCACCCCCTTTGGTGCCCACTGGTTAAGAAAATATAAATATATATATATATATATATTATATCATTTCAGTCACCCACAGTGTCCTTCTGCCGTGCGGTGATCTGTGCCCATCTATCAACTGTCGCAGTACCTGGTCGCCATCACCCTGCTGTGTCCCTAGATTGCCCACTGCCCGAGTTCCCTGTTAGGTAGCAATGCCACGTCTCATTTAGTTTTTCCCCTGGTAGGTAGGTTACCCTTGCTAATTGAATACAGCAGAATCGCTGGTCTGTTCTCATTCCACAGTTGGGAGTAGCAGTTTATTTTTTGCTAAAAAAGTTTTTTTTTTAAATAAAAAAAAAAATTGGTTCGTCGGTTAGGTAGCAAGAGTTAGTATGGCCAAAAGAGTCTTCATAGCCGAGGAAGCCTATGAAATGCTGTGTTCCAATACAGACAGCGCGAGTGACGGTGAAGGACAGTTTGTGCTTTCATCATCTGCATCCAGTGACTGAGTCTGCACCCCCCAGTCAGCGCAGAAGAGCCATAGGTCCTGCTCTGCCTGAGCTGACCGGGAAGCTGTGGACAATTATACCCCCCAGGTGCCTGAATTTACAGCCCCCTCAGGCATTCAAATTTAAACTACGGGTTTCAGCCCCATTGATTATTTAAACTTTTTTTTTTCAGACGCCCTTTTAGAATTAATTGTCCAGCAGACCAACATTTATGCGGAACAATTTATCGCCCAGAATCCCGACTCATTTTATGGGAGAGGCCAAAATTGGACCCGCACAAACCCAGTGGAAATGCGGAAGTTTTGGTCTCATAAAAAAGCCCAGTATTAGAGACTATTGGTCCCCTGATATTTTATATAACACCCCCCTTTACCGCACAGTAATGACAAGGAAGTGATTCGAAACCATCCTAAAGTTCCTGCATTACAATGACAATAGTCAGTGCCCACCCCCACAGGACCCAAATTTTGATAGGCTATATAAAATAAGACCATTAATTGCCTACTACTCCAACATTTTTTCCCAAGTTTATACCCCCCAACAAAATATTTAGGTGGATGAATCACTAGTGAGCTTCAAGGGTAGACTGCACTTCAGGCAGTATCTACCCAATAAAAGAGCCCGGTATGGCATAAAACTCTACAAGCTATGTGAAAGTGCCACCGGTTACACCTACTCTTTTAGGGTTTATGAGGGGAAAGACTCCCATATAGATCCCCCAGAATGTCCCCCCTTCCTTTGAATTAGTGGAAAGATCGTATGGGATCTTATCCATCCTTTACTTGGCAAATGATATCATCTTTATCTGGACAACTTTTACAATAGTGTCCCATTGTTAAAAGTTCTCTCGTCCAGATCCACCTTGGCGTGCGGAACAATCTGCAAAAATCAGAAGGGCCTCCCCAAAACTTTGCTGGGTCAGATCCTAAAATTAGGAGAGAGCAGAGCTGTCTGCAGCGACTATCTGCTCCTCCTGAAATATAAGGATAAAAGGGACGTCCTTATACTGACCAGCATTAATGACAGAAGAGGCAGCCTAGTCCCTGTACGCGGATCCACCACCCAAGTTCCCAAACCATATTGTGTACAGGAGTACAACAAATATATGGGTGGCGTTGACCTGTCTGACCAGGTTATAAACCATACAGTGCCATGCGCAAGACCAGGGTATGGTATAAAAAGCTGTGCATCTTACACAGATGGCAGCATACAACGCCTTTGTCCTCTGCAGATATGCCGGCAGTGAGGATACGTTCCTGCAATTTCAGGAAAAGGTCATCAAGTCCCTGATATTTGGTGACCAGGAAGGGGAGGGCAGTTCATCCGGTTCTTCCGTCAGCAGGATAATTCCCGGTCAGCATTTCCCCACAGAAATACCCCCCACTGAAAAAAAACAGAAGCCCCAAAAAAAATGCTGTGTGTGCGCCAAGCGAGGCATTTGTAAGGACACCACATACCAATGTGAGACGTGTCCCACAAATCCTGGCCTGTGCATGAAACAAGTTTCAAAATATACCATACCTCCTTGGATTTTTTATTTATTTATTCTTCAGTCACCTTTTCTGTCTCCCATATCGGCCATGACCATTTATTCATTTTTTTTACTGACCAGCCCCATTTAAATTTTGATCATTTAAAATTTGTAAAAAAAACACCTAAAACAAAACTAAAAATTCTCACTATACCAAGGACCTGAGTGAGTGTCTGTCTCATTCAGGTTGCAAATCTGGGTGAGAGGAATAAATCCAGATGAGATTGTTGGTCTCAGCAAATCTTTTTTTGCTGAGGCCTTTGATTTATTTTTTGGGTTGGATTTTATGGAATGGTGGGTAGGTTGGTAGTGTGACCTGCCATTCCCTCTCCCTCCATTGCGGGTTTTTCCAGGTTGTCCACCTTATTTACTAAAATTAAAGTATTTCTTATTATACCCCTAGATGAATACCTAGAGGGTTGTCACTTCACAATTTAAAAATTCTCACTATACACCTAGATGAATACCTTGAAAGGTGTTACATTACAATCTAAATCTTCTCACTATACCGCTAGATGAATTCTTTGAGGGGTTTAGTTTCCTAAATGGGGTCACTTTTCTGGGTTTCTAATGTTTTGACACCCCAGAACCTCTGTTTTCATGACACAGGGCAGTAAATGGCATCATAGTAGGCCTCAGATGTTGCATGGTGCTCTTTACGTTCTGAGCCCCGCCACATGCTCAAACAGCAGTTTATCTCCACAAATGGGGTATTGCGTATTCAGGAGAAATTGCGTAAGAAACTGTGGGTGCTTTTTCTCCTTTAACCCCTCGTGAAAATTATGAATTTGGGGCTAAAGCAACATTTTCTTTGAAAAAAAAATCAAAATGTTATTATTTTACTGCCCAGTGTATGAAACACCTGTGGGCTCAAACTGCTCACTACACCACTTGAAAAAATCCTTGAGGGGTGCAGTCTCCCAAATTGAGTCACTTTTGGGGGGTTTCCACTGCACTGGTACCTTTACAAATGCGACATGGTGCAGAGAAATCAGTCCAGCACTACAAAAGCTAAATGGCGTGCCTTCCTTTCCGAGTCCTGCCGCTTGCCCAAACAGCAGTTTATGACCACATGTTTGGTATTTCTGTACTCTGGAGAACTTGCTTTACAAATGTTGGGGTGCTTTTCCGCATTTATTTGTTGAAAAAATTCAAAATCTTGAGGTAAAGCTACATCTTATTGGAAAATAATGTAATTTTTCATTTTCACTGCCCAATTCTAATAAAATCTATGAAACACCTGTGGGATCAAAATGCTCACTACACCCCTAGATGAATTCCTCAAGGGGTGTGGTTTCCAAAATGGGGTATTTTTTGGGGTGTTTCCTTTGTTTCGGCACCACAAGACCTCTTCTAACCTGACATGGTGCCTGAAATATAATCTAAGAAAAGGAAGGCCCTAAAATCCTCTAGGTGCTCCTTTGCTTCTGAGGCCGGTATTTCAGTCCAGTAGTGCACTAGGGCCACATGTGGGATATTTCTAAAAACTGCAGAATCAGGGCAATAAATATTCGGTTGTGCTTCTCCGGTAAAAACCTTCAGTATTACAGGAAAAATGGAATTTCTGCAAAAAAAATTACATTTGTAAATTTCCCCGCTACTTTGCTTTAATTCCTGTGAAACGCCTAAAGGGTTAAAAAAAACTTTCTGAATGCTGTTTTGAATACTTTGAGGGGTGCAGTTTTTAAAATGGGGCAATATGTGGGGGTTCCTAATATATAAGGCCCTCAAAGCCACTTCACAACTGAACTGTTCCCTAAAAAAATGGGCTTTTGAAATTTTCTTGAAAACGTGAGAAATTGCTGCTAAAGTTCTAAGCCTTGTAACGTTCTAGAAAAATAAAAGGATGTTCAAAAAACGATGCCAATCTAAAGTAGACATGTGGGGGATGTTAGCTAGTAACGATTTTGTGTGGTAAAACTATCTGTCTTACAAGCAGATACATTTGAATTTAGAAAATGCTAATTTTTTTGCACATTTTCTCAAAATTTTGGTGTTTTTCACACAAAAATATTGAATATATCGACCAAATTTTTTCACTAACTTAAAGTACAATATGTCACGAGAAAACAATCTCAGAATCGCTTGGATAGGTAAAAGCATTCCCAAGTTATTACCACATACAGTAACACACGTCAGATTTAAAAAATGAGGCTGTGTCATATGGTCCAAAAGTGGCTGCGTCCTTAAATAAATTCAACCAAACAGCTAACCTATTGCTATGGAAAACATGAATGACTTGCATTTTTTTGTTAAAAAACATGGCACCAGATGAAGTGGCTAAGTGAATTGTGAACACGTGCATTAAAGGCTATGTACAACTTGTAATTTATTTTATTCTTTTATTTAAATCAATGTTTTTATGTGATTTTAACCACTTTTTGAGTGGACTTTTATAATATTTTTTTTTTGCTTTTTACAATACAGCTTTTATTTATCCTGTATACAGGGAAGCAAAATTTTTATCCCTCAGCCGATTCAGTCAGTTCAACTGAGCTGGCGGCTCAGCTGAGTGCGGATCCTATCCACCATATATCAATCATATCTAAGTTGATAAACTTAGATGTGATCGATAGATATGGTGGATCCTGTGTTTTAGAGACGTGCTGGTCCCGCTCTCACCTGAGCCGTCTGTTCAGCTCAACTGACGGAATCGCTTGAGAGAAAACGATAAATTTTTCATGTATACAGGATGCATAGAAGCTGTAATCGTAAGCAGAAAAAACATTTAAAAAAAAAGAAAAAGTCAATTAAAAAAGTACTTAAATGCCTATGGTCGATGGAAAATTAATTTATCCTTTCAGGTGGGTCACAGATTTAGGATTCTTTTCAAATATACAAGAAATATTTTAAAATTATTACATCTTATAAGAATGTGGTAGCTGACAGAAGATCAGGATTTTGCATTGTCACATATAACCTTTCAGTAGAAGTGGCCATGAAAAGGTGACATTCTTTTTTAAATGCCATAAAAAGGGAGAAATGGGAAAAAAAAATGAAACACAGAAAAACAGAGGTGAACCTTATGTGACCTCTCTGTAATGCATGGTACCATTTCATTCAATTTATTTAAAAAGCAGCCAAAAACAAAAAAAGATGAACATTAAAAGAAGGGAACATCTTCAAGTCTTATTTACTCATAAGAAACATAATAATAAGCCATTAGCTGGTGCAATTAAGAAATTGCTATAATGGGGGAAAGTATTTAATGAAAAAAAAGACATAAAAAAGCCAAGTATATATTGTCATTAGGATTTTCTCTGCAGCTGTGGATGAATAATTTGTAATATGTTAAACTTTAGATTTGCGCTGCATGGAGTGGTCAAATGAGCCAGAATTTTAGCGATGGATGGACGGTTGTCAGACGGCTGTTTCCACAGGACCTATAAACATTGAATAGAGCGACAGGGCGCATATGTTATGGAATCACTAGTTGTGCAATTCCCAGAGTGAAAGTTAATGAAATTGCTATCTGATCGATTCCCAAAAGGCAGCTGGAGACTGTCTCGAACAAGAGTGCAAGTAAACCTGCAATCTCAAAACCGTCACAACTTTGATCAGCAGAGTCTAAGGCTACTCCATGGTCTTCAACAGAGCCTGCCGCAAGGCAGGTTGGACTTTTTCAGCATGGAACCCAGGTTGCTTTAACAGAATTCGGTGTTGGATAAGAGGTGCAATGCAGGCAATACCAGAACAGATAAGGCAGCCAGAGGGTAAACAAAAAGTCCAAATCACAAAGCTGGAGGATATCAGGAATTGCAGAGGTCAAAACCAGCCGGGAGCAGAATGTCCAAATCAGCAAAGGGTAAATCCAGAGACAAGCCAAGGTCCAGTTCCAAAAGTTCAAATAGTCAAAACGTACAGAGTATAATCAGAAGTGTGAACAAACACATGCAAACAAGGAGAGTCACAAGCAAAGACGACAGAACCAAACCAGATTTAAATACTCCACCCTTCAATCTGATAGGAAGAAAGACAGAGAAGTGAGATAGGCTCTGCAACTAAAACCAGAGCCACCCAGAAGTTAGACTAGTAGTCATGGTAATCTTAAAGGGATGGACGTTTCCTAACAGCATATGTGACCACCGTTCCATTCAAACTGAACCACCGCAGTAAGGAGCAAAAGGGAGCTCAGGACCCTTGTTCAAACGATCAGTGGGTGTCCCAGCAGTGGGATTCCTAGCAATCAGACATTATGTGGATAGGTAATAAATGTCCTTTGTGGGATAACCCTTTTAATTAAATAGGCATCCCAACCCAATAATCTATAGCAAGTTAAATTAACTAAGCAGCATAAACTGCTTCATTAAGAACAATTTTACAAGAAACACAATTTTTAAATTGTGTCCAAAACCCAGCTATACTCCAGACCAGAGTTCTCAATGTATGGTAAGTCTATACACACTACATTTGTAGGGATATTGTTGAATACATGGTAAACTTTTTGTAAGTCAGATCAATGTCCACTCACATGAATTTAATAGTTTTGCCAGTTTACACATGGTCTTACGCGTTATGATCATTCATTTTCAATCAGATCATAAAGACTGTTGTAAGTAACTACATGAACTAACAACTGTAAGCCATCAATGTCACAGTATTTATACTCTAGTGCTCTAGTACAAACTTGGAACTAACTATAAATGTGTGTGCGCGAAGTTACAATTATAAGTAATGATGCCAGTCACCTAGGTTTTTGGTACTAACTGGCTTGTCAATCCAAACGTAAAATCATTCAGTATTGCAATAATTGTATTTTCTACTTATAAAATCCCAAAATAGTGTACAAGCATCCCAACAAGATACATATGGAATTCTAAGAAAATGTTCAATTTAACCATGGACACTACAGAGTATTCCTGATTTAGTTTGAGAATCAAGAAAATGAAGGAGAAAGAGGTGGTAGACGATGGAGGCACAGGAGCAATCACTGGCTGAATGCGATCCATTTTCTCATTTTGTCTGAAAAGCCTCATATAAAGCTTAAGTCACTTTCCCTATCAAGTGAGATGACTGTGCGTGCTTTTTGTGTGAAATTCTCAAGCCTGTAACACAAATGACCACATTACCAGCGCATGCAGTCGAGCAGCTGGGTCTCACATAGCAGCTCTCAAATCAAAACTCCAGGGTCAACAGCACAAAATCCAATAGAAATAACAGGGAACAGGCAATGGAAACTTAATAATCAATTACTGGACTTTCGGTGCCAGAGGAACTGACCTTTTAAATGACAGATCAAACAAAAAGGTAGCATCTTCATTGTGCCATATAATTCACCTTAATGGACATGGACAAGAGGTCCTCAGAGACTTCGAAAAATTGTCCACGCATTTTAAAGAACGTAGCCATGGACATTATTTCACATTGGTTCCCCGTAAGAACACCACAAAAAAAGCAGTCTATGCTGAATATTAAGGCCAGCTTACCTAATAAGACTGCTACCACAAATGAGATTTCAAGCCCCATTGGAGATGTGAATGGTGGCAATCTCTGTACAATGCTCTGGAATAGGTATGGGCTACAGTGGATGTAAAAAGTCTACACACCCCTATTAAAATGCCAGGGTGAATAAATATGAACACCCTTAAACTAATACTTTGTTGAATTACCCTTTGACAATGACAGCATTCAGTCTTTTTGGGTAGAAGTCTATCAGCATGGCACATCTTGACTTGGCAATGTTGCCCATTCTTCCTTGCAAAAGCGCTCCAAATCTGTCAGATTGTGAGGGCATCTCCTGTGTACAGCTGTTTTCGGGTCACCCCACAGATTTTCAATGGGTCTGGCTCTGGCTGGGGCTGGGCCATTCCATAACGTTGATCATCTTCTGGTGAAGCCATTCGTTTGTTGATTTGGAGGTATGCTTTGGGTCGTTGTCGTGCTGAAAGGTGAAATTCCTCTTTATCCTCAGCTTTTAGCAGAAGCCTGCCGGTTTTGTGCCAATATTGACTGATATTTGGAACGGTTCATAATTACCTCCACCTTGACTAAAGCCCCAGTTCCAGCTGCAGAAAAACAGCCCCAAAGCATAATGCTGCCTCCACCGTGCTTCACTGTGGGTATGGTGTTCTTTTGGTGATGTGCACTGTTGGCTTTGCGACAAACATACCTTTTGGAATTATGGCCAAAAAGTTCAACCTTGGTCTCATCAGACCAGAACACGTTTTCCCACATGCTCTTGGCAGACTTGATGTAGGTCATTGCAAAACATAGCCAGGCTTAGATGATTTTCTTTGTTAGAAAAGGCTTCCATCTTGCCACCCTACCCCACAGCCCAGACTTATGAAGAATACGGGAGGTTGTGGTCACATGCACTACACAACCCGTACCTGCCAGAAAGTCCTGCAGCTCCTTTAACGTTGCAGTAGGCCTCTTGGTAGCTTCCCAGACCAATTTTCGTCTCATCTTCTCATCAAGTTTTGGGGGATGTCTCGTTCTTGGTAATGTAACTGTTGTGCCAAATGTAATCCACTTCTTGATGACCGTCCTCACGGTGTTCCATGGTATATCTAACGCC
This sequence comes from Rhinoderma darwinii, assembly GCF_050947455.1. Lineage (NCBI taxonomy): Eukaryota > Metazoa > Chordata > Amphibia > Anura > Rhinodermatidae > Rhinoderma > Rhinoderma darwinii. The sequence goes on from NC_134690.1 coordinate 352,892,400, forward strand.
TTGGAAATTCTTTTGTACCCTTCTCCTGAATGATGCCTTTCAACAATAATATCCCTTTGACGTGTTGTAAGCTCTTTACGGACCATGGCTTTTGCGGTCACATGCAACAAAGAAAATGTCAGGAAAATCCTAATAGAATACTTGAACTTCATATGGGGTTACTCAGAATCACTTTAAATAATGGCAGCTGTGTATGGCCTGTTGTTCTGACTTACTGGCGCCGGCACTCACTTCCGGGTATCGAGACGGTCTCCGGAGGGCGCAAGCGCCCGGTCTTAAAGGGCCAGTGTGCACATAATTGCAGGAAGTCTGCAATCTAGCCCAGAATGCTCTGGGCTATAAAAAGGGCTCTGCCCTCTTGATCTTTGCCTGAGCGTCGTTCGTTACCCAAAGTTTGTCTTGCTAATGGTCCGCTAGTTTCTTCCAGTTTCCTAGTGTTCCCTGTTCCTGTATCCTGTTCCCGTGCTATCCTGATCTAGTGCCGTGCTGAGCTGTTGCCGTGTTGTACTGCATTCCACGCCTGTTCTGCTACGCCACGCCTGACGTCTACCTGCCGCCTGGTCTCAACCGTGCCTGTCTTGCTACTATCTACATTGCCTCAGGTATCCTCTGTGGACTATAGACTCTGTACTTTACCTGTATGGCCAGCAGCCATCCCGCTACGCGGTACAGCCCAGTGGGTCCACACCCCGCATCGTGACAGTACGCTCAGGCCATGGACTCTTGCTGGTCAATTCAAGGGCATGTCACCCTCCCAAGCCATGCAGGCGGACGAGAAGGAACTCCGAGCCAGACAGGATCAACTTCTTGTGGCAGTGGACTCCATGGCACAGCAGCTAGGAATGCTAGCTGCTTCTCTTCCTGCCTCTATGCAAGCTCCTCAGATAGACCCTTCTGTCAGTTCTGGTTCGGATCCTCGCTGCCATTACCTTCTCGGTTCTATGGAGGCGCCGGTACGTGTCGGGGGTTTCTGAACAAATGCTATATCCATTTTACCCTGCACGCCCGAGCATTTCCGTCGGACGGAACCAAGATCGCCTTCATCGTGGCATGGGCAAACCCTCTCTGGGAACGTCAGAGACCCGAGACCCAAGACTTCTAGGGGTTTGTGCGGTTATTCCGGACTGTTTTCGAAGAGCCAGAACAAGTCTCTTCGGCAGCCACTGCTATCTTTAACCTTCATAAGGAGGATACCTCTGTGGGCGAATACACCATCCAGTTCCGGACCCTGGCAGGAGAACTATCCCGGAACAATGAGGCCTTGGTGGCATCCTCTTGGCATGGTCTATCGTTCGAGATCAAAGATGAACTGGCCGCTCAAGATCTGCCACCTGCCTTAGACAACTTGATTCTGCTTGCCACTCGGGTGGACATAAGGCTGAGGGAGAGATCTCATGAGGTTCATCAGGAGAGACGGCTTCCTAGACTGGCACCCAACTTCCAGCAACCCCTCTTGCCTCCTTCTACTGTTTTGCCCGAGGTTCCGATGCAAGTGGATCGGCTAAAATTGTCCGTCCAGAAGAAACAGCGCAGGCCCACCTCTGGACTCTATATATATTGCGGCCTCGCTGGCCATGTCGTGCGTCTGTGTCCTCAGAAGCCAAAAAACCCCAGCGCCTAGGTTTAGTAGGAGAGACAACGCTGGGTGCCACTGCATTTAATCGAGAACTCTTTCCAAACTGTTCATTCCCGTATCCATCATTGCTGGCGAGAGGCCCCATCCGGTCTCTGCCTACCTGGACTCTGGCTCTGCAGCCAATTTCATCTGCCAAGACCTTGTGGACCTTCTTCAGTTGCCCACTGTCCTGCTGGAAAGGCCATTGATCGTTGCCTCGGTAGATGGACTACCATTGCCTGACCCAGTTGTGTCTGTGACCAAGCCATTAAGACTTCAAGTGGGAGCTCTTCATACTGAGCTCATCTCCCGGTTTGTCCTGTCCAAGGCAGTCAACCCCGTGCTGCTGGGTTTGCCTTGGCTCCGTTTGCACGCCCCAGTACTGGATTGTAACTTTGGAGAGGTTCTCCAGTGGGGCCCGAAGTGTCTTGACCGCTGTCTGGGTCATATCCAGCCACTGCAGCCTTCTCCACTTCAGTCATTGGCAGGGTTGCCTTCTTGTTTCTCTATGTTCTCCGATGTCTTCGATAAGAAGGAAGCGGAGACCTTGCCGCCACATTGAGCATATGATTGTCCGATCTACTTGGTTCCTGAGTCGTCTCCTCCTCGCGGTAGAGTGTACCCTCTCTCCTTGCCAGAGACCCAGTCTATGTCGGCCTACATCAAAGAGAATCTGGAGAGGGGATTCATTCGTAAATCCTCATCCCCGGCAAGAGCTGGGTTCTTCTTTGTCAAGAAGAAAGATGGATCGCTACGACCTTGCATTGACTACTGAGGCCTCAACCAGATCACGGTAAAGAACAGGTACCCACTGGCTTCAATACTGTTTGATCGCATACGGGGGGGGGGGGGATTTTTTTTCTAAACTGAACCTGCGGGGGGCCTACAATCTGATCCGGATTCATCGAGGTGACGTGTGGAAGACTGCTTTTAATAATCGTGATGGGCACTATGAATACCTAGTAATACCTAGTTATGCCCTTCGGCCTGTGTAACGCCCCCGCGGTGCTTCAAGAATTTGTCAATTACATTTTTTGTGATCTCCTCTAGGTCTGTGTTATGGTGTATCTTGATGACATTTAGATTTTTTCCCCAGATCCAGTAACTCATCAGAGTCATGTCCGCCAGGTGTTGCTTCGTTTAAGAGAGAATCATCTTTATGCCAAGCTGGAGAAGTGTGTGTTTGAGAAAAAGGCTATATCATCTCCGATCAGGGCCCCAAGATGGACCCTGAGAAGGTAAAGGCTGTCCTCGAGTGGCCACGCCTTCAAGGCTTAAGGGCCATACAACACTTCCTGGGATTCGCCAACTTCTACCGGCTGTCCATTCCCAACTTCTCATCTTTGACTGCTCCCATTTCTACTCTCACTAAAAAGGGTATGAATGCCAAAGTATGGACTCTGGAGGCAGAAGCCGCATTTGAATCCTTAAAAAAAGCCTTCACGTCAGCCTCTAGACTTCACCACCCTGATGTATCCCTACAGTTTTCTTTAGAGGTGGACGCTTCCTCTGTTGGTGCACTGTGGTTCCAGAGGGATTCGAAAGGCAAGGTTGTGGTATGTCGCTACTATTTTACGAGCTGTTTTCTTCCGCAGAGTGCAACTACTCGATTGGGGATCGGGAGTTACTGGCCATCAAGCTGGCTCTGCAGAAGAGGAGACATCTACTGGAAGGCGCAATCCATCCTATCCTGGTCTTCAAGGATCACAAGAACTTGACCTACCTACAGACGGCCCAGCGATTGAATCCTTGTCAAGCCAGGTGGTCGTTGTTCAATGCTCGGTTCCGGTTCGAACTCTGCTACCGACAAGAATAAGAGGGCCGATGCCTTGTCTAGGTCATTTGAAACGGATGACACTGTGGAGTCCCCACAGAAGATTATTGACCCTTCCTGAATCTTCTCTGTGAACCCCCTGCAAGTTAAGAGACATTCATCCGGGAAGGACTTTTGTGCGTCTGGCAGACAGAGGAAGAATCCTTAGCTGGGGTCACAGTTCCAAGCTGGCAGGTCACGCGGGTGCTCGTAAGACCCAAGATCTAAATCACCCGCCAGTTCTGGTGGCCCACGCTGCCCAAAGATGTTATGGACTTAGTCTCCTCATGCACGGTATGCGCAGCAAATAAAGTTGCTCACTCCAGACCTGCTCCAACCACTGCCTGTGCCCGTTGCTCCCTGGCAGCATGTCGCAATGGACTTGGTCACGGATCTTCCTCCTTCTGAAATTTGCAGTGTGATCTGGGTGGTGGTGGATCGATTTTCTAAGATGGCTCATTTCGTTCCCTTGACCGGTCTGCCTTCTGCTATGCGATTGGCTGACCTCTTCATTCAACATATCTTCCGTCTGCACGGCTTGCCCCTGCATATGGTCTCGGACCGAGGGGTTCAGTTCACCTCAAAGTCTTGGAGTGCACTCTGCGGTCTCCTCGGTGTAAAGTTGGACTTCTCTTCAGCCTATTATCCCCAGTCCAATGGGCAAGTCGAGAGGGTTAACCAGATTATGGAGAACTATCAGCGTCACTTTGTTTCCAGGCGGCATGATGACTGGGTGCAGCTGCTCCCGTGGGCAGAGTTCTCCTATAATAACCACACTAGTGAGTCCACCACTTTCAGTCCGTTCTTCATCGTCTACGGCCAACATCCTCGTATACCTCTTCCTGTCTCTATGTCCCCGGTGCCTGCAGCGGACGCTACCTTCAGGGACTTTCTGCAAATATGGCAACAGACCCGATCTTCTATCCTGCTGGCTGTGGACCGCATGAAGAGAAAGGCAGATATAAGAAGACGGGCTCCTCCTCAATTTCATCCAGGTACAAAAGGCCTGGTTGTCTTCAAGGAATATCTGGCTGAGGGTGCCGTCCTGCAAATTTGCCCCTAGGTTCCTCGGACCCTTCGAGATCCTGCTACAGATCAACCGAGTGTTACAAGCTGCGGCTGCCTCCTACCCTCAAGATCCCCAACTCCTTCCATGTCTCCTTGCTGAAACCCGTGGTCCTGAACCTTTAGTCCAGGACTCCTAGTTCCGCAGTGGTCCCTGGCGGCTCATCCGGGACTTTTGAAGTAAGGGAGATTCTGGCCACCAAGAAGGTGGGAGGAAGGACGTTTTATTTAGTGGATTGGAGGGGGTTCGGTCCAGAATAGAGGTGCTGGGAGCCAGAAGAGAACATCGATGCCCCTGTCCTCATAAGGAAGTTTCTCTCCCGCTCTGGTCCCAAGAAGAGGGGGTGTAAGAGGGGGGATACTGTAACGTCTATGGCCACGGCCCGTTGTTCTGACTCGACGGCCGTGGCTATGGACATCCGAGTTCCTTGCAGCATCGTCCTCCAGTGAGGCGCCGGCACTCACTTCCGGGTATTGAGACGGTCTCCAGAGGTCGGGTGCGCGCGTCCGGTCTTAAAGGGCCAGTGCGCGCATAATTGCAGGAAGTCTGCAATCTAGTGCTATAAAAGGGGCTCTGCCCTCTTGTTCTTTGCCTGAGCGTTATTCGTTACCCAAAGTTTGTCTTGCTAATGGTCCCCTAGTGTCTTCCAGTTTCCTAGTTTTCCCTGTTCCTGTATCCTGTTCCCGTGCTATCCTGATCTAGTGCCGTGCTGAGCAGTTTCCGTTCTGCTAAGTCTCGCCCGACGACTACCTGCCGCCTGGTCGCAGCCGTGCCTGCCTTGCTACAGTCTACATTGCCTCAGGTATCCTCTCTGGACTATAGACTCTGTACTTTACCTGTTTGGCCAGCTGCGATCCCGCTAAGCGGTACGGTCCAGTGGGTCCTCACCCCGCATCGTGACAACTACTATTTAACATGAGATTAAATGTGATTGGCTAATTCTGAACACAACCACATCCCCAATTATAAGAGGGTGTTAACACTTATGCAACCACATTATTGTAGTTTTGTTATTTTTCCACTCTAAATGATTTCAGATTGTTTTTCAATGAAATTGTACAGACTGTTGGTCACATTAAAGGTGGAAAAAGTTCTGAAATGATTCATCTTGTACTGATTTTTTGACATGACAAAACCCTGGCATTTTAATAGGGGTGTGTAGACGTTTTATATTCACGGTTTATAAGCATTGAATGAATAACCGTATGTAGCGTGGCAAAGAGAATCAACACTGGTAAAAAAAGGTCTAGTAAATACAAGGCATAGTAAGCGATATGCATTTATATAGCAGGAACTGGATCACTGTAACTGCAAGGCAGATTTATAATGAAACACCTAAAAGAAGTCCAAGTAATCCTAATTGTTTCTTAGAAATAACAAGTTTCTCGACTTATTGCTTCCTGTTGAATCCAAATCCCTGAACTTATCTTGGCCTTCTGAGAGCAGTATAACAATGTAGGTGTCCTGTTCTAGCAGTGCTGCAGATAGCCACGTTATGTAATTAGCTGCCTTGTTCTACAAGCAGAGATATCACCAAGGGAGTTGTGTGTTGGGAAAGCTGCATGTTACCAAGCAATGTGGTCCTCTGTGTGTTGTCGCACTGTTAATCCCATTCATAATGACCGTAACATCTACGTATTTCTAGAAGTCGTCTAATCAGTTGTTGCTTTGTAGAAAGGAATGGAAAATAATTGAATCATTGGGGACAATTTCTAACTTGGTGTGGCCACTTTACTTCCTTGTTACTCCAACAGGACTGAATGACCAACCACAAAAGCACTTCACAGACACATATATATATATATATTATATATATACACACACACACATACATACATACATACTGGAACACTCTTGATAGGAGTCATAATCGAGTCACTTCATCGCATAAATAAGAATCCTAAATATGTTAGAGTTGGAAATGCGGTTTGGCACATCTTAACTTGTGTCAGCGTAACAACGTACTAACCCAGGAGTCTGCTACCTTCGCCACTCGAGCTGTTGTAAGACCACAACTCCCAGCATGCCCTAACAGACAATGGCTTTATTATTCTAGCCAAAGGGCATCAAGGCATGATGGGAATTGTAGTTTCACAGCAGTTGGAGTATCGAAGGTTGCTGATCCCTGTACTAAATGAACATAGACTACCATAAACGGCATCTCAAATGATCTGAACTTTTTATAGTAGCGAATAGCTAGATATGCAATTCCTTATGTGATCAATGAAAAAACCTCAGTCGTCTGATCTCTCCTTTTAAAAAAAAAAGAAAAACAAGTTATATCATTGTTCATCAAGCATAGCTGCTCATTGTTCCTGAACCATCCATCTCATTTAGTATATATTCCTTAATGTAGTTGCGAACATTTAAGCACTTTAATGCCCCATTAGTCAACTCATCTGGTCACAAATAAAATTATCGAAACAAAATTTATATAGGTTTGGGGGCTAAAGTAATTATCCAAGTTTTCCCTGCTCTACACCATAGCATATCAGACTCTGGGTGTCACAATATGGTGACTTTGTATTGCCTCTGTATCTCCCCTAGAAACAATGCTTAGGTACCAATATTATGCTAGGAAGAATTAGGGGACCAACGTAAGGTAATATGACTACAGGATTAGACTACAGAATCGTTTGTTGTCTGTTACTATGGAAACATAGGTCTGCATAGGAGGCGTCTATACAAAGCCATAGGAATAAAGATAACCCCAGCACTCACAAAAGTACAAAAGGAATCAAGATGCAAAAAATATTTAGGTTTTATTGCAACAAAATAGTAGTATTGTAGCGGTGAGCGACTTAATAGGACGTTTCGGCCGTTCCACGGCCTTTGTCACTGTCACTTATTGTAGACGTCACTGGTATGGGATGTCCGCCGGATCTGCCCTGTGTATCACAACAAAATATCATGGAAAACGTCCTACTAAGTAGCTCACCACTACAACACTACTATTTTGTTGCAATAAAACCTAAATATCTTTTGCATCTGGATTTCTCTTGTACTTTTGTGAGTGCTGGGGTTATCTTTCTTCATATTGTGGGATCTCGTCCCTACCCTGACACTAGCACCACACTAACAAATCGAGGAGTGCATCCCAATATTTATTCTTGATTATACAAAACTATAGGACATTCATTCAGATGATTTGCAAGTTGCTTTTTTAAAACAAAAGAAAAAATTGGTTGCAAGTGTGGATATAGACTTAAAGAAAGAGGAAGGGCTCCTGGCCCTGCCTTGATTTCAAGAGATCCACTTATTTGCAAAAATGTTATCCTTGGCAATTTTATATAAAGCAAATTACAAAGTTTCTTTGAAAGCTGTATTCTTGCAAAAAATTACAGGTCCTTTTACTATTCTGTAATATTATCCATACCATCATGATTTCAGACTTTTAGCATGTGTTTATTGGTGCTCTTTTTCTCTACATCCACAAAGACAATGGGGGAATTTATTAACACTAGTGTTTCCTTTATAAATGTACCCCAATTTCTGTAGTCATACTACAGGGCAGACGTTTTATAATAGGTCTTTCATTAATTGTAAAACAAGAGGAATGGTCTACCTAATCTCCTGTGTGTGTTGGCTGCAATATATCGGCAAGACCATTAGAGAGTTTAGGAGAAGGATCAGGGACCACATAGGTGATATCCGCAGAAGTGAGGATACTCCGGTGGCACGGCATGTCTGGGAATGCCATGATGGCAACACGAATGTGATTAAATTCCAGGGGATTGAACAAATACGACCATCTCCTGGGGTGGGGGGGTCTGGATAAGAGGATTTTACAGAAAGAGGACCAATGGATCTTCCACATGCACACCATGAAACCTGCGGGCCTCAATGAACAAATATCATTTAACGGTTTCCTATAATCCATACTCCCGTTCTATCTATCCGCCTGGTGTGTTCAGTTCATGTCCCTTCATGCTCTGCATATACATCTACACTAATTATCCCTGACCCCGTATCCATTTCTAGTCGTTTGTCATGTCAATTTCATTCATCATATCCATTAATGGGTAGCTAGGTAGCTTTTACGTGTACCCTTGTTCTGCTCCCCTGCTCCCTAATCAACATTTTGATGGTGATGGAGGTCCTCTTCGTTGCTAAGTGTTATCCTCACTCAATCCAAGGCCAGCATTCGTCTTGCAGTTTGTTTACATGGCCGCCTAATGATCCCTGGCTACTAGGGACGCTTTGGTTGCTCTAACCCGCGGTTTCACTGTGCATCCGGGGTCTCGCCCTGTCCATGTAACGTCATCGGCATGTGCTTGTATGGAATTGGCTGGCCGGGCGCCATGTCTTCGCTGGGTGGGAGGGACTATTACTATTTATGGTCGGCATTCACTCTGCTCGTGTTCGGCCAGCTGACTAGTGTCGTGCACGAGCCGGGTGAATGTTGAAGCACGCAACGGATGCTCACCGGCCATTAGGTGTTCTTAATCAATAAATATTGTGTCCCCCTGATGATGCACCCTGCTAACAAGGGGTGCGGAAACGCGTAGGGACACAGTTCTAGTGGCATGGATGACCAGGTGTTTATATTATAAATCAAGAGGGAGAGAATTTCTCAGGCATCTGGAGGTGTACACATACAAATACAATATCCATTTGTACCCCCACCCCCCCCCCCCCCTACTGGTCGCCGTGCTTACGCCTTTAATAGTTTCTTGGCTATTTAGCCCATTTTTAGTTTTTTATTTCTACAATAAAATCCAATTTTAATCGTTCATATAGGCAGCAATATTTTCAGTTTCTGGTGTAAATTAAATTAAATTTATCAGTCACTGGGTGGCCCCATCCCTTCTGCTAAGGTCCGCCCACTTTTCAGAAAAGATGCAAATTGCGACTTTTGTGCAGTTCGCATCTTTTTTACAACACACAACGGCTGTAGAATACTTAATTCCTTAAAATGTCTCAAAACCCTAATGCCCCCTTTTACCACCAAGTGGCACGATTCATGTGCCGTTGTATAGGACTCCAGATAAATGCGTTAAAAGTTGGCGACTATCTGAATTTTCTGCCACGTCGGCTACTGCTTAACGGACCACCCGCGGCCCGAAACATTTCCTATAATTTACAACAGAAACTGGCATAAATTGTAGTGGATATTTACACCAGCTCGAGGCATGTACTTCTTAATACATTTATTGTATCTAACTGCAGTGGCGTTTATTCTTTAACTGGCATATAAAACGTCAGTCCAAGTAACTCTCCCCCATTGTGCCTTACATTTGTATCAGCAAATGCTTTTTGTTTCATAAGAAACAAAATTTCAAACGATATAAATGTAAAATTACAACATTGTTAACATAAAATATCAGAGAATGTGCAGACTTCAACGTAGAGACATCAATGGCTCATGAGGAGGAAACTTTAATCTTGTATCAATTACATCTTCCTTGCAATGAAAAACTCAAGCACTCCTTCGGTTGAAATGTACAAAATAGGTTTATTTTAGATAAGGCAATATAAGAGAAAAGGTGTAACATTTCGGCCACAATCCGGCCTTTATCAAACTCTATTGCCGCTGGTCAATAGAAAAAACCTAATAGGAAACGACACTGTGAAGATAGGTAGCTTGTACCATGGGTAAGCGTGGTACAAGCTACCCATCTTCACGGCGTCGTTTCCTATTAGGTTTTTTTCTATTGACCAGCGGATTGTGGCCGAAACGTTACACCTTTTCTCTTATATTGCCTTATTTAAAATAAACCTATTTTGCATATTTCAACCGAAGGAGTGCTTGAGTTTTCATTGCAAGTATCTACGGGGTGGGAACCCTACCTACAGCACCCAGACAACTTGCAGAGTGACACAGATTCGATCTATATCAATTACATCTTTCGACAGGAGCACTAACTTTGTAAGATGCTACAAAAGGATGCATACTACAAAACTATTTATAGAAAAAACTGAAAAAATTATCCAATTAAATCACCTAGAAAAAATGCAAAAAACTATAATATGCACGGTGCCGTCCAAATATATAGTATAGCAAAAAACAAAACAAAAAACATTATTGGACACAAATCAGCACACTCCAGGTAGAATTTTGATATTTAAAGTACAAATTTATTAATTAAAAAAAAAAAAAAGTAGAGTCGAGTCCATTCACTATATAAATAATGCAATTATAGATTAGAGGACAAGAATCTATGACATACAATATTTGCTAAAAGGAGACCATCTAACAAAATCAACTGAGGAGATAAGCATAACATGATAAGTACTGTTGATTAAGTTCATAATAGAAGAAAGTTATATCTAGACACCTGGTACAAAAATGGACATAATGTGCCTATAAATCCAAATGTACTTATCTATATCTTGACGTGATCAAGGGGCCCAATTGATATGTAGATTCGGCCAAATGGATGTCCTTTAATAACGGTATAGAGAGCCCGTGTCTATGTGCCGTATTTAAGAACACACATCTCTCAAAAGACTCCTCCAGAACAAAATTGGGTATAGGGGAAGATCTAAATTCCATTCCCCAGATCCGACCGGCATGATCGCCTTATCGGGTGAGGAGTATCAGGAACCTATCTCCCTTATTGACCTCGTTCTGAAGAACATAACTGGGATCTTTTGCGTGGTCCACTCTGTGCTGGGAGTGGACCTTAACCTTACACAGGTGGGTAGAATTGGATCATGCCGGTTGGATCTGGGGAATGGAATTTAGATCTTCCCCTATACCCAATTTTGTTCGAACAACTGGAGGTGTCTTGAGAGATTTGTGTTCTTAAATACGGCACATAGACACGGGCTCTCTATACCGTTATTAAAGGACATCCATTCGGCCGAAACTACAATCTACATATCAATGGGGCCCCTTGATCACGTCCAGATATAGATAAGTACATTTGGATTTGTAGGCACATTATGTCCATTTTTGTACCAGGTCTCTAGATATAACGGTCTTCTATTATGAACTTTGTCTTGGAGCCTTAATCAACAGTACTTATCATGATATGCTTATCTCCTCAGTTGATTTTGTTAGATGGTCTCCTTTTAGCAAATATTGTATGTCATAGATTCTTGTCCTCTAACCTATAATTGCGTTATTTATATAGTGAATGGACTTTAAATTTTTTAAATTAATACATTTGTACTTATTTAAATATCAAAATTCTACCTTGAGTGTGCTGGTTTGTGTCCAATAATGTTTTTTGCTATACTACAAAACTACTTCTGATTTATTACGCTCAATGAGAAAGACAATTTGCTGAACTTCACCAGTAAATTGATAACACAATAGTATATCCAACACATGTAAACCTTTTTCTCTATACGGATGACAATTTAATGTATTACACAATCCAGAATGCTCCGAGTGCTAGTTCAACATTACCAGAAAAATAAAAGTAAATTGAAGACAATTTTTCGCCTATAAAATGATGCAGTCAGAGCTGAATCTTCAGAAAGCTAGTAAAGAAATAATAAGCCTTTTATTAAAAAATCCTATGGGGTTTTACAGGAACATATATGTCATATTACACTCAATCTCAAAAGTTTGATACACAAAGTAATGACTGTCCATGGAATCTTCTCATTTATTTTGCCTTGAAGTAACTCAGATTAAAAAGTTTAAAATACAAAGATCACATAAAATAAGGAACATTTCACATGCTTGTCTAAATCCAAAGGTTACGCAGGACATACACCAACCCATACATTTGTACAGAAGGAACCAATGGCGTCCTCAATAATATTTTATCGATAAATAAACAGGCTCAGAGGTCTACAAGATGAACATCACTTTTCTAGATCATGCAAGAAAAAGTCCTGATAAATTTTTATGAGCTAAACCTAAAATAACCAAAAACAGGCTGATACAGATAACGTCCGTAAACGGGCAAATAAATATCAATGGATTTACACTGTCCAATAAAAAGGAAACACATGGCAGGACTGAGATCTTCCAAGAGACTGCAACTTTGGTCTTAGTGGTTTTAGCACCCACTTACAAATGTCCTTATGGCTTTATCTGCTCAAAATGTCTTAGTCTCAAATTCTGCAAGTTCATGTCAATTATTAGACTATGAAATGAACATTAAATTTTGGGCTATTGTAACTTCAAAATGGCTTCAATGTATGGAGATACTTAAAGTGGTTATGCCCAGTTCTGGTTGACAAAGCCATATCTCCACGGTTGTGCATCGTAAGCAGCACATTAGCGTGATAATGTTCATATTGTTTATACATGACACATTTGTTGTTCATCTCGTCTTCAATTTCTCCAGAGAAAATTGAAAAATGTTCTCGATGAACTGGTTGACAGGAGTCATACGGAATAGCAATTACAATGAGCTGTCAGGATTGGTTAATCCCAAACATCTGCAGAGATGTTCAGAGGGTTTTGTTTTATTTATAAGTGATATCCATGCAAACAGATTAACACTGTCATTACCAGGTAAACTGTGACTACAAACTATTAGCAAATAGATTATAAAAAAAAAAACCACAAAGAAAACACAACCATTTTACTAGTGATGTGCTCAACCTCATTATGCATTGTAAAGGGAAATTGGACCTTACTAATACTAAATGTTAATCAGTTTTACTAACCATTTATACTTAATTAGCTCATTATTAAAATGGAAAGATAAACATTATGTTAGGTAAGACCCCAAGTCTGTATATTAAAGTTAATATATGCCCTTTAAATCCACATCATTTTTAGATCCAACATTCTGTGCAGATTAGTTTCTTAATATTTCTTTACAGTGGTCAAAGCTTAGTTTTTCTAAAACAGAGGATTAAATATACTGCATTGTCATAGATTTAAAAGATACATTTCTGAATGCCTGCTGCTACCACTAGGGGGAGCTTAGGAGCTCACTGCATACCGTTTTATTATGGAGTACCTAGGGCTGGCTGAAAGCAGATAGAATTTAAAAATCTTACATTTATGTCTATGCAGAGCTCTGACTTCTATAAAGATATATTAAGAAATCAAATCAGCACAGAGGTTTTTTTTTTATAAGAAAGCTAAAAACGGTGTAAATATGTGGACATTAAAACCATGTTCACACGGCGGAAATTGTCGCAGAACCCGCCACGGGCTCCGCTGCAAAATTCCGCCTCCCATTAATATCAATGAGAGTCGGACACTTATTTTTCCCGTTAGTGGATTTTTTCAGCCAACGGGAAAAGGATGGGACCTGCTCGATCTTCGGACGGATTCTGCCTGTACCTCCCATTGAAGTCAATGGAAGGAGGAATCTTCCTGCGGACGGCAGGAATAACTCCGCAGTGGATTTTGCGGCGGGACCGGCCACGCAAAATCTGCTGCGTGAACAGTGTCTAAGAGTATATTGTAAGTAACATTGGCACATAGAAGGGCATTGCTAGAGAAGAAGTCTATGCTGTAGTCATATTTCCGCAATAACTATACCAAGTAGCCATGCAGTGTACAGCTAGTAAATTCTGAGGTTTTATGTTGTTTAGATGTTAACCCAGATAAGGCACAGTTCATAATTTATATCAAACTTTTCCTGTTTGCCATGTGGGAGGAAATGTTAGATGTATAAAAAGCTAAGCCATGACCTGGATTGCATTCAGAAATGATACATGAAGTTCTGCCCACAAACTGACAGAGTCTTCAGCAGACACCACACTTTCAGGTCAACACCTTTGCCTGCACGCTTAGGCTCAATAGTTACGACTGGAATAATAAAGCCTTTGGACGTCAGGGCATACTGGGAGTTGTAGTTTTACAACAGCTGGAATGCCCAAGGTTGGTTACCCCTGGTTTAGAGGGTGCAACTATCAGATAGCAACTTGACAGATTTATTTGAAGCCAACAAGAAATGAATACACACAGGTATAAGCCTAAGGTGTGCTCATTGATGCTGAAGCTCAATATAAAACCACAAAAAAAAAAATACAGAAAAGAAAAATCAATTTTGCTCAAGCGGATTAGAGATATGAGTAGAGAAGATTATTTGGACCTAGAAGATGCTTTTTCCAAAGTAATTCTTCAAACTTCGTCCTGCAGTCACACTGTGAAATCAAGTGGTTTATTCCAGTGTAAGAATGAAATAGACGGAGGCAGCAGAACACCTGCCTCTTCAGCTCCCATCTTCCTTGGCCGTCTTCACTTTCTAACCATGGATTCATACTACCAGGTGGTATTTGCTTAATGACATTACCTTCTCATTTTAAGATTATCCTCCTCTAGTGCGAAGGGATAAAATGCCGTACAGATCTGTGGAAGCTTGTAAATGTGGCAACGCAGGTCTTACAAAGAAATGTCTTAGAAGCTACTAACAGGTTACACAAATCTCCTTAAATGCTGCAGAGAGTATACTGCTACTCTAATTTACATAAACGTAGGCTCTGTTCCTTTGTTTTTGCGAAACAAAGTAGCTATTTTGTCCAACAAAGTGACATACACCATCATGGAAATCTGACAAAACCCATTAAATTAAAGTCAATGAGTTTTATCGTGCACCTAGGTTTTCCGTCATTTGACAGATCCGATGGCTACAGTTTTTCGTTGTTATGCTCCTATGACAGAACAGAACAAAAGAAAACCCAAATGCAGATGTGAACAGAGCCTTAACGTAATATGCATGGACAGATCTAATTGTCGACAGTAAGCATTATGTATTAGGGTATGTTCACACGCAAACTCAAAAACACCCGAAAATACGGAGCTGTTTTCAAGGGAAAACAGCTCCTGATTTTCATACGTTTTTTTAAGCCGCTCACGATTTTCACTGCGTTTTTTACGGTCGTTCTGAGATGTTTTGGAGAGAGCCGGTGTCATCTATGGCAGCTGGGGGGCCTAATAAAGGCCCCCAGGTCTGCCTGTAGTGTATGCCGGCTAGGTCATGCCAGAGGCATGGCCTAGCAGATGCCTGTCCGTTTTACACGGACAGGCATAATACACTGCAGTACAGAAGTATTGCAGTGTATTATAAATGCGATCGGATGAGTGAAGTCCCCTAGTGGGACTAGTGAAAAAGTTAAAAAAAAGTTTCATAAAAAGTGAAAAAAAAAAAAAAAAAAAAAAAAAAGGAGAGAAACCCACTTTTCCCCCTTACAAACTCCTTTATTATTAACAAACAAAATAAAGTAAAAATTTACACATATTTGGTATCGCTGCATCCGTAACGACCCCAACTATAAAGTTATTACATCATTTAACCCGCACAGTGAAAGTCGTAAAAAACTAAATTAAAAACAATGCAAAAACTGCTGTTTTCTTTGAATCCTGCCTTAAAAAAAAAATGTGATAAAGTGATCAAAGTCGCATCTATTCCAAAATGGTACCAATAAAAACTACAAGTCGTCCCGCAAAAAAAAAAAAGAAGCCCTCATACAACTGCATAGCCGAAAAAATAAAAATAAAGTTATGGCTCTTGAAATATGGAGACAAAAAAACAAATAATTTTGTAAAAAAAAAAAAGTGTTTACTGTGTAAAAGTAGTAAAACATAAAAAAGTCTATATAAATTTGGTATTGTTGCAATCGTAACAACCCGCTGAATAAAGTTATTGTGTTATGTATACCACACGGTAAACAGCATAGATTTAGGATGCAAAAAAGTGTGGCAAAATTGCAGGTTTTTTTTTCTATTCCCCCCAAAAAAAAGTTAATAAAAGTTAATCAAATTCTATGTACTCCAAAATGGTGCTATTAAAAATTACAACTTGTCCCGCAAAAAAAACAGACCTTATACAGCTATGTCGACGCAAAAATAAAAAAGTTATAGCTCTTTGAATGAGACGATGGAAAAACTTAAAAGATAGCTTGGTCATTAAAGAGGCTGTCGCCAGATTTTGCAACCCCTATCTGCTAATGCAGCAGATCGGCGCTGCAATTTAGATTACAGTAACGTTTTTATTTTTAAAAAACGAGCATTTTTGGCCAAGTTATGACCATTTTTGTATTTATGCAAATGAGGCTTGCAAAAGTCCAAGTGGGCGTGTATTATGTGCGTACATCGGGGCGTTTTTACTACTTTTACTAGCTGGGCGTTCTGACGAGAAGTATCATCCACTTCTCTTCAGAACGCCCAGCTTCTGGCAGTGCAGACACAGCCGTGTTCTCGAGAGATCACGCTGTGACGTCACTCACAGGTCCTGCATCGTGTCGGACGAGCGAGGACACATCGGCACCAGAGGCTACAGTTGATTCTGCAGCAGCATCGGCGTTTGCAGGTAAGTCGATGTAGCTACTTACCTGCAAACGCTGATGCTGCTGCAGAATCAACTGTAGCCTCTGGTGCCGATGTGGCCGACACGATGCAGGACCTGGGGCAGGAAGTGAGTGACGTCACAGCGTGATGTCTCGAGAAAACGCTGTGTCTGCACTGCCAGAAGCTGGGTGTTGTGGAGAGAAGTGGATGATACTTCTCATCAGAACGCCCAGCTAGTAAAAGTAGTAAAAACGCCCCGATGTACGCACTTAATACACGCCCACTTGGACTTTTACTTTAAACACGCCCACTTGGACTTTTGCAAGCCTCATTTGCATAAATACAAAAATGGTCATAACTTGGCCAAAAATGCTCGTTTTTTAAAAATAAAAACGTTACTGTAATCTACATTGCAGCGCCTATCTGCTGCAATAGCAGATAGGTGTTGCAAAATCTGGTGACAGAGCCTCTTTAAGGTCTAAAATAGGCTGGTCATTAAGAGGTTAAGAAGGGGTTGCTAGTGCATTTTTAAGATTAACAATAACCAGTGGAAAAACAAACAAACCGATGAACCATAGGAAGGCACAGGAACAGCTAGGCAGATTCATGGACCCCCGTAAAAGTGATATAGGGATTAACTGCAGTCCTGACAGTACCTTCAGTGTACAATTTAATATCCATAGCAATCCTCAAAATATAACAATAGAACAAAATATAACTATTGAATTATGAAATTTACACGGGTATAATGTGAAGTTTTGTCATTTAAATGCAAAATGCTGCTCTATTAGTGCTTTGGTGCCATCAGTCAAAGCTGGAGGGTTCACAGTGACCGAATTTAACATGGCGGCCCATTCATTTGAATGGGCAACAAGTAATACCACATTTCCATAGTATCAGTATATTTGTTTTCGCCAAACTCATAATACAAATAAACATTATTAGTTATGAGGAGATTACACTCCTGTGCCCGACATACTTATTTATGATAAGAGCATAGAACGCTATACATGAATGCTGTTCGAAATGTCATATTCAAGTCAAAGAAAGAAAACTATTACATGAATACAGAAGAATTTAATCATGGGAAAGGGATAATTGTATTTGACCAAAAACTTAGACTACAACAAAAGCCATTTGTCACAGAGCTGTCACATCTTCTGGATGAGTGGTCTTGACAAGACCTCCTCATAAATCCTATCCATAAGTGCCAAGTTACATGTACAGATCCGTTTGGGTAAGCACCTAACATTCCCTCTGATTAGCGGTCAGCAAGTAATTACAAAACTGTAATTCCCCTTATTTAACCACTACAGGAATAGATTCCCAGATGGTTTGGAAGTAGGCCAGATTATACAAATGGGTAACTCCAGTTCTGGACACCAATGGTTCTTGCACCTGCTTCTTTTGATGGGAAGTATAGAGCCGAATGTGTGGGAAAATATACTGGAAAAGTGTTCCTATATAGACCTCTGGGAAAGTACAAATGAGCTATTTGCCATCTGTAGAAGAATGTCAACTAAAAGATGAATAATACTATTGATACTATTACTAATTACAAAGAAACAAAAGTCAGATATAAACAATTACTTTTTAATGTCCCACTTAACTTCACTAAAAAGACTGACTAAAAATGTAGAATGACAACTTTGGGAAAGAATATTGGTTCAACTAATGCTTATCTTCCCGAATACTTCCATGAAAAGGACACCAACTTTCTAGAATCTAAACGAATTGTGTATAGATTAAAATAGCTAATAGTCCACTGTATTCCTACCTATGTGTTTTAATAGGTAATAGAGTCCTAAAGTGATTAGATTGGGCATAAAAATCCTGCTGTATAGGGCCAGCCTATAGATGAAAATAGTGAAGAATAGAAAACCTGGGAGTACTGGTCTGTGGACTACGACTGGCATCCATTTTATCTCTTATGGGGCTAATAATACCTATTAAAAACGGTCATCCATGAGAGAACATTTCAGTGTCGGTTTAAGGTACTTTGGGTCCATCTGAGGAAATGTGTTTGAGGGCCCACCATCCATCTATACAGAACCGGTGCAAGTCCATTTTTAAAATTTATGGTAAATTTAGTTGGACATATCACACCATAATAGACCCTATTGGCATATTTGGATCCAAAGTTAGCTTCAAATAGGATGGTCTTCTGCTGAACCTTTGGAGGACCCTTTGGTACTCTACTGGGCAGAACCTAGGGACTTCCCATCCCCTCTATGTGGAGAGATGTTTGACAGAAGGTATTATTAAGATGCAATATTAGTAAACAAATGTTTATCTGTCCATAGAACCTACAATGCAAAAAAAAATATATATATATATATATATAAAATAAATAAAATATATATAAAACAAATAAAAATGTTGGGAAGCATAGTTTAATGGCGACAGTGAGGGATGAAGTAACTTCTAGTTTAAGATAAATTGAAATAACAAGCAGTCTAGGAAATAAGTGAAAAAAGGAGACGTGATTTTCAACAAACACTGAACAGTTCTTGTTCAAATCTCTGTAAATAAGCTAGAAGAAAATTATTAAAATTAAAAAGGGGTGGCCTTTGCAATATAAACTAGACCTTTTACTATAAAAAGGTCATATAATGGATCTTTTCTGTATAAATGTCCATCAGATGTGGTAGAGTTTTCATAAACGTGAAATGGCATAAAACACAATTCCCAATATTTGCTGGCTTATCTGTGTAAAAATCATAATTTTTTTGTCCGTCCATTTTCCATTGTACGTGAAAAACAACACCTGCAAAATATTCTTTACCAAACAAAACGTCACTACTACACATCAAAGGCAGATTCAGCCCGTCCCATTAAACACCAATAATATTATCCAATGTTCAAGGGGCATTATTTGCGGAGGTATCAGAATGTGCTTAAATAAAGAAGACACTTCTCTGTGTCAAAAGAATGACCGCCACTTTCTAAAATGAAAAGAATTAATGTTCTCATTAACACATCAAAAGGCGTGCTCAGCAAGAGGAGAACATTTGCATGGCTGCCACTTTCATCTTGATAGCAATTGGTGTAAATTCCATTTTTACTCAAATTAGAAGATTTGCCACAAGGACATCATTTCCACCTCAATATAAACAAGACGGTAAAGTAATACTGGATTGGCTCTCTAAACCATTGCAGTTCCACTCCGCACAATACTCTTTCTCCATCTATGTAAACCAAAAATAAAAGATATTCAAGGCCATTTATAAAAGTGCCCAACATGAGCTGCTTATACAATAAAGACTGTTTTTGTGTAAATACGCCCAAGCAATTTTGCACATGGAAACATCAATCAATTTGGGATGTAAAACGGCACATTCTGACTGGGGCTACTAGGTTCATAAACATACCTACATTCAAAATGTATGTTTTTTTCCCTAACAGAATTTTCCTATAATATTTAAAGTTTGGTTATAAATTGCACTAAAAAAAAATGATCTAAAACATGAAAACATTTCTATGGTGTTTTAAATGTTAGCAACTACGGTATATTAAAAAAAAATCTTCCAAATGGAAAAACTGTAAATATTCCGGTTTCACACTGGCCACTGAGAACTCACAACAGACACTAAGGGGAAGATTTACTTCGATTTGCGTTTCATATGTCAGTCTAAAACCCAAAATATGTTGGGGTAAAAAGGAGTCAAATTTATTAAGAGACACACGCCTGTTAAAAAATTTAGCGCAGCTTTGGCTGTCAGTGCGCCATAATTTACGGCTTTTCTGTTGAAAGGATGCTTGGCCCCTTCCCCAAAACCCCACCCCCTTTTCTTGCTACTTTTGAAAAGTTGTGAGAGGGGAGAAAAAAGCGCAAAAAGTCGCAAATTGTAAAAAAAATTTCATAAACTTAGATGTGATCGATAATCAGTCCCGCTGACCTCAAGGATTCCGCTTTGACCACAAGATAAAGCTTCTTTGTATCCAGGATACATAGAAGAGGTTTCTCAAAAAAGATTTTTTTTTTTAATTAAAATCAAATTCAAAACTTGTTCTAAATAAAATAAAACCTTAATTTATAATAAAAAAATAAATAAAATAAAATTGCCTTTTTCATAGCCTTTAATAGAACGGTAATAAAAAAATAACGCAGGGCTGCTCGTTAAACCTCAAAGTTTTATTATGGTTGAAAATATTGGTGACTTTCAAAATGCTCATAAATGTGGAGATGGGCAATGGTGTTATTCAGTAACATTCTGTATTCCTCAGCATATTGGGGAACCCAGTCCATTATATATTATACACGGGTGCTTTGCCAGTATTGGTAAATGTGCTCCTCTATAAACAAGGAAGACCTACATTGCAGTTGCTGTAAATGCAAAGCTCAGCAGGGTTACAAAAATGTTGCAGATTCCTACATTTCCCTTATTAACGGCAATATCACATAATACTAGAAGAACAACCAAAGCTGCATTCTACTTTATATCAAAATGTATTTGTTTTATATTTGAATGAAATTGTACGGTTTGTTTTATTTGATCCTACTAAAAGAATACAATGTAATTATTATGACATTTCTTATGAAATATGGAAGGAAAAGATGAAAGGCTGTTTTCTATCACTGCTAGATTTTATTCTGTAATTTTTAAGAGAACACAAAATAGCACTGCATTTAATGGCCTATAATGACTTGAAATATTACAGGCAATAGCTGCATAACCAACAACACAAGAATGTGAAAAACGAAAAAAATATTTTAATACATTCGACCCCTGAATTATAAAACTATACTTATACCATATTAATCTGCACTGAATGAAGCACAAAACCTGGAGATTTTAAGTATTTCTGTAATAGGAATTCGTAACTTGTGGCTAGCAGGGAAGGACAGAGTGGTCTGCAGCCCATGATAAATAATTTTTTGGATCCTATACCACCTACCATATACAACAAGACTCTGCACTTAAATGGGTTTCAAAAAAGATTTTTTATAATGGTCTAAAAGGCAAAAACACCAAACTTTGTAATATACATACAGATTCTCTCCCATTCCAGTGTTACCTATCTCCTCAGTCACCACACCAATTGAGATGTTCTCTTATGGTTCTTGAAATGTTCTCCATGCATGACCAGATGACAGAGAAATGATCTTCATGAGGGCCAATATGGCAGAGAGTGATGCCTTAAAGATAGCTACTTTCTGTTCAAGAAAATAAGTTTAGATCAGTGCTTCTCAACACCCCAAACAGGTCATGTTTTAGGAATTTCCCATAGTAAGGCCTCATGCACACGACCGTAGCCATGTGCACGGCCGTGATTTTTGGGTCGGCTGGCAACGGACTGTCAGCCGCGAGCCGCCCGCAAATCGCGGGCCATGCACATAATTTCAATGAGCCCGGACCGCAGAAGACGGCCGTAATAAGACATGTCCGTTCTTTCTGCAGTGCGGGCTCCTGGGTCATGCACGGACCGTAAAAACTATGGTCGTGTGCATGGCCCCATAGAAATGAATGGGGCTGCAATTCTCCCATGGATTTTCGGGGGAATTGCGGCCGCAAAAGCACGTTCGTGTGCATGGGGCCTAAGGCTGGTTTCACACTGAGTTTTTTGACGCGGAAACCGCGCCGCAAAACTCGCCAAAAAAACGTCCAAAAATGCCTCCCATTGATTTCAATGGGAGGCGGAGGCGGTTTTCTCCCGCGAACGGTAAAACCGGCTCGTGGGAAAAAGAAGGGACATGCCATATCTTCGTGCGGTTACGCCTCTGACCTCCCATTGACATCAATGTGAGGCAGAGAAAGCGTATTTCGCTGTGTTTTATGCTCGCGGCGCTTAATGGACGCGGGCGAAAAACTCAGCGAAAACCGGCGCGCAGGGAGAGGAATATCTGCCTCAAACTTCCAAACTGAATTTTGAGGCAGATTTTCCTCCTGCAAAAAACGCTGTGTGAACCCAGCCCAAGAACATCTGTAGCTGCCAATTAAAAATATTATGGAAATCCTCAAAGACTGAACATGAAAACACTTTTGCATCCATTTCGATTCAGATTCCGTTCCGTGTTGCCGTTTTTACCGGCCGATTTGGACCCGATTTGCATCCGTTTTTTCCCCTGTCCGTTTTAAAATCGGATGAATTTCATTTAAATATTTGTTGCCACACACAGCTCTCTGTAGATAATGCCACCCAGCCCCCTGCAGGTAATGCCACCCTGCCCCTGCAGGTAATGCTACCCTGCCCCCTGCAGGTAATGCTACCCTGCCCCCTGCAGGTAATGCCACCCTGCTCCCTGTAGGTAATGCCACCCTGCTCCCTGTAGGTAATGCCACCCTGCTCCCTGTAGGTAATGCCACCCTGCCCCTTGTAGGTAATGCCACCCTGCCCCTTGTAGGTAATGCCACCCTGCCCCCTGTAGGTAATGCCACCCTGCCCCCTGTAGGTAATGCCACCCAGCCCCCTGTAGGTAATGCCACCCAGCCCCCTGTAGGTAATGCCACCCAGCCCCCTGTAGGTGATGCCACCTAGCCCCCTGTAGGTGATGCCACCAAGTCCCCTGTAGGGGTTGCCACCAAGTCCCCTGTAGGTGATGCCACACAGCCCCCTGTAGGTTGCACCCATCCCCCCCACATTCCAGGAGAAGTCACTGACTTCAATGTCCATATATGGACAGTGTAGTCACTGACTTCTCCTGGAGAGGAATTCCCTGCCACAGGTCGGGAATTCCGCTTCAGAAGTGAGTGACGTCACTGTGTCCATATATGGACAGTGTAGTCACGCACTTCTCCTGTAGCGAAATCCCCGGCCATAGAGTCGGGGATTCCGCTGCAGAAGTGAGTGACTTCGCTGTGTCCATATATGGACAGTGTAGTCACGCACTTCTCCTGTAGCGGAATCCCCAATCCCCGGCCGGGGATTGGGGATTCCGACTCCTACAGGGAGTAAAAAGAGACCCTCCTCCTCCTCACATGCATTCTGCGCTGTGAGGAGGAGAGAGTGCGCGAGCGACGGTAGACCCGGCCACCACTCGGGACACATTCCGGTGATGGCCGTGTGTTACCCGGCCCCATAGACTTCTATGGGAGCCGGGCGGCAGGGTAGCCGGCCGAAAATAGGGCATGTCCGATTTTTTGACGGCCGGTTTTCCCGGCCCATAAAAAAATCGGTCGTGTGAATAGCCCCATTAGGGGTCTATTGTTCCTAACGCCTAAACATACAAAATAGAGATTGTACACAATTATTGCACATTCAATATCACAATAAAGTTTATATTCTTGACAGTAGGTGCACTTTAACAAGGGAATATTATGGAAGCTGAAAGTAGCGGAGGACAAGAAAGATGGAACAACAACAAGTAGGGGAAAAACTCTTGGGCTTTTTAAAGACCGTGATATACAATACGTAACAAGCCTAAACCATTGGACTGGCAATGCTAAAAGACACTAGAGACCAGAGCTTTTATTCCATGTGATACTCGGGTAATAATAAAATACAGTAGCTTAATTAAAAAAAACCTTCTTTCAAACCTAATTTGGAGAAAAGCTCTAATTAAGCATTAGAATAATAAAACTCTAATCTCTGTGCAACTCTTTTCAAGTATTAATATGTAAGTGTGAGTTTTGGGATTCCGTAATGAACGCCACTGCAAGATTTCTTTGTAATCAATGAGCAAAAAGCTGGAATGCAAATCCTATTCAACATCTTGAGAATACTAAGAGCTTTTTACAAGGCAAAGAACATGCTGAAAAGTTCATTAATTAAACAGTACTTGAAGAACAGATGGAATGGCTGTTCGGACTCTAATTATTGTAAGTTGGCATGCAGGTTTGCAGATCTTAATGAGATTCAATAAAACAAGTGGTTGAACATCAATCACTAACAAGAGAAAAAAAACACTGAAAGATGAGCTGACTTATTAGGCAACAAGTTATAACATAGCAGTGAATACACATAATGGAATTTCAGTAGTTACATGGTTGAAAAAAACAACACCGGTTCATCAACCTGTGTCCGTCCAACCTATAATCCTACCCTGTTAATCCAGAGAAAGGCAAAAACCCCTATGAGGAGGATACAAGTGCCCATATAAAGGGGAAAAATGCCTTCCACGCTCCAATTACGGAATAAATTGGTTAAAAAGAACATGGTTAAAAAAACATAGATGCTTATATAAAGCTCCTCACCGTAAAGACCAAGTTACTGTTAAAAAAAGCTTGTGTGATGCCCTGTACCCATTACATATTTCTGAATAAAATTGCTTGTGGAACTGTAGATCTAGGGGGAAAGAGGGCACATTCTTAGGCATCATGCACACGGCCGTAGCCATGTGTATGGTCCGTGATTGCAGGCACGGATGGCCACCCGCATTTGCGGGCCGTGCTCTTATTATAAAGCATAGGAGCACGGTCCGTAAAAAGAAAAAAAACATACAGAACATGATAAAATAGGACATGTCCGTGGGCCATAGAAATAAATGGATCTGTATTTTGATCCGCAATTACGGATCCATAATTGCGGATCAAAATTACGGTCGTGTGAATGGGGCCTTAAAGTTTTTCTAACTTCATACTAAGTTGCCACTTGTATTGCTCACTCTAACTTACATTGGGGAAGATTTACTAAGACTAGCGTTTCAAAAGTCAGTCTTAGTACGAAGCCCACAAGAGTAAGCTGAGAAAAATGTACAAAAAATGTGTTGCATCTTCTGCTGTCCGTGTGCTGGTAAAAGGAAATCTACGCCTGCCTTAAACTGGCGTAGAGCAAATTATTGTAAATTTGTCAGGCCTGCAATTTCTCAGAGACTAGTTCAGTTCTGAAGTGGCTTTGAGGGAAAGTCTCCATAAATCACCCCATTTTAAAAACTGCACCCCTCAAAGTATTCAAAACAGCATTCAGAAGGTTTCTTAACCCTTTAGGCGTTTCACAGGAGTTAAAGCAAAGTAGAGGTGACATCTACAATTTTCATTTTTTTTTTTGCCAAAATTCACTTGCAATACATTTTTTTCTGTAGCACAGAAGGTTTTACCAGAGAAACGCAACTCAATATTTATTGCACAAATTCTGCATTTTTTATTTTAATCATCTCACATGTGGCCCTAGTGTACTAATGGACACAGGCCTCATGAGCAAAGGAGCACCTTGTGGATTTTGGGGCATCCTTTTTAAAAAAAATATATATTATAGGCACCATGTCAAATTTTAAGAGGTCTTGTGGTGCCAAAAACACCCCAAAAATGACCCCATTTTTGAAACTACACCCCTCAAGAAATGTATCTAGGGGTATAGTTAGAATTTTGACCCCACAGGTTTATTGCTAAATTCACTGGAATTAGTCTGTAAGAATGAAAATCTACTTTCTTTCTGAAAAACGTAGAAATGTTAAATTTTACAAGGAATAAGGGTATGTGCACATGCCGTTACGGCTGAAATTCCGGGGATGTTTTCAGGCTGAAACATCCCCGTAATTTCAGCTGTTACGGACGCCCTCGTGTGAACATACCCTAAAGGAGAAAAAGCACCCCAACATTTGTAAAGCAAACTCTTCTGAGCACGGCAACACCCCATATGTGGTAATTAACGGCTGTTTAGACATTGAAAAGGAAGGAGCACCATTTGACTTTGAGCTCAAGTTTTGCTAGAATGGTTTGCGGCGCCATGTCACATTTGCAAAGCCCCTGAGGGTCCATAACAATCCCCGCAAATGTGACCTCATTTGGGAAACTACACCCCTCAAGGTATTTGTCTAGCGGTATAGTGAGCATTTTGACCCCACTGTTTTTTTGCTGAATTTATTGAAATTAGGCAGTGAAAATTAAAATCTACACTTTTTCCACTAAAAATGTTGAATTGTTTTTTTAAATTTTCACAAGAAATAAAGGAGAAAAAGCACCTTAAAACTTGTAAAGCAATTTCTCCTGGATACGGCAATACCCCATCATAAACTGCTGTTTGGAAACACCGCAGGGCTCAGAATGGCAGGAGTGCTAATTGGCATGCAGATTTTGCTTGATTGGTTTTTGGGCGCCATGTCGCATTTGCAGAGCTGTTTCCGTAACTCGACTACGTATGCTGTTTTCGGAGCTACCGAGTTCCGGAAACAGCATAGCTCGCAGTGCTACGCTGTTAACATAACTCCCATTCACTTCTGTGGGAGTGACGGAAACCGCGTAGCTCAGCGAGCACTCGGCTGTTTCCGTAACTCCCGACCACATAACCAGGTAGTGGCCGGGAAACAGCAGAGCGAGTAAGCTAGAAAGGGGTTTAGGGGGCCCCATTGTAGAGATAGGTGTGGGTCCAGAGTTGGGACCCTCATCTACCTGACATTTATGACATATCCTGTGGATAAATGTCCTTCATAGGATGACCCCTATAAATGCCGCGGTCGCTATTGACCACGACATTTAACTAGATAAACGGCCAGGAACCGCGCCAGGTGTTACTGGCCATTAGAGCAGCGTGTCAGATGTAAAACACAGCTGACACCTGCAGTGTCTGGAGCGGCCTCAGAGAATGAACTCGCTCCAAACATCATCCCCTCCCCGCTCCATGATGTGCCCGCACATCATGGGTCAGGAAGGGGTTAAGTAAGAAGAGGTCAGGGGGCCCGGCGCTGCCGGGTCCCTTGACTGACTACTATAAGACGCAGGGACTTTTTAGCAAAATGTATTCTTGCTAAAAACTGCATCTTATAGTCCAAAAAATATTGTACCTCAAACTTAAGCGTGTTCTCCAGGGTATGGCAATGCCATATATGTGGACGTAAACTGTCGTTTTGGCACGCTGTAGGGTTCAGAAGGGGGAGAGCGCTATTTGGCTTTTGGAGCGCAGACTTAGCTTGGTAGTTGGTCCGCTTGGGATTTTACTGGTATTTCAGTTTATAATGTGGGGGCATATGTAATGTGCGGAATACATCAGGGTATAATAATGGGATAAATAAATAATAATCCGCAGACGTGTGGCCGGTTTCGCACTGATAAATGGTGCCCAATCTTATCCACTTTTGGAACACTCTGCACATATTTTGTCACCTTATTCTGAGAGCCAGAACTTTTTTTATTTTTGTGCGTGAGGGCTTATTTGCTGCGGGACAATCTGTAGTTTTCATTGGTACTATTTTGGGGTACATGTAATTTTTTGATCACTTTTTATTTCATTTCTTGGCAAGCAAGGTCACCAAAATCCAGCAATTCTGACCATGTTTTCTATTTTTTATTGTTACGGCGTTCACCGTGCACTATAAATGACATATTGACTTTTTTTCTGCTGGTCGATCCGATTACAGCGATACCACATGTATATAGTTGTTTTTATGTTTTGCAGCGTCTGCGCAATAAAATCACTTTTGTATCAAATTATTTATTTTTTTGTGTCGCCATATTTTGAGAGCCATAACTTTATTTTTCCGTCAAAAAAGCTGTGGGAGGTCTTGTTTTTTGTGGGACGGGCTGTAGTTTTTAATGGTATAATTTTGGGGTATATGCAACTTATAGATCACGTTTTTATTCTGTTTTGGGAGGGGTAGTGACCAAAAAACAGCAATTCTGGGACTGTTTATTTAATTTTTTTACGGTGTTCACCGTGTGGATAAAATAGCGTGATATTCTTATAGTTTGGGTCATTACGGAAGCGGTGATACCAGATGTGTACTTTAATATTTTCTGATTTTTCCTATAATAAAAAACACTTATAGGAAAAAATGGTGGTTATTGTTTTTTTTACTTTTTTTTGTCCCACCATGGGACTTGAGCCCTGATAGCTATTCACTGACAGCAAACCTATTAGGCTTTGCCTCCTGGTGGGGCCTAATAGGCTTTCGTTCTAGAAGGCCATTGTTAGGCTGGGGTCTATTGCCAAGGGAATATTGTTTATTCATATATGATTTTATTGCTGCTGGTTCCAACCACCCAAGAAAACCAATATACCATGTTTCATGACATTTTTCAGAGTTTGTGGCCCTAAAGAAATTGTAAGGTGGATGCCTCTCATGTGAGTCTATATTATACATTACATCAATCTATATACATGTACAAAAAAACGTGATCAAAAAATGAAATTGTGCACGTAAAAAAAAAGTTAATATAATTTATTATAAAAAGATAAAAGCCAGTCAATAATGAGAAGATATAACTAAAGACTGATAAGTGGATAGAGAAATATAGTAAAGCAACAGTTCTCCATTGGTAAATCTTCACGTGTATATTATGGACAGTGTTTTACTAATAACTTTCTAAGACCACATTTACAAAGCACAAGTGATCAAGAAAGAGATTGAGAATGTAACATTAAATTGTTTTCCATGTTTCACCCCTTCCCTCCTCAGCCAGTTTTCGGATTTTCCCTTTTGTTTTTTCCTCCCCACATTCCAAAAGCTATAATTTTTCTATTTTTCCATCTATGTAGTCATATGAGGGCTTGTTTTTTGCTGGACAAGTTGGGAGTTTTCCATGGCACCATTTATTGTACCGCATAATGTACTGGGAAGCTGACATTTTTTTATTTGTGGGGTAAAATGGGCAAAAAACAGCGAGTACGCCATTTTTTTGGGGGCTTTGTTTTTATGGCATCCAAATAGAACTATTTGCTAAATTAAAAAAATATCTTTTGTGTCGCCATATTCTAAGAGCCATAACTTTTTCATTTTTCCATCAATTTAGCGATGTGAGGGCTTACATTTTGCGGGGCGAGCTGTAGTTTTCACCGATAACATTTTGGGGTATATGCGACTTTCTGATCACTTTTTATTAATTTTTTTTGTAGAGCTAAGATGACCAAAAAACAATCTGCGTGTTTTAGATATAATATTTTTTTACAGCATTCACCGAGCGGGTTAAAAAAACGCTATATTGTGATAGTTCGTACTTTTACGGATGCCTCGATACCTGTTATGTTAACTTTTAGTTTTTTTAACATTGATTTAGGGAAAATGTGA
This sequence comes from Rhinoderma darwinii, assembly GCF_050947455.1. Lineage (NCBI taxonomy): Eukaryota > Metazoa > Chordata > Amphibia > Anura > Rhinodermatidae > Rhinoderma > Rhinoderma darwinii. The sequence goes on from NC_134690.1 coordinate 352,921,928, forward strand.
AAAGGTTGTTTTTTTTGAACTTTTAATACTTTTTTTTATTTGGAACCTAAAAAACACCTTTAACTCTTTTTTACTTATGGTACTTGAAGCAGCTGGATCGCTTGCATGATATACTGCAATACTAATGTATTGCAGTATATCGTGATTCTGACAGTCTCCTTTGAAGCCCTGCCAGAGGCAGAGCTTAAAAGGAGTACAAAGATGGTGGACCTGGGGGCATTCGTTAGGCCCCCGGGCTGCCATAACAACCATGGTCACCGGCCGATCGCGCCGCGGGGGTGGCGCAATGGCTTGTTTGAGGGGGCACCCCCTGATTCGAACACTTAAAATACCGCGGTCGCGATTCACTTAAAATGCCGCAGTCGACTGCGCTATTGATTCCGTTGAAAAAAACGGAAACCTGCCGCAACGGTCACAAACGGAAACCATTAGCAATGTTTCCATCACCATTGATATCAATGGTGATGCAAACGGAAACTGTGGTTTCCGTTTGACTTTGTTGCGGGGTTCCACGACGGAAACCTCCAACGGAACCACTGAACGGAAAGCCAACGCTAATGTGAACAGGCCCTTAGTTAGGAGACAAAAATAGTGCAGCATGCAGTGCTACTTTGTCCGGCAAAATGCCGGAAACCCAACAGGCTTCCATGAAGGGCCATATGAGTCCATCATTTGACAGGTTCGCGCTTCATTTATTTTTGTAGAACGGAAATAGCTATGTAAATCTGAACAGAACCAGAGACTATGTTCGAAATCTGCATTGAAGGCTCTGCTAGGAACCTCCCTCGCAGATTCGGTCTACAAAGCTGGGAAAAAAACAGAATGCTGCGCTATAGTTTTTCCTACACTGACGGAGACCATGACGGAAAACCGATTAATCCCATGAAAGTCAATGGGGTCCTTCGGGCACTGTTGGTGTCCACCACGTAACTGATCCGTCACAGTATTGAATTTTGTTGTTTTTTTTTGCTCATATGGAGGAACAGAACAGAATTCATAGCGCAGATGTGATCACAGCATTAACAAAAAAAAAAAAATTACATTTGAAAATGCATACAAATGGGTTCAAATGAATTGGTCAAAAATAGGTACTGTTCTTAAAAAGTTTGCAGTTTCTTGTAAACCCCCCCCCCCCCCAAAAAAAAAACAACAACGTTTTAACAGAAAGCAAAACTGTAGTGTGAACCTAGCCCAAGGACAACATAAGAGGAATATCAGATATGTCAAATGAACTACTCAACCATGCATTTACATCTGCTCTAATATTCACATCCATATAAACCCATACGACACTGTATACAACATATCTATAAAATAATAAGCAGACAATGCAAAGAAATCAATAGTTGTGGCGTGGTAGGCATATAGTTTACTGACCACTGTCTGAACACAAGAGGCTAAAGAAATGAGCAGAAGAGACATCTTTGTCACCTACAAAATACTTTATTGAAAATGAGACACTGAGGGCTCTTTTTATTCTGTATCAAAATAAAAAGGTAGAGAATTCCAGATACTTAGTGGTTTTTTTTTTCACCCAAGCTATCCAGAAAATTGAGCTAATAAGACCGTTTCAAACCAAATAACATATGATGTTTTTCTGCATAGTATTAATTAGACCCTTGCTCATAGAGAACTAAAAGGCTCTTAACATTATCTCTTTGTCAGTCTGTCTTTGTTGCCTCCGATGCCAAATAGAGGAAAAGTCTGTATTTAATTCTGTATAACCGACTGAAAAAAATAATAAAGTAATTTTATATATATATATATATATATATATATATATACATACACACACACACACATACACACACACATACAATGATAATAATAATAATAATAATAATAAAGAAAAGAGAAAAAAACAATTGTTGCAAACTCTTAACTCCATTTTATTTACCACATTTATGGCAAGAACAAGATGACTTTTTTAAAAATATATTATCTTCCGTAATAATTAAAAACCTAAAGAAAAGCTGCTGATTGAAGGTCATATTTGACAATTTAACACGGCATAAAAAAAAAAACAACAGCAACCTGACTAACTACTCAAAGACGACACTTGAAAGGATCTTGGCCTTACACTATAACAAATACTTAAACCCTTTTTTTCTTTTGTGATCAGTACAAAATTAGAATTTTTGGAATGGTGCTTTCTATAATAAAATTAGTTTATTTTCTCCCTGAATTTACCCCAAAATTTTTTTTGTATTTGTTCTGTATTTTGGGACCAATAGTTTTTTTTGTTTTTTTTTAACATAATAGAGCCTATAAGAGTACGTTTTTATAGATAGAGTCATCCTTACAATTAAATTCTATTAGATTTTAGCCATACCTGTAATGTTACATAGTTGATAAGGTTAAAAGAAGACATAGGTCCATCAAGTTCAACCTATAAACTTACAGTTTTGATCCACAGGAAGAAAAAACCCATATTAGGCAGTTGCCAATTGCCCCATATAAAGGGGAATAATTCCTAACCGACTCCAGTTATGGCTTTTAGAATAAACCCCAGAATCAACTACCAATCTCCGGTCATCCAGTACATATAACTTGTGATATTATATTTCAATAAAGTCATTTAGGCCACTCTTGAACTTGTTTAACAAATCAACCATCACAACATCCTGTGGCAGAGAGTTCCATAATCTCACTGCTCTTACAGTAAAGAATCTCTGTCTATGATGATGTAAAACCTTCTTTTCTTTAGACACAGAGGATGCCCCCTGGTCACGGTAACAGGCCTAGGTATAAAGTTACCATTTTTCTTAGTCCTACATGCCACCTCGCCCCTTAATTACCATTGTCGCCCCCTCAGCTGTACTGCAGATGGTGCAATGTCCTTCCTATACACAAGTGCCGAAAATTGTACACAATAATCCATTTGTTGTCTGACTAGTAAATTGTATAGAGGCAAAATTAGGTTATGTGCATCTATGAATCTTTTGACACATTCCATGATTTTATTTGAATTGAAAGCTGCCTGGCACTGGTTGCTATAATTAAGTTTACTGTTCATCAATATCCTTTTCAGGGGGAGTTTTACTTAGTGTCTTACTATTAAATATCAAAATATAAAAACTAGTTTTCTCGGCCTAGTATCATCTGCAAATACTGACACGTTACTATGTATGCCCTCTACAAGGTCCATATATATATATATATATATATATATATAAATCACACATAGAGGGTAGAGGGCCCAATAAGGACCCTATGGTACGCCACTTGTAACTGTGGCCCAATCAACGTAGGTTCCATTAATAATTCCCCCGGTCCCAGCATTCTCACTTTATGTACCAACCATTTATGTGGCACAGTTTTAAATGTCTTTGAAAAGTTCAGCTACAGAACATCCACAGTCTTGCACTTATCTCCTCATAGAAGCTGAGCGTTCACTCAAAGTCATGCGGATATAGCGTTATAAGGTTATTTTCAGTGAGAACTGGCCTTTTTGAAGTTTAGTGTTTTTGTAGCTACTCTATTAAAACATCTTTACCAAACGCTACCTTTCATATCCGGTCAGATTGATTTGTTAAAATGAGATCAATAATTCCCCCACTCCCCTGGTTAGGTCATCTACTAGTTGTGAAGGGTAATTGTCTTTTATTATTGCCCAAACCGGTTTAGACCTGCAGTTCCTGCTTCCCAGTTTATATAAAATGTAAGGTTATTTAAACATATTTTTCTTTTTACTATGTAAGAAAATAACTTTTGCTTGTGCCTTTTATGTTTACACCAAATTTGCATTTGGTTGTGCAACTATTTATAAAATGTGCCGAAGACACTTTTTGCACCAGCACATAGGCCCCCTGTTCTTGGGTGAATGCACTTAAAAGGAAGAGAATTAAGAGCCGATACCTGAGAATTCAAGTGTCACTGCAATTTTTTTCCCCACAGCGAGTAAATTTAAAAAAGGATTACAACATCTTGTAATGTGGGAAACAAGAGCTAAAAATCTAATTCAATACTAGACATTAGATCTGTGTTCAGAATCTATGGATTTTGATGAGAATCGGAAACAATATGTCTGCCAATGCAAGCTCCACTTTCCACGACATCTACCATCATTGATGGTAGATTGATAGGTTTTATTTTTACCTGTTCGATCATTTGTGGCCCTAAATAACTGGAGTTGTCTGTTAGCGGCTTATCACTCTTTCCCTCCATAGTAAAAATGTTTGAAATATATGTAGGGGGATTTATAGAAGATGGCGGTCACCATTACTTGGGTTAGGGTGTACAGTTAACATGGTCTGCTGCTTTTACTAAACTAAACACCCCTGCATAGTGGATGCAACAGTTTAAGAGTCACTAATTCATACAAATTTTGCCTAAATTAATATGCCTACAGCAAAGGACCCCAAACTTTTCTAGCCGATTAGACAATTTCAAATAGGTAAGATGGAGTTGATCAAAACTGGATATAAAAAAGGGAGAAAGTCTACTAAACATATGAACGAGTCATAACACTTTAACCCTACTGTTAACTGCCAACGATATAGTTTTGCTTCCGTAATACTATGATATACCTGGTGACATTCCTTCTCGGGGTTATTGGTAATTCCTCCATGTAAATGGTAATTTAGTCATAAGAATGTCTAGCAACTTTAAATTGGATACCAAATTCGGGAAATGAAGGTATAAAAGAAATATGAATAAAGACTTTAGTTCTTTTTTTTTTTAACCAGACCCGGTTTTAGTACAAAAAAAATAATTAAGCAAAAAGTAGAACTGCTACTGCAACAGTCACCAGGTAGCCGTGCCTAAGTTTGCATTCACTAAACCAACAGCAGATTCGATTCCTGAACGGTGTTTAAACCTTAGTAGATTGCCGGCTACTGCTGAGCAGTGTACATTAAACTAATGACCACAACACACTTTAGCACCTACAAACAGTGCCAGGAATCACTTTGAGGATGTGAGACCTGAGTGGGCCACACACGTCAATTAGCATGATAATTCCCAAAAATGTAAACACAGCCACCGCACATCGAACAGACAGATTGGTTTTTAAATGTAAATGGTTAAAGTAGATTTTTAGGTAATAAACCTGAATTTTAGAAATACTTAAAGGTATTTCAGCCATATTGTACATTCACGGAAGGGGACATTGTAAATTAAAACAACTCACATTTTACACCAACCACTGCTAAACCTACATTTACACACATTTAGTATAAACTTTTATGTGACCTCCTGTACCTGCCAATACTAGCCTAGCTGCCGAATTTCCTTTTTCATCCTTTAAAAAATGTAAAAAAAAATAAAAAATAGATCCATTAAATAAAAATAAATATATGAAATTTAGTTCAGAGACCAGCTGTGTAAGCCATCACTAATTCAGGGTTACAATTCAGGAAGTTTACACTTGGGGAAAGTTAACAAAAATTGCACAAGACCGTGGAGTTGTTGCCTATCGCAACCAATCAGGTTACTGCTTTCATTTTCCATAGGCCCCCAGATAAATGAAAATGTAGAATCTAAACTGGTTGCTTTGGGCAAATACTCGATAAATCTCCCCCTAAGTCTTTTTGGATTTAAATAGACTATTCAGAAAACAAAAAATAAACTTAAAAAATAAGAAGTAAAAAAAATAATATATATATATAAAAATAAAAAATAAATAAAATAAAAAAGGTACTTTCTGGCAATGTCTATCCTAAGAGAGGCACACTGAAACATCTTTTCTGGTATTTCCAACTTATCCAACCCTTCTGGTTATCAATTCGCCCTCTTTTGATGCAATATTTCTTCCACAGATGTTCCTATGGACCCTCTTATTTATATACAAAATTCCCTTAAAACAACCTTCAATAAATTCCATGCCAGGCTGCGCCTCCTATTGGTGGCTAAATGTTTTACCACACTCTTGATAGTGCTCTGCTCGACCTTCCCTACTGGGCCTCTATGCTTGAATTAGAGGTCGTTGTCAATGGAATACCTTACTGCTTCCCTCCACAACGCTAGAGACAAATTCTAAGTTACTCGGTCTTTATGGGATTCATACTCAATTGCTGCTAGATTTCAAGGTTCTTCCGCCCTGCTGTCTCAGTTCTTTTTTCATCTATTCCTTCTTAATAAGTGAAGGATCCCTCGCTTTCCCTTTTCCCAATATCTGCAGTAAATAGGCGATATTGTATGTACATCACTTTTTACATGTAGGCGACCCATTTAGGACCTTATACGATGTTTATTCCGTTTCCTTGTATATTTCAGGTTTAGGTATTATTGTGATGGTTGTTTACTGTACTCTCTTCCCCTTCCTTTTCTGTACCCCAAAAATGTAAAACTTAATAAAAAATGTCATTAAAAAGCAAAAAAACAGAAGAAAAATTAAAGTAATCTTTCAGTTAAATACAATATAAATAGCTTTATAATCATGTACCATTATTTTTTTTTTAATCCATTGAAAATTGTATATGCTCTTTCAAATGTCTCTATATAAAATATTTGAACAGTTAAATTACGATGTGCAGTTTATAAACTTTAAGGACTATTTTCTTTTTAATAACCACCCGCTTTGTAAGACTTCATAGCCTGAGGTTTAAAAGCATGGGTGTGGAAGGTGGCTTTTGTTTGGAAAAATTAGCAATGCTATGAGTCATTGTGCATTAGAGCCGGAATAGTTTTGCATCTTGTATGAATCCAGACACCATATGCCATGCGAGGCTCTATTACTTTATTTGGTGCCGTTGTAGACAGGGCAGATACGTGGGTATCCCCAATGGAAAGGCTGTCTCCTCTCAGTGGTGAGTGGAGGAACCCAGTGATCTGAACACATCAGACATTGTAGCTAGCAGCAGGAACAGCTGGTAAGCTAGCAAGAAGCAATGGCAATACCGAACTAGAATGTTAATGAGACCCAGTGAACTGACAACACAACCCTAAGAAAGAAAGAAAATGATCTTAATTGTATTCTAATTTTGCAATTTAAAAGCCAGATGCACAATATATCTCCAAGCACCTAAAATAACATACAAAAATATTTTACAGCATAAATAAACAAGACAAAGACCTACTTGGACTTGAACCTTAGACACTTCTGTGACCGGATGTATTAAATGACAAGACTACAACTGCCGTAACTACCACCCCCGAACAGTCAACAGAGATGGCAATGCCAACTAAAGAAAATATCTTGTAAAATGCTGCAATATTTGTTGATATGTCTATCGTGTTATGCTTGTGTGAGCAATGCAACATGACATCGAAAGCAAATGCTAATGAACAATCCTGTTTAATATTCCTAAATGCAATGGCTCCTCAAAAGCTCAGTGATACGTGTATTATGGCCCACTGAGTGGCGGCTGGTTACTGCGTTAATCCGGCATATTTAAGTGGAAGGAAAATGAAGCTGATGAAGTGTTTGAGATGCAGACTGCTCAATTAACCCCTTAAGTGCAAAGGTGGCCTGCAAACACTGCATATAAATAATCAGATTAGAGCTATAATGCCGGAAAGCAACATGCAGTGCTTCACACTACTATGCAACAGCAAGATTCAGCACCGCGTATGTAATTATCCCTCTTTAATTTAGAACGTGAAATAGTCTATAACAAAAAAAAAAGTAAGAAAACATGAGTCCCGCTCTAAGCTTACTATATTAGTGTCGCTCCTGTCCTATGGCACGGCTTTCCGATTAGCATGTAAAATAGTAAGGATCAGAAATGAAGTCTGCCAAGGAGTAATTAGAAGTGATAATGGATCAAATCAAAACTTTTTCTATAATAAAACTTCTAAGCATCTCTGAAATTGATATTCCGAGAAAGCACACTGATGGTCTATCCTTAGGTTAAGCCATCAATGTGTGATGGGCTTTGGGAACCCCACCAATCAGTAGAACAAAGGGGTTGCGGCGCTCCAATGTTTATCCAGGCCCATGCATATGTTTATACATGCCGCTTAGCCCCATTGACTGGAATAAGGAGAGGCAATCCATGTGCTTTCCCGGAAAACCTCTTTAATATGACTAGTTATAAAACATGAGTATATGTGAGATAACAGGGGCTGCTTTATATTTGTATCCATAAAAATGTTTGAAAGGAAAAATTATTCTTAAACTGGCCATCTCCAAACGCCATCATAAACATCCTTCCCCAAATGGGTGGTACTTTCACCCCACCCCCCGAATGGGAGGCCCCATACACTCAAGATCGATACGGACAAAGCTTAACAATGGACACATACATGTAAACGTGGTAGAATAAAAAAAAGAAAAAAAAAAGTACTTGCTCTCATTACACGAGACATCATCCAAAGGATAAAAAGACTTTCTACCTTAATACATGTAGATTTTTAATAACAAATCATTAAGATGTATTGATTATATACTAGCAACCTCTTCTGCAGATATGTGTCGCTCAAACATCTGGATAGTTTACGGCTGTTATAGATTTCTGGTTGTAAGTGCTATGAAAAGTGTTTTCCACTCATGATCAAGATTTCAGATATCAAAACGTTTTTCATATTTTCATCATACGTAGGTTTAGTCCCAGTTCTGGGTGTATGAGCAGCATTAGGGACCCACCTTACAGAGGTTGCCTTGTCGTGGCAGGTGGGCTCACATGATTTGATCAAAATGTGTGGTAGGAAAAACCTCACTATTGTAAGCAGATTCAGCAGCAATGCATATGTATTTATATTTAGTGGTTTAGGTGGCATTGGTGTTCACAGTGTGCTGTCACCATTTTCTTGTGTGCTATATATATATATATATATATATATATATATACACACACACACATATATATATATATATACACACACATATATATGTATATATATATATATATATATATATATATAAATGATCATGTACAGTTAACATTATTGATGTGGTTGTCCCATAACTTCTGTCCATATGCCCTATTGGGCCGCTGAAGTGGCTGGCGGCAGCTTTACCTGGCACAATCAGCTGATTGAGAAGATGGTGATGAATGAATTAAGATATTGGATTTAGAATCTAAATAAAAGAAGGCTTTTGGGAATTAAAATAAATAAATAAATGGTACAGTTTTAATATAACAGCATATGTTTTCAAAAATTTATTTTCAGTTTTTAAAGAAGGTTGAAAAATAGATTGCCATATCATTGTTATGTAAGAATATTAAAAATGTGTAAAATTTTTGTCCGAGTTCTTGAAGGGTGCTACAAGTAAGAGCACTTTTTCCACGATCTCGTGTAATGCTACCTAAAAGCTTTGCCTTGCATGAGTTGTAACAGGCTAGGACAGATTAGAGCCATCGATTGATGCCTGGAGAAGGTTCTCACTGTGAGAACGGAAGGTAAGCAGTGGAGACGGAGCTAAAATATCGAACTGGAGCAGCAGGGAAACTGCACTTCAAAATGAAGGTCAGGGCTTTTTTATCCCACCTATTATAACTACCGCAGTGATCATCACGGTAAAGCCAAGATTGGTGTTGCTTGGGCAAGTGCTTATACCTCAAAACTCCAGTCTGTCTTCAGATAACTGGTTACAATAACTGACAGGAACGGCTCAAGGTGGCAAGTTAAATCTTGTGCTTCCGTCTGTGCAAGGTAACAAAGACCAACCGCAGACAAACCTGTCACTCAAGGATGATCATCGCACAGAAAAGAGCTGTCAGGTGCCAGAGCAATGTCAGGCTCTCCTCAAGACGATCATAATCGTTACCAAATTAATCCCCCTACAGGTGTTGGACAGACATTTTAAGTCACTATTCAGGAAGAACGAAAATGAAGGACAGACTTCCTAGAAATATGTGCTTATTACTTGAGACCAACGGTACGTAATCCCTTTCCAATAAACCTTTACCTCAGAGCGATCTAACAAATTTAAATGAATGTCTAGATATGAAAAAATAATTGTAAAAATACATATGCCGGAATAAAAAATATATATCAGATGAACTGGAAAATGATCTTCCAGACAGCATTAGTTTGGATTCCAATGCACCTGATACAGCATAATATTTTCTAAATTCTCTCGCGTAATAAAGCGGTCTTCTCTGCACTCGGTAAAGACTTTGTACCATGTGTGCCCCCGTACTGCCACTTGCCAATTCCTTGACTGCTTTGCGGGAGACAGTATATGAGTTATATTATTCTGTTAACTGGGTTTGTCTGCTGAGCGGGACAGGACACTGATGCTGGACAATAGCCAAAATTTCATGTTGAACTTTAGTAGGAGGTACGACCTCTCAGTTATATACCCAAGTTCAGGTTCAGGGCACGACATGCAGTAGCAAGGAAATAGCAATGAAAGGTCTGGAAATACAAGTTTATAATCAAAAGGTCAGCTGAACAATCATCGCTATCCAAAGTGACAAAAAAAATACAGAAAAAACACCCATTGATGAATTTATGACCAGAAGATACATAAAGTGGAATAAAATTTTTTGGGAACAGTCTTGCTATGTGTGAATACTTCATCCATGTACCCACGCTTCTTATTTAGAGCACCATGTTAAGACAACTTTACACTAGACTTTCTGGTGAGCCAATGGTTGTCATGAGGGCCTAAAGTTTGACTCTGACTAGGGAAGTAGATGAAAAAAAAATATGCAGCGAAACCGGCGTAAATTATAGCAGAAATCTAGGCTAGCTCACAGTTGGCGAAGATTTCCCTTTCAAGCGTACGGACAACCAAAGATGCGCCTAATTTAATAAGAGGCATGTTCCTCTTGTTAAATTAGGCAAATCTTACATACATTAGCTATATTTATATTAAGACTAGGGGAAGAAACGCCAGTCCTAATAAATCCTCCCCATAGGGTAGAAGGTACTAGTGCAGCAGGTGGAGTGAAACGGTAGGCCAACCCGTTTTAATGCCTATACATAATACAGCACATTAATAATGCATGATGCTATCCCTATTATGCCAAGTCTCCCTATATTAAAGTTTATTACTAAAGGGCACAATAATGTAATCATGATAACTTAATTAACCTCATACAAAATTTTTCATTGAAGAAAAAGATATTTGTTTATTGAAATTAAAAAAATAAAATCTTACAAATTAAACACTATGGAAATATGAGAGGATGCCATACGTTAAGATGCAAAGTTTACGACATGAATGCTTCCTATTGCGGACTACAGCCACAAGCCTAACTGTTGGACGCGGTTGCAGGTGGGACACACTACTGGTGGAACATGGGATTCAGCAGGCCTAGAGACAATAAACAACAATATGTAGCCTTCGACACACGAGAATCCCTCAACACCTGTCAGTCAAACCTGTCAAGACACTTTTTCTGACCAAGGAAGCGCTAAAACGTCAGGGGCCGAGCATGCGGGATCAGACAGTGAAACGCTATACAGGATATTTCTCAGCCAGTAACAACTCTCAAACTAAACCAGAAATCCTATTATTTGACTTGGTAAATCAAATAAAAATCTATTACTTTTGAAGAAAAAGAAGAAACTGCCCCCTAAGAACACACCCTAAAAGAACATAACTTCCTTGGCATGTCCTAAAAAAACAACTTATAGCACTATAAAAATGTATTTGGTGGAATTTGTCATCATGATCAAATGATTACATTGCAAACTCCTGAGATTTGTCAATGGCTCAGCAGGTTTCTGGTCCCCATGGAAACCAAATCTGGTACATTGTCCTCCACTCAGCTGGAGTATTGAATGTTGGGGCCTTTTGTGCATGATGAGATTTCTTCTGCAACCTTCCAGCAACAGACTTCAGTGCTTCCTCCTGACTCGCTTCTAATTGAGATGCAAATTAATCTCTGCGGCTGATTACACTTCCCTCAAAGCTTCTGACAAGTGCAGCTGTATCCAGAGTCTGCAGACGTTCCAACAAGTGACTTCAGCTGTCTTTACTTGAAAACGGCTGCCAAGCTTCCACTGTCCTTGTGGAGATAGATTTGTTTCAGAAACACCCATTCCCTAAACTCTAGTAGACACAATTATCCATCACGCCATTGTACCGGTCTCTTTGTACAGTCCGCAGAGGAACCTCCGCAGAACTTTCATGTAGTATAATCAGACTGTGCACTTTCTAATTGTGAGCACAGGTCAAGACCCTCTTCTTCTGATACTCATCCCAATCTCCCAGATTCTGGTTGAGATTTTCAGCACTATGTCGTTTACGTAGACTAACCTCCCTACATGTAAATTAGACTTTGTTTATTCCTTCAAATTTAGCTCCATCTAACGTATTATTGTCTAAAAATTTGCCCAAATATTTTCTTTAGATAAAATTTTGATCAAACAAAAAAAGGTATAATTGTATATCCAGGGCCAGCCTTGTGTGTGAGGCCGGTGCGTTCGCACAGGACGCATCAGATACCCCTGCGGAAAGGGCTGGTGGCATGGTAACCGAGGCTTGGCACCACCATAAATTTTAATGTTAATTGTGCAGCAGTTTGCGTTAGACCCTAAATAGCATTCTTGTAAGATAAATTTACATATGGGGTCACTGTATGGAAAAATGTATCTTGGTATTTACTTCGGTACTGCGTGTCACTACACAGTATATTATTTTTGCTGCGTATGCTGGTGGCAGCACTGTATAGCATTGTTATTTAGTCAACTGAATGGAAATGTTATTTATCCAACTTATGGCCCAACTATCTTAGCACCATACACCATATATTAGAGGGGGGGAGGGGGTTTGTCCACAGAGTTTGAGTTCCTGCACAGGGTACCATACAAAGTAAGACAAGCCGTGTGTATACCAGTACTGTGTGCCTAAGGCAGTTCTGGTCTATAGATCCATATACTTTTCTCAACATTAATACACATTGATATATGCACTCCAAAACGCATTAGTACTATGGGCTAGGTCTAAGTCAGAGACCGACCTCCCATGTGTATACAAGATAGGCAACTCTATTAAGTATATCAAGAGCACAGAAAGAAAAGAGTTTAAAGCCAAGGGTATATATTAAACATACAAAATTTATTAACATATACAAAAATACAATTATATATAAAAAATATATGTATAGATGTGTCACATCTCCCCCTGAGGAAGCAACACTACAGCAAAAAGCGCGTTGGGGCTTTTGTGCTGGAGCACATATCGGACTATTACTGCAATCTAATATGGGTAAGCCTTGTCTTAAATGCACTCTCTTTCCCAGTCATTACGTTAGCTAGATATTGATAACTTGGATATTGCGCTCAATATCTAGACCTACATAAACCAGGTTTTTTGGTACTGGGGCTTTTTGTAAACTTGACTATGTCCTAGACCAGGGATATGTCTAATATAATTTAGAGATGTTGCCTTCTTTGACAATATAGCTAACCCAATCTGCATATTGATATCACCGATATATGTTCCTTGAAACTTCTTTCTAGAGTCTTATCCTTTCAATATACTGTATCATATACATATATTTTTTATATATAATTGTATTTTTGTATATGTTAATACATTTTGTATGTTTAATATATACCCTTGGCTTTAAACGCTTTTCTTTCTGTGCTCTTATTAATACACATTGGTATTCCCCTCTTGTCAATAATTTCAGTCCACTATTTTGCGCCCGAATTTTTAGGAAATAAGTGAAAAGTTAGCAAGCAAATAAAATCAACATAAAGTGGTTGCTTTAGATAAAAAAGTTGTGTAGACAAGGTAACATCTCTAGAACTATGCAAGAGTAAAGCTGGCCATACTCATTAGATGACTTTGGTCGATCATCACATTACAATTTTATGCGATAGTCATCAATAGAACAATAGTCTGCTGAAAAGGAGATCGTTCTCATGTTGAATATTTTTATGTGGCCTGGAATTGGTTGATACTGTGTGTATGGAGTGATCGGCTGACAATTATGGACTACTTTGGGTAAGTGCGTTTAGTTTTTTACAAAATTTTTTTTTAAACCATATCCCTACTCTACCACTTCAGTCTTGCATGTTGATGTTCGAAATGTTCGTACCAACGTTTCAACATAAGTTTTGATCGCCCTCATGATGTCCAATGCTTAACCCCTTGTTATACATTCTTCTACACGTTGTCCTCTGTGTCAAGATCAGGGACAGAGACAATAACCTGAACGCAGGGTGTGAATGAGTGAAGAAATGCGTAATAGATGGCTGTCCAAAAAAAATAAATCAAACCAACTGAGTTGGAGTGCGATCAATGATATTAAAGGGATTGTTCGCCATTTTGCTGTTCTGAAATTCAGAAACTTTCTAATATTTCTTTTTAAAAACCTGCATGGATCGCAGGTTTTTAGCCCTTTGTAGTGTGGACACAGAAGTTTGGAGCAGCCGTTCTTGTGGTGACGCATTGTCGCAGGTTCCAGGGGAAGGAGTTCCACCCTCTTTTCTGGAAGTTGATGACATGGATGAAGGGACTGGCTGCCTGGCTCAACTCATCAGCTAAGTCAGCCCCTCCTCCGCCACGGCTGATTCAGAGACCGAGAAGGAGGCGGACTTAGCTGAATTGAGCCAGGCAGCCATCCATTTCATCTGCATCATCGACACACAGAGAGGAGGGGGGGGGGGGGGACTACTTCCCCTGGAGCCTGTGTCGATGCGTTAAAGCAAAAACGGCCACTCGAACTTCCGGGTCCACGCAGTGAGAACCTGCGATCGGTGCAGGTTTGAAAATGAACATATATTAGAACGTTTATTACAGAAAAACTAAATAATCGTTTTTCTTTTCGCCAGAGAACCACTTTAAAGGGATTGTCCAGTCCCTAAAAATGTATGGCCTGTCCTGAGGATAGGCCATCAATTTTTAGGGACTGGACAACCGCTTTAAGACTCAGTAGGACAATCCACTTCACTCCAGTGAAGGTTTTGTTATACTGAAGTGAAGTGTAGCACAATGTCAAAATGACAATTTATATGGTAAGGCTAAGTGGTCCTTTGGCCCTGTAAGTCATATTGTTATTTCGTTTTCAGCGATCAGCTTCGAAGCTGCATGGGGAGACTATAAAGTGCCTTGGATCGTTAATAAAATGTAACCTCAAGCCAGGAAAGTATTTTAAAAAAACTCATTCTTTAGGTACATCTTTCTAGTTTTCTTTGAATGACAACACTCCCGATCATCAATACTGAATCCTTATTGATGGGGAGTCCACAAAACCTCATGTAATGAGCTGAATGACACTAGCAAGACTGAATATGGAATGGGTCAACTCGTCAGCGTACCGTTGACAATGCAACGTCATTGAGGATGCCAAAAGCGCTTTGATTTTTCATTCAAGATTACTCAGGTCTTCTTTTAATTCATGTAAAATAAAAAATCTCCATGTGACAAACTCTACATCAACTACCTGTGCTATGCCAGGTATCAAATTAAAACACTTACCAAGTCAAAATCAGATCTTCTTTATGACATATTCCTAACATAAAAAGGATACAAGCTCTGGTAGAGAGGGATAAGGGACTTGACAGCTCTGCTGGCATTGATACAGGTTGCACACACAAGAGTTGGCAACAGCTTTTCCGTTACAATAGCGCCATCAAAAAGGGGACCAAAAAACGGCACCTATAAAATAAACACACAAAACAATTTTAGAGACAAAAGCATTTTATTCAGATTCAACTACTAAATCGTAGCGCCAACATGTGCTTTTTGGTAGCATTAGAGGTGGTATCCACAGTTAGGTTATGTTCACACTGCCTATTTTCAGCCGTTTTTCAGGCCGTAAACGCCCTGAAAAATGGCCATTGATTTCAATGGGAAAAGCGGTGTCCATTCCACAGGGCGTTTTTTACGCGCCAGTTTCTAAAAACGGCTCGTAAAAAAACGCCCCGTAAAAAAGAAGTGCATGTAATTTCCTGACACGTTTTTCATTGACTTGATAGAAAAACAGTTCCAAAAACGGCCATAAAAACCGCCGCAAAAAAACAACTGAAAATCAGGGGCTGTTTTCCCTTGAAAACGGCTCCATATTTATGTCCGTTTTTGGTTTGCCGTGTGAACATACCCCAATACACACACAACAACAATGTGCAGATGATATTTCTCTATGGAACATACAAATCACTGATTCACAATTCATCTTTATAGGAGGAGAAAGGCAAAGTCACGAAGGATCAAATCTTTAGGGTATATCTTCTTTAAGCAGATTAAAGAGCATCTGTCACAAAAATGCTGATTGTTAAATGATATGGCAATTATATGAAAAACAATACTTCTCACATAGTACAGAATATAACATATTGTGATCCTCCTGATCAAAATCAAAACGGCTGCTTATGAATATTTATTAGTGGTTTCACACCTGCCCAACCCTCTAAGAATGCATAGATTAGCAGATTCCTCTACATGTTGACAGCTGATTGGCCCATCATGTGACTTCACAATACTTCTCAGCAACCGAGAATGTGACTGGTCAAAACCATCAGTGAAGTAGTCCTTGGATGCTAAAATGTGGCTGCATTATGGCTGTGTGAACTCTGACTTAGGGCGTATTCACATCAGTGTTTGGTTTCTGTTCAACCTTTCCATCAGAGGAACGAATGAACTGAAAGCCGAATGGAAACTATAGCTTCCGTTAGCATTACCATTAACATAGTCGACTACATTATTGATTCCGTGAAAATGTTTAACTTTACGGCACGGAAACCAACTGCAACGGATATGACGCTCATAAACCTCCACTGTAAAAAAAAGTATATTGTGCAGTAATTTATTTGTATTGTATTCC
The DNA here is from genome assembly GCF_050947455.1 of Rhinoderma darwinii. NCBI lineage: Eukaryota > Metazoa > Chordata > Amphibia > Anura > Rhinodermatidae > Rhinoderma > Rhinoderma darwinii. Next base: position 352,938,541 of record NC_134690.1, read on the forward strand.
TTTTGTATGGAATAATGTGGTCTACGACGTTAATCTATATTGCAAAAAAACTTGGGGGCCTATTGAAACATATGGCATTTGCACCGAGAACTTTTCCGGCGCACGCGCCGAATGTGGGGCTCTGACGCGATTAGAGAGAACGATTTGGCACAAGTCAATTTTGGTCCTAATTTCCTAAAAGTTTTGGACCAGCAAAGAATTAGAAACTTTTTAAATTCTCAGCACACGGAAAAAAAAAAAAAAAAGGAGGGTAGAAGAGGAGATAAAGAAAAAAATACCATGCTCACCACCTCCCCTGGTCTCCCTGTAGCAACACGTCCCTGCCGGCCTCCTGAGATGACCATGTTTTGCCCTACATGCAGCCAATCACAGGCAAAATCACAGGCTGCAGCGGTCATATAGGACAAAACTACGTCCAGCAGGTGAAATGATGTAGTTTTGTTCTCCTGCCTCTAAATGTAATTGCTCATATTTAGAAGGGAGGACGACGGACGGAGCCAAGTACTGTCATTCACTACTAGGGAATGAGGTGGCGGCGTTCTGAGTGAGGTTGGTGCATGCTAGCCCAGGCCAACACAGAACGCACTGACCTCACTCGGAACGCCGCCGCCTCATTCTCTAGTAGTTAATGACACTACTTGGCTCCGTCCGTCGTCCTCCTGCTCCTAAAATTTAGCTGAGGCCTCATGTAGAGTTGGGACTTAAATGCATTTGCCACAAGCCTTAAGTTAATAAATTTGTATGGCCCGCGAATGATGTTATAAATAACCAAATAGCCCTTGGCAGAAAAAAGGTTCCCCACCCCTACTTTAAGGCCTGTTTTAGAAGAGAAATACAGAACATGAATTTAGCAGTGCAGGGGCATTTAAATTGTAAGCTGGTTTGGGCGGGAAATTCTCTTCTTTTGTCTGTTTTAATTATCTGTCATTCTACGGGTATGTTCACACGCAGTGGTTTCAGACGTATATCGGGCGTTTTACGCCTGAAAAAACGCCCCTAATACGCCTACAAACATCTGCCCATTTCTTTCAATGGGAATTACGATGTTCTGTTCCCACGAGACTTTATTTTACACTTCGCTGTCAAAATACGGCACGTAAAATGATGGCTCGTCAAAAGAAGTGCAGGACACTTCTTGGGACGTTTTTGGAGGTGTTTTTCATTTACTCCATTGAAAAACAGCTCCAAAAACGGATGTAAAATACGCCGCGAATAACGCTTGTTGCTAAAAAAACGTCTGAAAACAGCTCCGTATTTTCAGACGTTTTTGCTCACTGCGTGTGAACATATCCTACTTGTTACTTTCTTCCCCAATAGTAAGGAACTGCAGAATAAGTTGGCACTACGTAAATAAAGATTATTATCATTACTATTCTATTAGGATCTGTATGTTTCCGATGGTTAGTTATCCAAGGATGCAGAAAACAAGGCATACAGGCTCTTTCCAGACACGTATTATGATAAAAATCAGAAAGCTAATTTTGTTCTTTATTTCTACGTCCAGTGTTAGCCTCTGTTCACACTACCATCAGCGGCTCCATTAAGAGTCTCCATCGGCAGCCCAGGCAAATTCGTCAGAAAAATAAGTGTTTTATGCCGTACTGTTCTTTGCGTCAATGTAATGGAAACCACGCTGGAACCTGGACTTACAACGGGGTTCATCGGGCAACTGTTGCATCCATCGTATGATGAATCCGGCAGAGCATTGTGGCTTCCATTATGAACAGAAGCCACAAGGTAAATGTAAACAATGCCTTAATTCTTTTCCGTCAGGTTTCCATGGCATTTTGAAGGTCAGAAAAGCTTATAAGTGCTGTGCTATTTTATCCAGTATAAAAAAATAAAATATGTTAGTTGATGGAAACCTGACAGACTATAGGTCAATAGTGGTAAAAAAAAAACGGACGACAACTGATCATTACATAATTTAATGGATCAGTCAAATTCGTCATGGATCCTGTAAGAACAGAAAACATAACACCAGTGTGATTATAGCCTTTAGGTGGTTTTACTCAGGTAGATAACGCCCGTGTTTACCACTTTTAAAACTAGCGCGATCAACAATACAGCTTGTTAATCGGCGCTTGTAGCTCCCTTTAAGTGGAGCAATGACGGGGACAAACGGTCGCTCATCCCCATGCATTTGTATCACGTCGGCAGCACATCTTCCTATTTACACAGGGAGTTGTACTGCCGACAACTATCATATTTTATACTGCATAAAAGGTGCGATCAGCTGATGATCGAGCGTTTTCCCGTTCATCGGCTGACCGTTGCCCGTTTACACAGAGCAATTATTGGGAATAACGTTCGCATGAACTCTCGTTCGCCAAACCTTTGGCCCGTCTAAAAGGGCCTTTATACTAAGTCAACAAAAAGGTCTTCTTCAGTGTGGATATTCAGATGACTTGTGTGTTACATAGTACATATAACTTAGGCTTTGTTTCATTGTGGGTTCCATCGAGCAATGTGATTATTGCTGTCAAAATGACAGAAAACTTGATAGAACACCGTTCTGATGTATCATTTGACAGATTTAAATGGAAGCCATGACGCCAGTGTGAACATAGCTGCATAGTGGGTACCAGCTAAACAGTACATTAGAGAAGTTGTATAAATGAGAACTAGTGTACGAACCTTGATACATGCATTAGCGGGATAAATAGCTTATAGCAATATACAAATCACAATCTAGTGAAGCAGCAAAAACTAACAAGAATCCCGAAAAAGAACATGACCACAGGGCTGACATTGGAGCGCTCATCTTCCTTCCGGTTATGTTAGCAGCAGTATTTTCTGAATTATTAAAAACAAAATAGACATAAAACAACCACAAATAGCAGGAATCAGATAAAAACAAGTTATTCATGAGGGGCTTCATTTTTTTGTTCCGGATAGAGGACAAGAGATGTGCCATGCTGCGATTAGTGACATTTGACAGGGGTCACAAACCGCTCTCGACACTGCCAGGATGAATGAGGAATCTGTTTTTCTGCATACATCAAGACATAATAGAGTAGCATTAGTAATAAAGAGAAAAAGATGTCGAATACACAAGCATCCTAAATCATGCTGCATTGTGAAAAGCTATGAAGCAAATACTCAGTATACAATTCCGCCAGTTGTTACAGAAAAGTGACAGACATGCATCTCATCAGCATCTAACATTAGGAGTGGGAGACCAGGAAGAAAAAGAGAGGGGGGAGTAAAAAAAAACAAAAAAAACAACGAACGTATATAAAGCCTGAGTATCGATCGGCCCAATCACAACTGCCTCCTATCCTGAAGAGCTCAGCAGGGCAGATTGAGCAGCTCCCCATAAGAGACAGAATGCAGCCTCTGCCTCCGCTCCAGCACTTTGATAAGCTCACTTAGGTCCTCCAGGGAGAAAACGGTCAGGTCTGACACCAGATTTGCACCATCTGTTCTCCTTTTCTTATGTGTGCAGACCAGCCCTGACTGACCAGAGCCAGCTCAGATACAGAGGGATGCTGGATTTAGTACACACTATTGCAAGAGAGGAAACACATGCTTTTTGAATTATTAATATAGCACTTAAAAAGGTAGCTGCATGCCTTCAGGTGTTCAGATCGACACAACCAAGTGACTGCAAAAGACACAATCAATCTAGTCAAAAAGGACTGAAAAAACAACTAAAATGTTTGTTGTTGGAGAGTGAAATAGGTAAATATATATATACAATCAAAGTCAACAATGAAGAATAAAATACACGCAACTTTCATTCTATTGCATAATTAAGGTCGGGCTGCACATTTGTTTTTTTTGCTTTTTACAGGGTCCACAAAGTCCAGATTGCTCAGGTTGAAGCCATTTTACAGCACTTTTTCTACAATTGATTTTCAATGGAAAAAAGAAACAGCAGCAACAGACCTAGAAACACTTTCTAGTTATTTATCAAAAAAGCAACATTGATCGTGACAAAACTCGTACTACCATACGCTTTTACAATTTTTTTCTTTCTATAGTTTTAACTTTGGTTGAGGTGCCAATGTGTACAACCAACATGCGCCTCCACATGCGGCAAGCTGCAATACACTAAGCGCCATTACGCAGGACCCAGGATATTACAGTGCCTGATGAAGGTCAGAGACATGACCGAAACTTCGCACTTAGCACTTATACTGGCATAATTACTAATATTAAAAATCTATCTTTGGAGAACGACTTCTGGTGTGTTTGATCAAGCTACTGACTATACCCTGTACCTTTGACTATTTGCACTTTCTGGAACTGGATCTCGGCTTGTCTCTGGATTTGGGCTTTCTGCTCCCGGCTGGTTTTGACCTATGCAATCCCTGATATCCACAAGATTTGTGATTTGGACTTTGTTACCCTCGGGTGGTCTTGTCATCTGCTCAGGTGTTGCCTGCATTGCACCTCTTATCCAACACCGAATTCTGTTAAAACAACCTGGGTTCTATGTTGCAAAGTCCAACCTGCCTTGCAGTTGGCTCTGGTGTAAACCATGGAGTAGCCTTAGATTCTGTTGATCAGAGTTGTGACGGATTTGGGGTTGCGGATTTGTTTGCACGCTCATTCCTGACAGTCTCCAGCAGCCTTGGGGGAATTGCTCACCTAGCAATCCCATAAACTTCCACCCTGGGAATTGCTCAAATGGTGATTCCATAACACCTGGTTTGCAAACAAACGCGTCATCAATATTTCTGCCTCTTCTGATCACTACAAGCAACAATACACTGAATTTGACAGTATTTTATGTTCTGCTCTAAAACAACACTATACACCTTAGATGGAAATATGACTTCAAACGATCAGTTGCAGGTCAAATCATCCATACGAATTATGCCGCCAAACACACACATCTGACAGCATTGCCCACTAGCCACATCTGATTACAAAAACCAACCAAAACACAAAAAGCAAGTGGCATTTTAATAAGTTTTTTACAGTAGAATTTTTGGGCAATTTAAGGGTAAGAGTATGGGCTCTTTAAGGTAAAGTTCACACAGCGAATTTTCCTCCTTCCATTGACATCAATGGGAGGTTTGGGCGGAATCCGCACAAAGATCGAGGACACTTCTTTTTCCCGCTAGCTGAAAAAAAATCAGCTAGCGTGAAAAGAAGTGTCCAACTCCCATTGAAATGAATGGAAAGCAGAATAAATCTGCTGTGTGAACTGACCCTATGATGACCAAACCAGCATATACTACTTGCTATGTGACAAAAGACGGGCCATTTAAACACCATTCTTGTACTATAGTCCGATATCCAACTGAAGTGCTTAGGCACTGCTGTACTTTATGAAATGTCCCTAAGGACTGGCGCATGATAAAGCCATTAATATCAAACATAAGATAAATCAAAGCCAACATAGTACATAGCAAACATTTCCTAATACACTGATATCTATAAAGCTTTTGCAAACTAATGCTCAGGTGCTCTCCCTCCGAGTTAAAATATTGTCCCATTTCATATCATCTGTTTTTTACATATATGTGATAACAGCCACAATGGCAGGGGTTTGGCAGCAGAGAATTCTCCCAGTCTTGACACCGGGTTTTGGTTCCCCAGCTTCAGTATAGATGTGGCCATACATAAGAAGTTGCTTAATAGTGAAACGAATGGTGGTTACAGAAACCTACCAGTGATCTCCTCCGGACCAACTCATTGTCAACATTGGTTGGTTGCCAGCTGCCAGACGGGGAGGTACCCGTGGCCAATAGAAGTCTATGGGCCCGTAATTACGGGAGTTTTTACGGTTGTGTGCATGGGGCCTTAGAGAGTGATTTCTGTTAATACTTTTTACAACAAACCAAGCAAAAAATACTGACTGTAGCAATAATCGCTATAAGTAATTGGGTAAAATAACTGCATCCATGGGAGAGGGGACATTTATTTGACCTATGTAATGATCTACATTGTTGCTAACATTGTAGTATGAAAATTATGATTAAAGGGCAGATGAGATGAAGTGTAAGGGCTTAGCGTAACAGGCCACCCGCGGACCGTCAAATTTACTATAATTTATTATTTATTGCGTAAATCTATGCCAGATCGCAACTGCCGTAGATTTCCCTTTATGGCGCTCAGACGGTCAGTGATGCACCTAATTTATTGAGAGGCGTGCCCTTATTAATAAATTTAGATCAACTCGAGAACTCTTTAGATTAAGATTGGCGCCAGTCTTAATAAATTGTCCTCATATTCTGTAGATGCACTTTGGTTATGGGTGGTATCACGAGTGTTCAGACTGATCAGTGTCTAAAACGGTATTACTAATCCCTATCATAGACAATTCTTTCTGTTCTCAAAACTATTGAAAAAGTTTTTACTATAAAAAATGTAAAAAAAAAATCCATACAATAGAAAAACAAAAACAAAACTGTGCATAATATAATGGCACAATGGATGAGGTTAGCCGAAGTTCTTGGCGTACAAAGATCTACGATCCACAGTCAATGACATTAGTTAAAACACTAGGGAATGGGTAAATTATCGTACCAAATGGCTAAGAATTAATCTCCAATGACTAGCTGCAATACAACGAGGCATCTGTGTCCCAGGGAGCCCGTACTATGTATGGGCTCCTAGCGGTATGTGCAGTGTGGCGAGCCTGCGTGCTATTCTTTGTCGGCAGGCAGCTTTTCACCTCATTGTTTAGAATACCCTCATACATCTGTGACGCGTGGAATGCTTTCATTCTAACAGACTTGCTATTGTCTTTTTCTCTGCAGCGTTAAAACAAAGGCTGCATTACGTCTGTGATAATTATATTGCTTAATTAAGTGAAAGATAAAAGCAGAGCTTGGAATTCTAAATTTAAAAAAGGACCAACAAAAAAAAATTAATTCTAATTTTTGTATTCGGCTGGCATTTATCAGCACTTGTGTGTAATGGAGAAATGAATACCCAGTCAATAGTGTTCCAGGTGCCCTAACGTCAATGCAAAGAACAGACTAACATTATGCTATATAAAGGCCAAATGTTGCTATGGATTCTGTAACCTGATAGACAGGACAGCCTTTTCATTTGATTAGGGAATGCAATTTAAATACCAGGAATGAGGCCAAATAGCAGACATCTCCCTTACAAGCGTCTCCCATACACCCTGGGGTCAGTAGCTGGGGAACAAAAGGTCAGATGCACTTGCCCTGGAAATGTCTGGATACAGTTTATTGCTTTGTAATGGCTTTGTGTTCTTTTTAAATATAGGAGAACCATTACAATTCAAGTGTCCTAGCGGTGTGTGCGTCTATAGGAAGACCAGATCAATGGCTATTGTAAGGACATTTACAAGACAAACTCATTTTGATTTAACTTTTTTCTTTTCATCAATTCTAGTCACAAATGTTTTCAGGTTTCCATGGTCTGAACAAATAACAACATCGTATTTTACAATCCAATCCAAATTATGAAGTTACTACCAGATTCATAGGCTTCGTTTTAGAGAATTTTACCATAATTATCCACTTGTGTTAAAGGGGTCATCCAATAGTTAAAACCATAAATAGATCAAAATATGACAGCAGTAAATTTAAATACAATAAAAAACACATTCTTTATTGGTTATATTCCCCACTGAACGAACAGGCTGCAACGGCCGTGTGATGTACTTACGGGCATTACCACTGCGGCCATTACTGGCATGTAAACAAGGACCGGCAGGGGAGTGGTAACGGCATAAATTTGACATTTTCATTTAACTACTGGACGACCCCTTTAACTTTGCAAACAATTTCTTTTTTTTATTACGCCAATGCATTAAAAATAAAATCAACTTCGCAAATAGACTTGATATCTCCTATCATTTTGTGCCTACATCATTACTTCCTAACTCTCAAGTATTTTAAAGAGGGACAAGTCTTGTGTTAAGCCACGCCTCTACACCCGCCCAATCCTTGTTCATACACACCCAGTACCCTTTGTGCTCCCACACAGTATTATGCCCCCCAGTGTCCCCAGGCAGTAAATATGACCCAGTAGCACCCACTACCTAGAATCATGCCCCCATTCGGTCACCATACAGTATCCTGCCTTCATAGTGCCACCCAAGCAGTATCATGCCCCATAGTGCTTCCCACAGTATAATGCTCCTATAGTGTGTCACCCCCCCCCCCCACACACAGTATAATGCCTGGTTGTGCCTCCTAAAAAAAAATTAAAAAAATAAGGCCCTCACCTAGCACCGTTCCCACAATGAATGGAGGAGATCACACTGAGGGTATGCGCACACACAAACTCAAAAACGTCTGAAAATACGGAGCTGTTTTCAATGGAAAACCGCGCCTGATTTTCAGACGTTTTTTTTACGGCCATTTTTGGAGCTGTTTTTCTATAGTCTTCAAAAACGGCTGAAGTGACATGCACTTTTTCGCAGCTGTTTTTTTACGCGGCCGTTTTGAAGAACGGCCGCGTAAAAAATGCCCCGTCGTTTTTCCCATTGAAATCAATGGGCAGATGTTGGAGGCGTTCTGCTTCCGATTTTTTAGCTGTTTTTCTGGACGTTTACGACCCGAAAAAAGTCTGAAAACACTACGTGTGAACATACCCCGAGGGTCTCCTACGTTCTGTGCTCTGTGTGGCTCGAAGCAGACAGGGGAGATCACATCTCTGCATCACAGACGTATATACAGTTGAATCTGGGACATGCCGCCATCAGCAGCACGACATGACTTGGAATCTGGGACTATTTGGAACCATAAAGACAAAACAGGTGTGCAAAGGAGCTCTATAGCATGCTGGCTGCCTATACTCACAACTAGGGGGAGGTTACTGCATACTGTTTATATTAATATTCACACAGTATGTAGTAAGCTCCTAAACTCCCCCTAGCACCGGAGGAGGCAGTCAGAATGTGATCTTCTAGATCAGGGGTAGCCAACTAGTTTTAGTAAAAGTCCGCTTACTCATGTCTGGGGTCAGGCGAAAGTCCGAGCTGATCACCAACCGAAAAGATGTTGTTTTTTTAATGTTTTACAAACTTTGTAGAACCATTTAAATCCAGACAATTATTGTCCAAGAGAATAATAGATATGAAAAATCTATAATGGAACAATAAAATAAAAGGACATCTGTGCATATAATGTAAAATACTGTGTGGGGGTTATTTATGAACGACTTTACGCCAGTTAGAATTTTTATTTTTGCGCAATATGAATTTTTCCCGTTTAATAACGCTCTTGCACTTGGCCTAGTGCAAGAAATGGCGCAGAGCCACCTACGACCCAACAAATTGACTATAATTTATGCCAGAAATTGGGGTAAATTATAGCGGTGTGGATTTCACTTTGTGGTGCACTAGCAGCGCAAATTACACCAAATTTACTAGGAGGCGTGCATCTCTTTATTAATGCGTCGCATTTTTTTCCTGTGGCCATCGATCATTAGAAAGTCTGCACCGGTGTATACTTGGTCAGCGTACAAAGTTTACAATGTGAGCAGCTGAATGTGGCTGGGACTGCAGTTTGAGTGACAGCTCTGCTCTCAGGTTCTGTTCAGGGAGATCAATGCGCACTGCTTGTCACATTGTCATCTGCAGACACAAATGGGAGTGTGTGTGTGTGTGTGTGTATGTGTGTATGTGTGTGTGTATGTGTGTGTATGTGTGTGTCAGCATAACAATAGACAGTGTAATAATGCAGATGATGTGTGCAATGCTCTCCTAATGTAATAGCACACCCATGAAAAGCAGCAGGGAATAAATAAATCTATAGGGTGAAGCCATGTACACCTTCATGAATACCAGGCATAAACATTGCTTGTTTACATCTTCTGAAGTAGCCCCGGAATGAAGAAACTGAAGAGGACAGTCATTTGAATGAACGCTAAATGCATCAGTGCGGATAGAAAACGCAGAATAAAGCCTGGACTATAGGCATAGAGATATTATTTCAAACCAAACATAAAAGAAAAAAAAAAAACATTTTTTTTTTTTTTTACCCGCATCTGGTCATTCGCTATGTCTAGAATTCAGGTATAAACCAATAAATGTTATTTTGTGTATAATGAAATGTTAAACCATTTTCCAATATAATTTCTGAATCAAATGTAAATCTCTGCTTGCAGTCATTCAATAGAAACCTTTCTTGCTTATTTCCAGCAGATAAAAATCTGTCCTGGTCATGTAATGGACACAGGTTCTCAGCTCTTTACAGTACAGTGATCAGAGCTCTGTCTTAAAGGGGTGGTACAGGATTAGAAAACTGGGGCTGCTTTCTGTCAGGAACAGCGCCACACCTGTCCATAGGTTGTGATTGGTATTCCAGCTAAGCTCCATTGAAGTGAATGGGGATGAGCACAATGCCACACACAAGATGAAAACAGGTGTGCTGCTGTATTAGAGGGGAACAAAAGCCATTCAATTTCTTTAATGTAATGAGCCAACCCCTGTGTGTTCACCAGGACAGATTTTTAACCACTAGAAGTAAGCAACGAAGGCTCCTATTGAATGACTGCAAGCAGAGATCTTGAAAACAATGAGGAACGGATATTGGAACATTTTAGAACTTTTCATTATATAACAAATGACCTTTATTTGCTGAAACGACAAAAACACTTTTAATCTGTATACCCAGTATATTATGACCTATTAATACTTACTAAACTAATGCCGGAGACCAGACTTACACTAGATGGATTAATTCGAGAACTCTTCTGTACACCTAATTGTAATACATTTGCAACATCATATTGAACGGAAAGTTAAAGTACTTTAATGACTGTGGATTTGAGATTTCTCAGTCCCTTATTTATCCAGCAGTCAGAGCCCTTGACTGTGCTTTCTAGCACTTCAGACTAGGCTTTGATCAGGATATTTCCCAAGTAGCTGAATGCAGAGAACTATTTTATATCTGCTGGCGTAACCAATATTCCTCTGAGCTGTGGATGGGGGTAAAAAGCTGGCAAGCCTTGTATTTAAAAAAGGTATCCATTACTTCTACAAGTCTATGCAGACACACCTTTGTGGTTTGTTTTTTTGGAGGTGGCCATTGTTGTAGTCAAAAGCTTTACAGATCTCCATTCACAACATCTATCAATGCATGATGTTCTGAGCCGTTTATAACCGCGTTGTCCAGAACAAGGTTCTCCCGATAGTGCAGGGCAAATTCCTCGAAGATGCTAGACGTATTCAAGGAACATGTTCTCGGATAGGGAGCAGAAGTATAATGATTGATAGGAAGGATCTACTTCACCCAAAACACGAATGGAAATGCATAGTCCGTAAACAGTTGATGCTCATAGTGAATATAGTTATAACACCAAAATATTGCTTAATTATGATATTTTTGAATGTATACTTTGTAAGACAACACTTATTCTTTTCCGTCAGCCAGCAGAGTAGCAATGGGAGTTACAGCTAGAGAGAGTCTCCTGGCAAAAGTGCTACCTTTGTGACAGACAAAGCCCCAAAGAGTCAAGGTTCAGAAGCTGCAGAGTCAGATACTCCGTTATAGCTGATAAGTTAAGGCAATAACTTTCTGCCACTACCGGGCACAAGGGACCCCTCTCCTTATCAAGAAGCTTCCCTACCCAATGGGCATCTGGTCCAACTTCTGCCATAGCTATGGTCATTATTTGCAACAATACAGCTGGTGGTCCCACATGACATTAAAAGTGACAGTTATGTGTATTTAGATGTGGGGACATGGATGCATAAAATCCACGCACTGTAAATGAAAAAACCCAAAATAGAAATCTCAAAGTGGTGCAGTCTCAGGCGCTGGAGCTGTAATGTCTGCAGTGATGTAAGATTCTGTTCACACTTTGTCACAGACTTATATCGGAGGTATACATCGTGAGCATGCCCCAACGTAGATCACCGATGGACGGCTTCGACCTATGCCACTGAATAGCCATAGACTGGCGCACGTCGGCGCAGTATATGATTATATGCAATGGCTCACTGTATAGCAACGCACAGTCTGCTGGGCTTTCCTACAGAGTAAAAACAAAAAACCCCCGAAGGAGGACACAAGGAAACACTTTCCCCAAAACAGATCAAACATGTTTATAAAACATAATTCTACAGAGAAGTATCATCCTGCCTCAGCAAATGCCCACTGTGGTCTTGTGATGTCAGAACGGATGACAAATCATTGCTCCAGACGGTAAAAACCAGAACGGGTAAAGAATAGGACAAAGTTTATTATTTTTAAACGTTGGTGGAGCTTCAAGGGGATTTTCTATGGTTGATCCTCTTTGAGATATAATTTTTAATGTACACTAAAGAGCATATTTTAAATCTCTCCTGCTCAATCTCATTTACGAAGCTTTAGGGCTAGAACTTAAAAAACAAAACAAAAGTATCAAAGTAGGAGTATTATTCAGTAATTGATGAATATACACAATTCCAAAAGGAACTTACCTCTGGTTTCTTCATTATTTCTATAAAATACATCCGATTCTTCATTGGGTAAATAATAATTAAAACATCTCCAAAGTCCGTAGGTATAATGCCCCGTCGGTAGTTTCTGGTATGTTCAGACCAAACAATGTGAACTTCATCATTTCCGAGGTGCCGTAGCTGCAATATAATTATGACTATTAAAACACGATTCAATTTGGTGCAATACGGTCTGTATTTCTAAATATATTTTAGAATATATATATATGTGAAATGAACACTCCTTAGCACCTCTTAGTGTTAAGGTACACCAGGCCACTATCTGCACGATTGTGCCGGCAATACCAAACACAATCGTGCGGCTTTGGCCACCACTACGTGGGACAGTACCCGTAATCCAAAGCAAGGCAACTTTCGAGACTCTTTAAGGGGGAGGTCCTTCTACTAAACCATGTTTTTCTATTGCTCCAATGCATCAAAAATGAATAAGGAAGCAACGTTAAAAATGGTCGACTAAAAATATTCTAACGTTTTGTGTCCCCAGCTTCCATGTAGACCTATAGGTCTCCATGGTAGCAGACTACAAACAAACCTTGTGTAGTCTGATCCTGCAGTCATACTAGTCCTTCTCAATGAATTAGAATATCATCAAAAACGTAATTAATTTCAGTAATTCAATTCAAAAAGTGAAACTCCCATATTATATAGATTCATTACACAAAGAGTGATCTATTTCCAGCATTTTTTTTATTTTAATGTTGAGGATTATGGCTAACCGTTAATGAAAACCCAAACTTTACTGTCTCAGAAAATTAGATTATATAAGCCCAACAAAAATTATTTTTGTTGGCCTACTGAAACGCATGTATAGTATATGCACTCAATACTTGGTTGGGGCTCCTTTTGCATGAATTACTGCATTAATGCGGCGTGGCATGGAGACGATCAGCCTGTGGCACTGCTGAGGTGTTATGGAAGCCCAGGTTGCTTTGATAGCGGCCTTCAGCTCGTCTGCATTGTTTGATCTGGTATCTCATCTTCCTCTTGGCAATACCCCATAGATTCTCTATGGGGTTTAGGTCAGGCGAGTTTGCTGGCCAATCAGGCGCAGTGATACTGTGGTTATTAAACAGAGTATTGGTACTTTTGGCAGTGTGGGCAGGTGCCAAGTCCTGCTGGAAAATGAAATCGGCATCTCCATAAAGCCATGATTAAGGACACAAGTCATGTCTGAAACGTGTAGGCAATTGACTTTATAAACCACCTCGCTACCGCGTCTACATTTTATTCTTTTGTTTGCTAATAGAATTGGGAACATTTATTCCTTTTAAACCACCCTTCAGCGCTGGGTCACACTTTTTCTTGTTCTATTTCTCTTTTTGAATTGAATTACTAAAATAAATTAACTTTTTGATGATATTCTAATTAATTGAGATGGACTAGTACATAATTTAATCTGTCCATTACCGATCATTCGTTAGCAAGTAGGGGAAGCCATCAAGCAAAAATAGAAGGATGGGTGTAGGACTAAAGAATCAGACTAAACAAAGTTTCTTTGTAGTATGTGTGTTCAGGTAAAATTCGGCTTCTGCAGAACATATTTACAACAATCTAATTGGGTGCTTTTAGCTGTACTCCTTTAGGGCACAGCTATTGGATTCTGAGGTAATCGAAAATTCACCAGTACTTTATAAAACAGGGACTTAAGTTGCTGCTCTCACAACTTTATTCTGCATCTCTGCCTTTCCAGCATAGTTTCACCAAGAAGTCAGTCCATGGTAAGTAAAAAAATTACAAGGATAGAATAATCATACTCTACTAACTAAACCACAAGTGAAATATATTGACTGGTACGGTATTTTTGCATATTTATTTTGCAAAAATAAAAGGAATAATAAAATAAAACAAAATTGAGAAAAAGAAGATACTAAGCCAAATGAACCTCAATATCGGGGATCCTGAAGTTCAGCATTAACTTTAAAAATAGACTTCGCTTTCTATCACTAAAACAAAGATTGCTCATTTAAAATACAACTTTACGTAACTTTTCTTTATAATTTTTCTTTCTTTTGGCGCTTGGACATTTGCCTTTCACTAAAAATAATACTTTTGTGAATAAAGGCATTCATTTGTACATTAAACAACAGTGCAGAGGATAAGAGTGCAAGTTTAGTTCAGTCATGTCTGAGGACGTTAGGTCAGCCCCAGAACACACATGTTATTCATGTCTACGGTAAGGCCAGCCCTATTCATTTGGTCTGAATTGGGTGTCCTCGGCAGCAGTCTGTGTCCGCTGTCAGCCTCTGAACAAACGCTCATTTTTCAAGTCTAAGCAAAACACTATAATACTTTAAGAGGCTGTCCATGTGCCACACTCATTCAGTAGCTGAAAAGGCCATCTAATTCCCCTTTTTTTCCTCTCCCCTCTCGTCTTTTCAATAGGCAGCCAGCCGGGCAGCACGCCACTAGTGACACTGGTCATGGTACACACCTAATGGTCTGACCTCTTTTCCCTACTAATTGCATTACATGGCCAGCTGGCTCCAGCGAGAACTTGTCTGTTTGATTCAAGAATTTCTGCTCCCGAATAGTCACGGCTGCTGCTTTCACAAAGTATCTTGAGCCTGACAACCCCATTGTTTTCCTGACAGTGTGCCCATCCTAAAATCTAAGTTTTATTTGTAAATTAACCGAGAAACTTCCTGCCAGATCAGCGGTGCCTGGAGACTAATAATGTGCTCCTTTCATTCCCTTTCACTCTTACTGTATCACTGCCAATTTGTTTTTCTGCTGCCGGCCAGCCCCGGGCTATAAAAGGCTGGTAAGACATAAGTGCAATTATAGTCCTGAAGTCAAATGAATTGGACAAATCCAATAGCACAGCCCTGTCCCCACTTTACAAACCCCTACAGCAGTGAGATTAGCTGCTAAAAATCTAATCTCGAAATAGCTAACAAATTTCTACAGCAAAGGAGCAAGAGTTCACGATGGGGCTACATCAAGGTCTCTGCATGGAGAAAAGGTTCTATTGCAAATGCGGCCAACTATCAAATAAACCCTACCTCTCTTACAAGAGAAAAAAAAAAACTCATTTCAGAGCTGTTAGCTGCAATTTACTTAGGATAACAGACAGACCGTAAGAAGCTGTTAGCGTGATTGATTTTTTATTCTAGCCGAGAGACATCCTGATAAAGAATGTTTATTGCTAATGAATACAAATCTCCGAGCTGAAAAAGGTATCATCTGAGTCATGGATGTTTCGGTAGGGAATCTTCCTGTCAAAACGAAGGCATCCAATACTGCTTAACTGGCACGCTTTGGAGGTGGTCAAGAGCATGGCTGGATTCAGCTAGGCAGTTCTACACCACAGAGATAATCCATTTGATTCCTACCGGGGTGGTGTGATGCTTAGAAAACGGCAAGTGCCTCAACTAAGGCCTCATCAAAGCTCATCAATCCACATTGAACATGACACTTTCCAGCTGAATAACACAAGACCAATCTTGCTGCTCTGACACAGGCTAGAAGGGCATTCCCGCAGGTGATCTATTAATTCATACAAAACAAAAAGCAACAGCGACAGATAATAATGCAGATTATCAAATGCTATACCAATCCGTACTGTAGGCGTTAATTCAAAATATGGACAAGAACATGGACAAGTCTTCAATATAAAATATAGTGTCAAATGATGCATTTATCTCAGATAGCATTCAGCAGAAAAGTACACTACACGATAGTAAAACCAAAAATCATCAACCTAGGAGTAGGCACCTATTCGGAATAACGGCGTTTAAAAAGGTACAAAATTTCACCAGTGCATGTTAGCGCAACTAATAATTTCTTCAGAAATGGCTTATTCTTTTATATTGTTTACCAAGTTAACCAACCAACCAACTACTACTACTTAAATTTGAATGAGCTCTGAAAATTGGGCTCTATTCACACTACATTTAAGACATCTAATTTAAAAGGACACTTTTTGGCACCTGTTGGCCCATATTGGACATGTTTGGCGAATGTGCCATGAGCATTTCCCAGCAAATCCGCAGAACATTACGTGTGAATGGACCCTTAGACCCCTCACAAAGACACATTCACCCACCACTTTGGAATAACTGAAATGACGATTAGGCTTCTTTCACACTACCTTAAGTTTAAGTTTCCCTCTCTTCCATCAGAGGAAGAGAGGATCGAAAGATGAAATGGAAAGCAACGGTTCCGTGGTAATTATTTTATTTCAGTTGCTTTCCATTTGTCTCCGTTCTCTAGGTCTCCGTTTTTTTTAACGGAAATAAAAGTTGTGCAGATGGCACTTTTACTTCCGTTCAAAAAAATGGAAAGCTAGCGAACAGAGACAAATGGAAAGCAACTGAAACAAAAGAATTACCATTGAAATCAATGGTAATTCTAACGGAACGGTCGCTTTCCGTTTAATCTTTCGATCCGCTCTTCCTCTGACAGAAGAGAGGTAAATGTATACTAACGCTATTGTGAACTGAGCCTTGGGTATAGTCTGCTGCCTATATAAGACGTCTCTAACCACTGGCATAGATAAACACTAATTTCCAGTACAAAGTTGCTCTAACAAGCCGCTGATAAGGTGTCAGTAAGAGCCCAAACTTTCAGCAAAACTGCAGATTACATAGTTTGTACGGTTGAAAAAGACACATGTCCATCAAGTTCACCCAAGGGATTTCTACACATAGGAGCTAATATTTTTTTGTTCTAGGAACATCTACTGTCCCTGCTGTGACCAGCTCCTGCGGTAGGCTATTCCATAGATTCACAGTTCTCACAGTAAAGAAGGCTTGTCGCCTCTGCAGGTTGAACCTTTCTTTTTCCAGATGGAGGG
Source organism: Rhinoderma darwinii (assembly GCF_050947455.1). Lineage (NCBI taxonomy): Eukaryota > Metazoa > Chordata > Amphibia > Anura > Rhinodermatidae > Rhinoderma > Rhinoderma darwinii. The sequence continues at coordinate 352,955,721 of NC_134690.1, forward strand.
AGTGCCCCCTTGAATTTTGAGGGGGTTTTACATGGAACAGGATTTCACCTATTTTTTTTATGTGCCATTCATATATTTATATAAGTTAATCATGTCCCCCCTTAGTCGTCTTTTCCCAAGGCTAAATAGGTTTAATTCTTTCAATCTTTCCTCATAACTTAAATTCTCCATGCCCCTTATTAGCTTCGTTGCTCTTCTTTGTATTTTTTCCAACTCCAGGGCATCCTTTCTATGAACTGGAGCCCAGAACTGAACTGCATATTCTAGATGAGGCCTCACTAATGCTTTGTAAAGTGGTAATATTACATCCCTGTCCCGCGAGTCCATGCCTCTTTTGACACACGACAATATTTTGCTGGCCTTTGAAGCAGCTGATTGACACTGCATGCTGTTATTTAGTTTATGATTTACAAGTACACCCAGATCCTTCTCAATAAGTGACTCCCCCAGTGTAGCTCCCCCTAGGACATATGATGCATGCAGGTTGTTGGTACCCAGGTGCATAACTTTACATTTATCTACATTAAACTTCATTTGCCAAGTGGACGCCCAAACACTTAGTTTGTTTAAATCTGCCTGCAATTCACAAACATCTTCCATAGACTGAACTATATTGCATAGCTTGGTGTCATCTGCAAAAATAGAAATATTGCTATTAATCCCATCCTCTATATCATTAATAAATAAGTTGAATAATAGTGGCCTCAGCACTGAACCCTGGGGTACACCAATTCTAACCGGGGACCACTGAGAGTAGGAATCATTGACCACAACTCTCTGGATACGGTCCTTGAGCCAATTCTCAATCCAATTACAAACTATACTTTCTAAAACTATATCCACAGCAGCCCCTCTGTCTAGGCTTCTGCTCACCTCTTCATAAAAACAAATCAGGTTGGTTTGACAGCTTCTGTCCTTTGTAAAACCGTGCTGGCTGTCACTTATAATACTATTTTTTATCACATAATCCTGTATATAGTCCCTCAATAGCCCCTCAAACATTTTCCCCACAATTGATGTTAAGCTTACTGGTCTATAATTACCCGGGGAAGACCTAGAGCCCTTTTTGAAAATAGGCACCACATTTGCCCTGCGCCAGTCCCTTGGCACTATACCAGTCATGAGAGACTCTCTAAATATTATGAAGAGGGAGACAGAAATTGGAAATAGGTTCTGTAACCGTAAACGTTAATTAAAAATAATATAGGACTTTAGGAATAAGGGCTTGTCCACAAGTAACGGAATTGCTTCGTATTTTCCATCCGGAATTGCAAAAGGAAAATACACAGCGGAATACCGTAGCAGCGAAGTGGGTGACATTTAACAAATGTCATCCACACGCTGCAGAAAAATTCAGTCTAGAAACTCACCTGCCATGCATAATTTTATTTCCGCAGCTAGTCAATAATCGCTGCGGAAAATGGACGGCATACCCACATTTTTCTGATCTACTGCGTAATTTGCTGTGGAAACGCTGCAGCATTTCTTACCGGAAAAAAAGCCCTTGAAAAAACCAACCAAAAAAAACGCAGACAAAAACCACACTATTTTCCGCAGTAAAAGACGCATGAAATGGTGCGGATTTTCCGTAGAGGATTATCTGCTAGTTGATGCGTAAATGCTGCGGGGAATTTTCCACAGCAAATTTGTTACGTGTGGACAAGCCCTTAGATATAATTTTGCAACCTTACACAGTTAAAATACAGACCCCCAAGGACTAATTTGGAAGACCACAGACTGCAGGTGGAGCACAGCTTGTTTATACAACTTCACGCACACAATATGGGATATAACTTCTGGGAAGAGTATGAAAAGAAGTAAATATCTCCCAAAAAGTCTGTCCAGAGGAATACAGTAAGCAGAAAACAGGTAAGAGGCGGTGCATCTGCAGGACTGCATGCTGTAAAAGAGCAAGAGCAGCAGAAGTAGAAGAAAAACCTCTACTCCGCAGAGTTGGAAAGAGGAAAGATGCATTTTGCAGATGGAAAAAGACCCCAAAACATAGGTTAGCTACACAACTGCAATATAACTAATATACAGTTACACTTGCCCAAGGAGAAATGGTTACATCCCGCCCTCCCACCAAAAATATATAAACTTTAACCCCTTTTATCCGCAGTCATTTTTCTGATTTTCATTTTCACTTTTTCCTCCCCACATTCCAAAAGTCATAACTTTATTATTTTTTTCATCTATTTAGTCATATGAGGACAGGTTTTTCTCGATACGAGTTGTCGTTTTTCACGGCACCATTTGATGTACCATATAATGCACTGAAAAACTGGGGAAAAAAAGGCCTTGTTGGGTGGAACGGTAAAAAAAAAAAAAGCGATTCCCTATAGTTCTTTGGGTTTCATTTATACGGCGTTCACTGTGCGGTAAAAACAACATGTTAACTTTATTAACTTTATTCTGCGGGTCAATACAATTATGCCTATACCAAATTTATATATATATATATTGTTTTAATGTTTTACTACTTTTACAAGGAAAAAACTAATTGTTAAAAACAAAATTAGTGTTGCATCGCAATATTCTGAGAGCCACAACCTATTTTTCCGTCGATTGAGGGCTTATTTTTTGGGGGGCGAGCTGTAGTTTCTATTAGTACTATTTTGTAGTACTTTCTGATCACTTTTTATATCGCTGGTTCAAGTTACCCTACTGGTACTAATAAAAAAAGTTAAAGACCGTTAAATAAAGTTTTTTTTATTATTTTGAGATATATATATATATATATATATATAGGTAGAGATAAGCAGCACTCTGGGACAGATTCCAACACGGTAATGGGTGCAAGCAGGTAATCCAGATCCGTGGATTATAAGACATAAACGAAAGAAATCCTACAGCACTCCGATGGTTCCAAAAAGTATGTGATTTATTCAGTCAACAGCTGCAACGTTTCCGTCCTGCTATAGGACCTATAGCAGGACGGAAACGTTGCAGCTGTTGACTGAATAAATCACATACTTTTTGGAACCATCGGAGTGCTGTGGGATTTCTTTATATATATATATATATGTGTAGCGCTATCTATACTGCAATACTAATCTAGTGCAGTATATTGTGATTCTGACATGCTTCTATTAGTACAAAGATGGCCGACCTCTGGGCCTTTATTAGGCACCCAGACTGAAATGACAACCATCAGCAACACGCAATCGCATCGCGAGGGGGGTGTTGGAACGTCAGAGGGGGCTGCCCCTCTTTCTAATGGGTTAAATGAGTGTTAACGCACTCGTTACACGGAAGTGCTGGCTGTAACATACAGCCGGCAAACTTGTTCGATGGAGCATGCTCAGCCCGTGAACATGCTCCATACCCCCACAACCGAGCTCCGTAGTAAATATATGGCGGATGTCAGGAAGGGTTTAATCAATAAATTATAGGTTTCCAAAAACGTTACCAATAAAAACTACAACCCGTCCCTCAAAAAAAAAGTCCTCCTATGGATACATGGACAGAAAAATAACAGTTATGGCTCTCAGAATGCAGCGACTCAAAAATGACTTTCTGTAAAACATTTATATTGCGCAATAGTACTAAAACGTAAAAATAAACTATAGTTATTTGGTATTGATGAACTCAAACAGACCTGTAGAATAAAAAAATAAAATGGAATTTTTTTAATTCTTGACTCTTAAGATAAAGCACCTCTCCCACGCCAAAACATTACAGCGTTTATATATACACACACATCGTTATACTCTACAAAATAAAATGGAAAAATAGCTGTTAAGAAGCAGACATGTCATTAAATCATTACAGATCCCACATTACAATCCTAGCATCAGCTCTGGATAAAAATATTATAAAAGGTCAAACCTATAAATGCTTTATCAACTAGAAAAGGATTTGTATAGGGCAATGGATAAGTGTATGAATCAATTGGACAAGAGTAAATCTCATCTGAAGAGTCTATTTTGAATCACCGACTGACATTATATTGACTTGGACAACTCCTGGCGGAAAAGGTCAATTATTACACCGAACAAGATTCAGAACTATGAGTGACTGAGAACGAGTGCTGGACATCAGTATCATCCTGAAGGCTGCCATCTGTATTATACATTTACTCAATCAGGTCCTCTGCACATGACCGTGCCCATAATCACTGTCCGTGATTACGGGCACAGCCGGCCGCGGACAACCATCCGAAAATTTTGCGGACCGTGCTCCCATATACAGTATGGGTGTACGGTCCGTAAAAAGCAAAAACTAGGACATGCCCTATCTTTTCTCAAGTCTTTCTACGGCACGGACACCTTTCCGTAAATTAATGGGTCCGTAATTACGAACCATAATTACGGACCATAATTACGCATGGATTCTACAGTCATGTGCATGGGGTCTAACATAGAAATAAAACGACCCTACTTAAATACACCGTGTTCCAAATTATTATGCACATTGAATTTAAGTGTCATAAACATTTCATTATTCGTTTTTCAATGAAACTCATGGATGGTATTGTGTCTTAGGGCTCTTTGTAATCAATCTCAGACACCTGTGATAATTAGTTTGCCAAGTGTGCCCAATCAAAGGAAAACTACTTACGAAGGAAGTTCCACATTATTAAGCAGGCCACAGGTTTGAAGCAATATGGAAAAGAAAAAGGATCTCTCTGCTGCCGAAAAGCGTGAAATAGTGCAATACCTTGGACAAGGTATGAAAACATTGGATATTTCAAGAAAACGTAAGCGTGATCATCGTACTGTGAAAATATTTGTGGCTGATTCAGAGCACAGACAGGTTCGTTCAGATAAAGGCATAATGAGGAAGGTTTCTGCCAGACACATGAATAGGATTAGGAGAGCAGCTGCTAAAATGCCATTGCAAAGCAGCAAACAGGTATTTGAAGCCGCTGGTGCCTCTGGAGTCCCGCGAACCTCAAGGTGTAGGATCCTCCACAGGTTTGCAAGTGTGCATAAAGCTATTATTCGGCCACCCCTAAACAATGCTCACAAGCAGAAACGGTTGCAGTGGGCTCAGAAATAAAAGGCGACTAATTTTCAAACCGTGTTGTTTACTGATGAGTGCTGTGCAACCCTGGATGGTCCAGATGGATGGAGTAGTGGATGGTTGGTTAGTGGCCACCATGTCCCAACAAGGCTACGACGTCAGCAAGGAGGTGGCGGAGTCATGTTTTGGGCTGGAATCATGGGAAGAGAGCTGGTAGGTCCCTTTAGGGTCCCTGACGGTGTGGAAATGACCTCTGCAAAGTACGTAGAGTTTATGACTGGCCACTTTCTTCCGTGGTACAAAAAGAAGAACCGTGCCTTCCGTAGCAAAATGTTCTTCATGCATGACAATGCACCATCTCATGCTGCAAAGAATAACTGTGTCATTGGCTGCTATGGGCATAAAAGGAGAGAAACTCATGGTGTGGCCCCCATGTTCCCCTCACCCGATTGAGAACCTTTGGAGCATCCTCAAGCAAAATATCTATGAGGGTGGGAGGCAGTTCACATAAAAACAGAAGCTCTGGGAGGCTATTCTGACATCCTGCAAAGATATTCAAGCAGAAACTGTCCAAATACTCTCAAATTCAATGGATGCAAGAATTGTGAAGGTGATATCAAAGAAGGGGTCCTATGTTAACATGTAACTTGGCCTGTTAAGTTTTGTTTTTTATTGAAAGAGCTTTTGATTTCTGTAAATATGACCTCCTGATGCTGCAAATTAAACAAATTACCATTTTAGTTCTCTTTACAACCTTTAAAATGTTTTGATCTCTGTTGTGCATAATAATTTGAAACAGTGCGTTTTGAGTTTTTTACTTCTAAAAAAAAAATCTGTTATCATTAGGAGATTTGTTCAATACAATTTGCATTATACTCCAACGGTTGATGGCTTGAAAATTATACTGACTGTCATTTGCATCGACTATTTAGGAAAATCAGCGAAAAATAACATTTGCGTAATAATTTGGAACGCGGTGTTGTAGTAACAGTAAAGTCAATGACTTTGTGGGCATTCACAAGTGCCTGGGATTTTAGTGCCAATACAAATTGCATACTGATCTAACGCACAGATATTTATCACATTTTACATTTGTAAAGGGTGGACTTTATAAGGTTGCATATAGCATATTTAGGTTTTTGTCAGTTACCTTTTTGGTCAGTGAATCATCTGAATCAGATAACATGCGCGTAGAGACATGAAAGATTGCTTCAACAGTAGAGGTAGCGTAATAAGGTGCAGTTTGTCCAGTGCTTCCGTTTCTCTGTAGACCACCCATAAACCCACAGTGAGTTGAGAGGTCCACCTAAAATAGCAATAGAATTAGGTTGTATTCCTGCAGAGAGTATAAATCAAAATATACAGTATATCATTGCTATTGATAGCATTTATTTTTTAAGGGCGTTAACAAAATTTGGGCATGGATGTTTACGAATTCTTGGAAAGTCGAGCACACGGTGTACGGATTCAGATCGAGATGGTACACTGCTCGCTTGTCTTTCCGAGAAGAGCCGAGCAAAGCCAATCAGAAACTAAGCAGAACATGGCTCACCTGATAACTTCTGCTGCTGCGTTTTAGCGATCGGTGGGGGTGTCCGTGGTTGGACGCCCACTATTCAAAGCTTCGGACATGTCACCATGACATATGAAAAGTTTTATGAAAGTTTAAGTAACACTTTAATTGGTTTGACAAGACCTTATTTAGGGGTTTCATTGCAAAGGTGGTGAATACACAAGAACTCACAACTTGTTATTTTTTTTTATTTCTAAAACCAGGTATTTTCTTCATTCCACTAACAATTTGGACTATTGTTACGGTTAATAAATTAATTTATTCACAATAGGTTTGGTACATTTTGCACTTTGATATGGCTGTATCGGGGTAATCTCCCTTCAGAATTACGCCAGTTGTACTGTTCCCTTAGTTAAGGTGGCTTAAATGCCGTCTATGCTCAATGGAGAATGTTCCAGACCCGTCATTCTAGCCAATGTGCGTGCGCAGTTAAGTATTCATTAGGTACGTGCTGCGGCTCTCGAGTAAACCGGCTTCAGTATGGGCATGTGCAGACTATACAGACGGCGCCTGTGCAGAAGAGTTATAAGAATGCCGAACTGGTCGGTAACTTTTACTTTTTTTTTGCTGTTACTAAGTAGGGTGTCTGGAGGATTTGCACCCTATACTGTATTGGGCAGTGCCGCTTTCCTATTTTTGTCTACAAAAACACAAAATAAACATAACACAGAAAATCTGCACTAAAAACGGCATTGAGTTTGCTAAGCTGAACAATAATTGTGATAATTTTCAATTACCTCCCACCCGAGGCCTGCTACAAAATCTTCATAGGCCTTGCTTCCCCCGCTGTTGGAAAGTATGGAGCACTTATCCTCCTGCCCTTCAGCAATGTAAAATACAGCGATCTTGTGGGTCTCACGGCTGGTAAAGAAAACAATTATATAATATGGAACTATAAACATTTTATTTTTTATTACTGAACACATAACTCAAATACTTTACTGCAAAAGTTATTGTAAACAGGAATTCACATTTATTACATTTTAACATTTTCATGACTGCAGAGTGTATATATATATATATATATATATATATATATATATATATATATATATATATATATATATACATACATATACACACACATATACATACATATATACATATATATATACTGCCCATCAAAAGTTCCGGAACACCCTCACAACTTTTGAACGGCTCGGGGTAGATCCGCAGCAGGACCCGCCACACAAAATCCGCTGTGTAAACTAGAACATGTAATTTATTGATCTAAACGTCTGCTCAATCTGGGCTTAGGAGTCCAGTGGACGGTCCTACTCCGTGATTGACAGATATCTTTGGTGTGCTTACTCATACAGGGAAGGTTGTCAATCACAGAGGACCGCCCACTGGACTCCTAAGCCAAGAATGAGAGGAGCTTTAGATCAATAAATGACAAGTTCTACTGAACCTTCCCACAAAACTACATATCAATCTTCTCAGCTTCTCCTGCTCTATAATATACTGCCTGCAGATCAGACTGCGTCTTCAACGTAACAGGTTTCTTTTAAAGAAAATGTTATTGTTAAATGCTGTTAAGTTTTTATTAAAGCTGCCCAGTACAATTATATGGGTAATAAAACATTTCTCTGGCCTGATAAAGGTCATATAATGCGAAAATGTGCAAAAATTTTTACTTCGAGTGCCGTCTTCATCTTTTGAATGACCACTATGTTCACTGGGAAAAGGGACTTGAAGGTCCCACCAAATCACACCAAAGTAGTTCTGATGTCCACCCCATTGACAATACAGAATTCTAAATAAACATCACGAAATTGGTGGTGATGTCATTGTGCTCCAATGAGAAAACTAAAATATGGAGCCATATAACTGATCAAATATATATATATATATATATATATATATATATTTTTATCTTTTTTTAAAAACAACGTATATATAGAACCCAGAAGGGACAGAAATAGAAAAAACCGAACGTTTAAAGAGGTTTAACCCCCCCCCCGCTCTATAGGGATCGGTTGTAATTGTCAACATGGAGAATGTCAAGAAGCCCTTGCTTGAGTTTTAAATGAAGTATCCTTCATGAAGCTTTGGAAAACGCGCCAATCTGTGTAAAATCTGACTGCAAAGGCCAGTTATTAGCCAACATCTCATCATAGCAAAATGTTCTACTAACGGTTTGCTGCTTTTGTTCTCTCTTGGATGCCATACTTATCAATAATTCTAGCAGATCAGAGATTTGTTAGTGCAGATCTCTATAAAAAGTCGATTTCCTTTCTTGTCAGACTGAGCAAATCAGTTTTAAAGTATATACCATACACTTCGCTACTGCAATAAACCTACTTGGGGAAGGAAGTGCTGTCACAAACAACACTTACAGACATAAAGAGCTGAATGGTCGTAACAAGCGCAGCCAAGAGACTCATTCAATAATTGCTCCACAGCTGAGTTTTTTTCATTCAGCCAATGTAAATCTATAAATTGCTGGTGTTTGCCTACCTCAATAGCCTTCCAATTAAATTATCACTGGGATTCTCCTTTCCTAATTCAATTTCTCCCCTCGCAGAATTAATCAACATGTCTACTTAACAACTCTGTGCCTAACGGCTTTTGGGACCTTAACATTACATGTGCCTATGATAAATCATATCTAATTCATTCATATCTAAATAACTATATAAAAAAAATAATGTGCATAAGAACGTATTGATTTTGCTTTTCTGGTCTGAGATAAACAGGGCATTTCCAAATCAAGAGAACAAAGTAGTGATGAAGTTATTGTTAGTCAAAATGGAAGACTGCCAAAGAAATATATAATAACATTTCAGTTACATTAGACAAAGAAGTTCTTCCTACTCAACGGTGTAAGCCGGGTTGCTCCATTTAAGACATGACATTTCGACTAAAGACTATATATAAGGGACAGTTGTGGTCATTGTGCCTGGAGGTGTGGGACGTAGTTTGTAAAATCATTCATAAATTTGTTCTGGGGTGTCCACCATGAGGAAGGTGTATCAGAAGCATTATGAGGTGTTTAAGTCATTCAGCACTTTTAAAGAAAAACAGGCTTCTTGCTTTGACTTTTGACAATGGATGAAACATGGAAGCCAAAAAACCAACAAAAAACCAACAAAAAACCAACAAACACAGCCGGTACTTGTCCTTCAAACAGCGATGTCCAAATGTGTGTTGTTTCTCCAGAATGTCTTCTCAAAGAGGACATATTTGACCATTGAAGATGCCATGTCTGCTGAAGATAAACGGTTTATAGCTTAACCTTCAGCCTTCTATCATTGCAGAAGGCAATATACTGAAGACCGTAACTGTAAGCATTTACATTTCTCCCAATAAAACCATTTTCCGGAAGAGACTAGAACCAAAAGGCGGGGGCGGGAGGGGGGGGTGTCTAAAACCATGTAACGTGTTTTGGAGTTCGAATCGAGCTTGCCTACATAAGAATAGTAGTGTAAGGACGGTCTGCTGCCATAGACAAGTCTACAGTACTGTTGTGCCTGCTTTTGAACAACCTACGCCGCCCACCTAACCTGAAGGCGTTGGAGCAGTTTTGCCTGGAAGAATGGGCAATAATCCCAATGTCTAGTTGTGCCAAACTAATAAAGAAACTTACATCTGTAATTGCAGCAAAAGGTGGCTCTAAAAAGCATGGACTCTCAGGGGATGAATACTTATTCACACAAAAAACAAAAAAAACAAATCGTCTATCTAATAGGCACTGTCACACTGATAATGCTAGTGAAAATTGTGTCCCAAACTATTTTAAAAGTTGTTTTTTTTTCTAAATATGCAAATGGGCCTATACTAGACATGTGGGTGTCAACACCAGTGATTCTCCTGAGGTGGAGCTACCGCACAGCCTCTGACGCTGTCCTATCAGCATGAAGCTGCTTCACACAGTGTGAGAGACGGAGGCTGGAGGGAAAGGGAATCATTTCAAAGTCATATCTCGCAGTGGCATATGAAAGAGGAGATTCTAATCTGTCATATGACACCAGGATCGTAGTTCTAGCTGTGAGACAACAGTCAGGAATGGAAGCTGTATACTATATGATCAAACTGTTGCTGGGAAGGGATGGGGGAGAAGCTGTATGCTGATTGGACAACGTCATACCGAAAACATTACACCGAAAAGAATGAAAGAAGAGTGAAAAGAAAGAGTCACCTCCTATTTGGCTATTAGAGCTACATTAGCATATTAAAAAATTGCTCATAACTTTGCAAATAATAAAATGTTTTTTAAAACAAAATTACACTGTATTTATCAGCATCATAGCGACTATTAGATTAGTTAGGAGATAGGGAATTAATAAACTGGTGACCGATCCTCTTTAAAGCGTACCTAATTTTTCAGGAGACCTTTCAGAAGATGTCATAATGTGTGTACACGAGGAAAACACTATTTGTGGCCATTATATGACTTGCGTGGCAACATTTAGCAGCTTTCCCCTCTGCAGGCACTATTCCAAATTCTCAGTAGTCTCTGAGCTAGTGGGCAGAGCGTAAAGGATATCATGTGTTCTATACACAGCACTCAGAGGAGGAGAATTCTGCTCTCCTATCTCGATCTAACACAAATATAGAAACTATATCAGCATGGAGGACATTATGCAGCAGCAATGAGCACTGTAGTTGAGAATCCAGCACTGGCGTGACAAAGAAATGTTACCACCACGTCTGTGTTTCTCTCTGCTCCTGCTTCCTCCCTTTGCTCACCCCTCCCCCTTTCCATAGACTTACATGACTCACACTCTCTCTCCCTCGGCCTTCTCCTCCCTACTCTATAGAAAGCTATAGCCAGGCAGTGAAGCGACACCCCCCCCCCCCGACCTTCTGCTGTCCATCTGTAACTAGTGACGGCCAATGCTTGACAACAGGAGGTGGACAGCAGATCACAGAAAAGGGGACCCCTAGTGGCAGTAACTTCACACAATTTGAATGGATAAAACAAGTACATTTTAATAGTAAGTATATTACAAAGTTGTTTTATATCATGTAAACTATTACATTACCATAAGTTGTTTGAAAATTTAGTGTCCATTTAAAGAAATGTACTTTATTTAGCATTCAATGTCACGTCAATTAGACATGTAATCAGGCTCAGTACCCGCAGCAGCTGGGACCCTCGCCAATGTTGAGGGAGAATGGGGCAGCACACTGGTTTTAATAAGGAGACGATCATGCATGTGGCAGCATGCTACATCACATATGGCTTTCAATAATGTTCGCTCAATAGAGAGGTGGCCGTGAAATTCAAAGCAATGCCAGACAGGACCCTATGATGTGGACATTAGTGGGGGTGCCAGGTGTTGTTGAGTTTAGTTTTTTTCTGGAACACAGAACTTTAAATGAAATACATCTCACAGTAGCAAGTGATCACAATTCCCCCATTGGGGAGAGTAAAAAAATAACTATCCTAACATTGCATACAATTTTTTTCCCTCATAGGGAACAGAACTTAGTTTACAAGTTATATGCAAGATTAAGACGCAGTGTAGCCCTAGCCTAAACAATTATAGACTTGGTGCAAACATAGGGCACATAATAAACATGCCCTTACCGCTTTACCGACGTGCACGCTAAATGTAGGACAAAAACGTGATGTGCAAAAACCCTAAAAAAAATTATGTTAGAAGTAACATTAACTTTTTGGAATGTGTTAGGTTATACAATTTGTAATGATACCAATTTAACACGAACTTGTGCCATTCAGTAAAAAAACATAGGAGTCTATGGCCAAACTTGGGCAGTTTTTTAACATGGGAGTCTATGGGCAACAGATGACTGTCGGAAGCATCCATCCAGTGAAAGAATATATACAATAAAACATATACGGCTTAAAGAGGCTCTGTCACCAGATTTTGCAACCCCTATCTGCTATTGCAGCAGATCGGCGCTGCAATGTAGATAAGAGTAACGTTTTTATTTTTAAAAAACGAGCATTTTTGGCCAAGTTATGACCATTTTTGTATTTATGCAAATGAGGCTTGCAAAAGTCCAAGTGGGTGTGTTGAAAACTAAAAGTCCAAGTGGGCGTGTATTATGTGCGTACATCGGGGCGTTTTTACTTCTTTTACTAGCTGGGCGTTCTGACGAGAAGTATCATCCACTTCTCTTCAGAACACCCAGCTTCTGGCAGTGCAGACACACAGCGTGTTCTCGAGAGATCACGCTGTGACGTCACTCACTTCCTGCCCCAGGTCCTGCATCGTGTCGGACGAGCGAGGACACATCGGCACCAGAGGCTACAGATGATTCTGCAGCAGCATCGGCGTTTGCAGGTAAGTCGATGTAGCTACTTACCTGCAAACGCCGATGCTGCTGCAGAATCATCTGTAGCCTCTGGTGCCGATGTGTCCTCGCTCGTCCGACACGATGCAGGACCTGTGAGTGACGACACAGCGTGATCTCTCGAGAACACGCTGTGTCTGCACTGCCAGAAGCTGAGCGTTCTGAAGAGAAGTGGATGATACTTCTCGTCAGAAAGCCCAGCTAGTAAAAGTAGTAAACACGCCCCGATGTACGCACATAATACACGCCCACTTGGACTTTTGCAAGCCTCATTTGCATAAATACAAAAATGGTCATAACTTGGCCAAAAATGCTAGTTTTTTAAAAATAAAAACGTTACTGTAATCTACATTGCAGCGCCGATCTGCTGCAATAGCAGACAGGGCTTGCAAAATCTGGTGACAGAGCCTCTTTAACAAGGCAGTCTAAGGGCAACGGATTGCCGTTGGATGCTACCCGTCACCCATAGACTCATGTTAAAAATATATATACATTTAACATTCTTTTTAACTGATTGGCTGTGACATATACGTTTTCTTTTAACCCTGGGAATCTATAGGCGACAGATGGTTGACGGTATTTGTCGGATGTACAATATACTTTTTAAAATATTTGTTTAACATCTCGTGCCATACATCAGTTTATGTCGGATTTAGAGGAAAAAGTAAAGGAAGACACAACTGTAAGTGACCAAAAAAAAGGCTAAAAAATAAAAAAATGAACATGAGGATTTGCAGTTGAGTGTACGTTCAAACGCAGTTTTATTGAGCGCTTTTTCAGATTTACTGCAGTTTTTGAAAGTTTTTTTTTTTCCTTATTCCAAATCCCAGCATTCTCTTTCCCAGGTGTTTTTGTGGTGTGTTTTCTCTGTTGACTTCAATGAGAATTTTTTTAAATCTTTTTCTATTATTAGTGACCTTGGAGTTACAGAAATATCTAATAGTAATGATTCACACATTTAACTTTTATAATGTATTTAATAGATTAATGTTGTCCAGAAATAAAGGAGTCTGTAGCAAGTGTGTTGTTTCTACCATCTGCTTTCTTGTCACCCGGCCATGGACGTGAACCTACAGCTTGTTCCATTCACTGCAGTAAGTTCTCCCTAAACTGTGCATTATGAAGAACATAAATCACACATGGCTATGACACAATACATCTGCACTATAGAACTTCGCATGACTGAAAGAGCCCAAATCACATATTACTACTGATTTATTCATTGAAATGATTCAATTTTAACACAGATTTGAAGATAAAGCTGTGATTTATGACTAATGCATCTTCCTCATTGTAGTGAACATGCAGCAATAGTTGAAAGAAAGCCAAGCCATTAAAAGTCTAAGAGGGCCAATTAACTGTGCATGAAAAAAGTTTGCTTAACTGCATTCTAATGCGGGCAGCTCGCCATCAGCTGTGAAAATGAAATAAAGGCCAGATATGAAAAGTTTCCCTACCCTGGCAAACTCCGTATTAAAGCTGCTGTTTTTCAGCTGGTGTACACAAAAGGATATCTATCTCCCTTGGCACACAATCGTCATGAATAGTGCATGATGATCCTGGCGTGGGCTAGGAATAATCAATGCATCCTTTGAGGAAAGGCTGAAAATGGAGAGTGTAGGGCCAATCACAATTGAGAAAAAGCCGTGTGGCTTTAACTCGTTCACACTTCCTAATGTTTCTTTTGGTGTCAACAGAAAATATCACAAAAAAAAAATAAAAAAAAAAAAGAATAGTTCCTTTCCATTATAAAGATGAGACGAGGGTTGCTTGGGTGGGGGGGGGGGGATCTGCTCCACTCCTAAATCATTTGCGGCGATTTAGTGGGAATATCACACAATAGTGCGTCTTATCTTTAGGGAGCACAAATGGGATTTATTCTTTCCTAGAGGACAGCATGGCATGCGTGGCATGTAAACAGCAGGGAGCAGTTTGCAGCCAACTGGGGATTGGAGGGAGTCCCAGAAATATCTGTACCTACTAAAACATCTAAATATTGTAGGGGATATAAATGCAGTTCCAGTTAATGACTAAACACCACGCCAACACTGAAAACACAGTAAAAGCAAAAATGCTAGAAGAACATACCGATCAATAATAGTAGAAAATATCTAAAAATAATAATTTCTTCCCACAGACTGCAGTAAGACTCTTCCCAGACAGAAATAAACTCGAATACAAAGTATTCTGCCAACAGCAAACCCCATCAGGGTTAGAACGATGATAATATCATCTACATGTCAGTCCTTTAGAAGGAATCTCCAGAAAACACTCCTTACAATGACCAATCAAAGCTGAAGACGTGGGATATTACTTTAAGCCAAAGCCACACCCCTAACATAGCAGCTCGTTTTTCGTGGGAGTCTGAGCTACAAGTTATCATGTGACCCTTCTAAGATATGCTGAATTGCAGAGGTATCACAGAGCATGTGTGATACATTATTAAATGGGTGGTCCAAGAGTTTAAAAATAAATAAAAAAATAATAAATTTAGGGAACAGAAAATATATAAAATAACAATTTACTCACCTGTTAAATCCCCTGCCACTCTTTAATTACACACCATCAGCGATGACATGCCGTGGCTGCAGTGGTCACATTCTGATAATCGCTGCCGGCATGTAACAAAGAATGGTGGGGCAGCATGGGAGCATTGACGATGCAGGGGATCTAAAAGGGGATTAATGTGTATTTATTTACCTATTCTGCTGCAAAAAAACGCTGAACAGATTGATATATTAATTTGTGGAAACCGCTTCATTATAACTTGGATTGTATTAATTTAAATCCCTTGTCTTTCAATGCCTAGGAGTCCATTGGGCGGTCTCATCGACCATTATAGGCCTTCCCTGTATGAATGTGCATACAGACACAGGGGTCCGTCACTGGTTAGGACCGCCCACTGGACTCCTAAGGTCAGATTGAGCAAGGATTTGGAGTCCTTCCATCATCTGTCAAAGACAGAATAAAAGTAATACAGTTGAAGAAAAAGCTCATTTGAAAACCAAATAAAAGGAAATTTTTAAAAACAAATTGTCAATATTTGCTATAAAAAATTACAACCCGACCCCCCCCCCCCCCCAGATGTAGGACTTTGTCAGGTGTGGCATTGCACTATAGGCTTTTCCATCAGATCTCCGTTGCATGTGCACAAAATAAAAACTCGACTTCATGGAGTTCTTCGGAAGATTTCTGTCTGCTTAATGTCTTAGAGCTAGCGGTTTAGTCCCTTTCAGCATGACTTCCTATATCAGACTGTTTGTCCCAAAATGATTTCTATTTAATGTCTAAAAACTATTACTCCTGCTACTCCGGTTGAACCACTGGAGCTTGGTGCTCAGCAGCTGGTGGGAAAACTCTTCTTGAATCAGCATGTCCGACAACAAAAGACTTACATTACCAATAATAAAGGTATGGATAGCAGAGAATTACGGCTACATGAATGTCCTCTCAGGGAGCCTGTTGACATACGCTGCAGGATAGAGCCGGAGTAACCCTTACACACAAGATTTGTCACCTGGATTTTGGTTGTAAGCACTTTATTTTGCAGCACGGTTTGAATGAAAACTTGTTTCTTTTGATTTCTTCTATAAGCTTCCGGCTGAGTTATAGCTCTACTTACTTGCTACTTTATCTACCGCGTTTCAGCAGTTTCTTGGTGACCTATTTCTATGCAAGTCAAAAGTAGCATAGAAGGCAAACAACAAAGGTGTTCAGAAACTGGAGAGCTGTCCTTCAGGACCAGCATTGAGCTGCCGATTTTCTAGCTTATAAAATAAACTAAGCAAATATAATGCACACATATTTGGTTGTGATTAGAGAAATCATAGGAACTTCCCACCGCTGGGTGGTTTACCTGCTAATTATTATCTTCAGTGTTGGTTGCTTTAATCTGTAATCCATATGGGTGGAGCTATGATTAGTGAATGCAGCTTAGTAGATACATTATTTATTTTAAGCAGGGGCGGGACAATCGAATCTCTCTTGGTGCCAAAGTCAGAGGCACTCAGAATGCACCCCATGACCGATCAACAGCATTATTACTTATACTCCTAATTTCTCTTCACGCCAACCTCCTCTACAAACGTGCAGTTTTAACTACATTGCTGGCAGAAGAAAATGTAGTCTAAGGCCCTGTTTACGCAGAGATTTTTGCTGCATAAATCGCGGCAAAAAAAACGGCTGAAATCCCCCTCCTATTGATTTTAATGGGAGGCGGAGGAGTTTTTTTCCCTCGAGATGCAGTAGCGATATGCCCTTTCTACGAGCGTTTCCGTCTCTGACCTCCCATTGAAATCAATGGGAGGTAGAGAAAGCGTTTTTTTTGCCGCGTTTTTTGCCAGTAGGCTAAAAAAAAAATGCGAAAAATGCGGCAAACGGCGTGCCTGCAAAAAACTCAGTGCAAACAGGGCCTAAAGAGGTGGTCTGTCAGAGAGGTTACACCTAAAACATCATCAACAAAAACATTTAAAAAGGCAGAGAATTGTTTTCTTAGATCCATAAATTGCTCATTCCCTTCCATTGGGGCCCTAGGCAGCAGCCGCCTATCTCTTATCCTGGTCTGGCTTGTCAGAATGAAGAAGTCTTAAAATCATCCTCCTGTCTCAGTAGAATCCTAGGGTTTAACTAAAATGCAGCTCAGAATTGTGAGCTGTATAAAAAAATTAATAACTACATATGGAAAGAAAAATGGATACTGAGCTGGAATAGTCCCACACTATTTACATAAGGCATGTTTTTTTGGGTTTCTTTTTTTATTTTTTATCAGAAACTTACCACTGCCTGGAATCCAAATTCTTAAGCTCTCGTAATAACTTGGAATTTTTCTTTAGCAGGTGGAAATTTTTCCTAGAGAAAAACACACTCGTAAAAAAAAAAAAGTAATTTGATGTAAAATAGAAGTAGAACAAAAATAGAACATGACCTAGGGCATTACATTTTCAATAATTTATAACAGAAATGCAGCATACTACTGTCTAGTGCAGCCTTGAAATGCTTTGTGATTAAAGTGTACCTCCACTTGTGATCAATCTCCTGCCCAACCCGACATCAGGCGTGGAGAGGCACTGCTGCTGCACGCTGGGCGATACAGTTGCCATGGTATGACACCCAGAGAGTATCTTGCATGGGTCCTATCCTAATTATAGGACCCATGCAATATACTTTCATGGAATCGTCAATGCCCAATGTGAGGTCGGGCAGGAAATCAGAAGAATAGGTAAACTTTAACAGCCAGCTATACCATTTCAGAAATATGTTGAATGACCATGACATGATGTAACAGGAAAGCAAAAATGCATGAATTAAAGTAGTAATAAAACCAATATGTGTTTTGACGTAAAAATCAAATACGCTCTAAAAATCAGCTCCAAAAACACCTGGAATCGGAGGCTATTTTTTCTTGAAATCAGCCTTGTATTTTTCGGCTTAACAAAGATGCAGTGTGAATATACCCTAAGGCCAGTTGTGACATTTCTCATGTTAAAAGAACAATCCAGAAAAAAATAATACACTGTGTTATGTCTAATATAATGCTTGAGGCGGAGAAGTATGACTGTTTTATGCACTGCCCAATCAGGCACTGCACTAGGAATAACATGGTATATGTTTTTTTTTTTAATCATACCAATCGTCAACGTACCTTTTCTCCCAGGAATTCATTCCTAGATCGTTTAACAAAAGTCTACAGAAATAAAAAGGTGCTTGTGGCTCAGCAGTCCTGGGTTCTTCCTGGGATGAAACCTTTACACCAGGGTCACAATTACAACTCTCTATATGCTCAGCCTCACTGGTACTTTGCCTCGTGATTGCCTGTATGATTTCCTCTTCTTGGTCGTGGCTCATTCCAACAGGCGGTAAAGCAGGCTCATTTAGTTTCAGCTCTGAATGTTGTAGGCACTCTGGACTAGCGCTGCCAAGTTTTTCCAGTAAGGTATCAAGGGCATCCAATTCATCCGCATCATATATATCTGACTGTGTCAAAATTGAATCGCTGCAATCCGGTTGCCCACTTTGAAGTTCTCCTTGTTTTGTGGCTACCGTAGGACATTCTAACGGCCCATACATGATACCACCATCCCAAGAGTATTTCCCTGAGATATCTCGGACAATAATTCGCACATCGCCAGGTACCCCAGTTGTTGAGTCTCTCCCAAAGGAATTTGCTGGAGGAGTTTGCAGGTAAGAAATAAGAGCACTATCATTAAATACAAAAAGCTGCAAGTTAGGGCTCCGGAATACATCGTTTGAAAGCTCAGTTGCCTCCACAAAAGGGTTATCATGGTTCTCACTAATAAGACTATGTAAAATAGCTGGGCCCCCACTCAAAGGATAGTGTCCAAGATGGTTGACAAGCTGTGTCATGACCATACGAGCAGTTAGAGGGATAAGCTCCAGATTCCGCCTTTTCTTTTCTAGAACAGGGAGAAACATTAGAAAATTAATATAGACACAGATTAACAACTGCAGCAACTTAGTATAGTTTAATGGGAACGTATTGTGTATTTAATTTTAGTTTAATTAGTTGTATGTATGTATGTATGTAGCAGAGGAATAGTAGAGCAGATTATTTAAAATGCGCCAGAATTCTGGAATACATTCCGGGTGCCACATTTATTAACCGTTTGACATGCGCTGAACTCGACAATGGGGCGTCGTGCACCAAAATTTGGTGCAAAAAAAAAAAAACTGACGTAAACTAAGAGGTGTTATAAGGAAGAGAAAAAGTGTCTAACATGTCTAGTTAGATGCTGCAAATTTATCATACAGTATGCACCACTGTGATAAATTTGGCGCATCTTCTAACTGCCTGGTCTAAGTTTACACTGTCTAAAACTTCGATAATATTAGTAAATTTGCCCTAATGTGTTTTTTTGTTGTTTTTTTAATTCTGACACTATCAATTTTTATTTTTCAAAACTTCCCTTTGGGCAGCTTTAATAGAGACACACACTTCCTGCATTCTTTGTATATACAGTAGGTTGGGTGTGCTTTATGGGAGCTGCAATAAATGGCAGTTAAATGAGTATTGCTGCCCCCACTGCTATGTCTGTTCCGGAGACAGGTTAGAACACCAAGCTTTGCTATTTTCATTCGAGCCACCTCTTCACAGAGTCTCTGTCTGAATGCGGTGGCCAGCAGCCACCTCACCAGGCAGGACATCCCCCCGTTCTCGAGATAGATGTGGGTCCCAGCTCTGGGTCCCTCACCTATCAGACATGTATGGCATATCCTGTATGCCTAAGGCTACATTCAGACAAACCTATCCAACCTCAGACGTAAAAAACGGCTGTTTTTCACGTCCGAGGTGCAGCCATGGTAGATGTGCTCGATTACGGTATGGATTCCGTCAAAACGATGTAACCCTTGCAGAACTGAGACAAACGGAAACCATTGGCACCGGATCCATCATCATTGAAATCAATGGCGATACAAATAGAAACCTATGATTTCCGTTTTTTTCAGTCGGGGTCCCGTTCTGACGGGAAGCTCAGATGGAACGTCAGAACGGGACCCTGACGCAGATGTGAACAAAGTCTTATCTGTGTGTATAGTGTTGCTATCCTGCCTTATCTAGGAGTCCGCCAGTACAATAAAGCTGTCATGTGTCCCCTGCCTTCTGATGATCATGTCCTCGTCTACATAGCAAAGCTGAAAAATGAGCTGCAGAAAATAGGAAATTTCAGCTTATTGTGTGCCAGTGTGAAAAATTAAATATTTCAAGTGACAAAAAAATAAAAACACCGAAAACATTTAGCATAAAAACATGATTTAAAGGAAACGTATCTTTAGATAGATCTATTATTTAAGAACCATGCCCTTCTGATAGAGAATAAGGAAATAAAATGATGCACCAATGTTGTACCCCAAGTACTTGCCTTTCTCAGCTGCTGGCAATTTATCCAACATGCACACAAAGAACCATTCAAACATAAGTCTCAATTCACCTCTCTGTGCAAAATCACTCGAAAATAAGTTTATTGAAGAAAGATAACATTTTATCAACAAGCCACAAAAACATTACTCAGATCCGTTACAGCAAACTATTGCTCTGAATACAGCAAAAGTGTTTACTTCAGGATGCAGTGCCATAATACACTTGTGCCAGTATAAAAGCACTCAATTATATTGTACATTACGTTAAATTTCTCTTACAAACCCATCAACTTCCTAAATGTTTACTGTAATTACTTCTAAACACAGTCAAAACCATTTCTTGGAATTTAGACAGAGGGGAGCTTGTTGTACTAAATGTATTTTCTTTTCAGAGAAAGAGGAGCATGGTTTTTTTTATGTTTTCATGCAGGATGGAAACGTATCAGTGACATTTCGTACTTCGAAATCTTAGGAATTATAGTGAAACAAAAAAGAAATAATCAACCTGATAGCTGCTCACCTTCTGCCACAGTCAGGAGGTTGCTGAAGTCAGAGGAGGAAAAAGAAGGTGTAGGATCAGAATTCTTCACGGTCCCTAGCGGTAGAAATGGATCATATTCCATGGAGGAGAGGTCAGCCAGACTCAGTATATATTGGCTCTGTTGCGTGTACGTGTTAGAGCCACAAACACAACAGTGCAGAACCTTAAAATGTAAATGTATTGTTAGAATCAACTTACAACACCTAACAATTATTCCTTCAATCCAGCATTTTACAATCCAGAAAATATGATAATCTGGCACTTGTTTTCAGGACAAAACTTTAAAACAATGTGAATTTCACAAGAGCAGAAGACAAAATAGAGAAAACCAAGAAGGAAGTACTTCTAAAAAACACAATTATAGTAGCAGATTTTCTGTTATCTCTTCTTGAAAGTTCACTATTCATTTTATTTTTTTTGATCATTGATTTTTATTGAAAATAAAAACATTTTAAACCGGTTTCAAAAATATACATTAACAATTTGGTTTGTATAAAAGGTTTAGAATACAAGATAATAGAATATCAAAACCATAAAACTATAAAAGTGTGGAGAATGGTATACATTAGATATAGATACTGTGAGAATTATACTAGATACAGATCTTTCGGAATGGTGTTGTATGGGCCAGTGAACCAAGGATTCCAATGGGAACACAACAACACTTGTTTTCTATTTTGGGCAGAAGCATACATCAATTCGAACCAGAAATTATCATTAATACCTGGAGCAACCATCTTCAAATTTGGGGCAGTGTCCGCTTTACAAAATGGGCTATTTTAAATCTAGTAGCGATAAATGAGTGTAACATTGTTGTTTTCTGATCATAAGGGAGTGTATCCATATTAAGTATCAGTAAAGCCATATCTGGGTTAGGAAGAATTTGTGTTTTAAAGATTTTGTATAAAATTAAGAATATTTGAGACCAAATATTGGAGATCAGGGGACACTCCCACCAAAGATGAAAAAAGGTACCCACATCTTTCTTGCATTTCCAGCAAAGACTTGGAAATCTCGAGTAAATTTGATTCAATTTGACAGGGGTTAAATACCAAAAATATAATTTTTTTCTCGTATTTTCTAAGTGATTAATACACTGATACCTTAGAGATGCCAGTAAAGGTATTACGCCATTGTACATCAGATATAGGGACACCAGAAGGTCTTCCCACTTATGTTTAATACCGTTAGTAGGATAGTTTTCGGAGTCATTAAGGAATTTATAACATTTTGAAATCCCTCTAACATTAGCTTGTGGTGAAAGCAGACAGCTATTAAGAAAAGATGGGCTCATAGCCTCAGAGGGTGGAGGGGTATGCGAGAGTAGATGTCTTATTTGAAGGAATTGGACAAATTTGGTATTTCTAAACAAGATTTTTTTCAACCAATTGAGAGAAGGAAAGAAAGATTATCTTGCCAAATTTGATTAATGGTTTGAAGACCCTTCTTTTTCCATGAAGAGATCGATAGATCTGGAATGGAAGTCTCTAAAGTATCTAATGGTGAACTATGTAAGTGGAAGTTAGAAAGACTCGAATGGATAGCTGAAGCCCTCCAAACTTGCGCTATCGCTTTTAACGTGGATAAACAAGGAGCAAAGCTTGTTCGAAAAAACAACAGACTTCAAATAGGAGGATAGAGAATGCTTTCCCAGGATTCAATATTAACCCAAAGTTTAGAAGAGCCTGGAGTCCAGAGAGATTTAATTTGATCTAATATGACTGCTCTATAATAGAATAAT
Source organism: Rhinoderma darwinii (assembly GCF_050947455.1). Classification (NCBI taxonomy): domain Eukaryota; kingdom Metazoa; phylum Chordata; class Amphibia; order Anura; family Rhinodermatidae; genus Rhinoderma; species Rhinoderma darwinii. The sequence continues at coordinate 352,978,683 of NC_134690.1, forward strand.
ACTGAGGGAACATTCAGACTGCCTCTAAAGTTGGGTAGATATAGTATATCAGCTTTGACCAAAAAAGAAAAAGAAAAAAAAAAAAAAAAAAAAAAAAAAAAAAAAAAAAAGAGTACGGGACAAAACCAGCACACACTGGGCTACAAAAATAATAACGTTTTAATTAATTTAGTTTTTAAATATTAAAATACATATGTGAGGGCATCATTTCCCTGAACATTGCATATGAATACATTATTAGAAAAATATAAACCCACATCACCTGGCCGGAAGCTAGTACTACAAAGACAATGATATATCAATAATACCACAAGTTATCATAAGAATATATATTTTTTGAATAATATTGTAGTCATATGCCATGTTCAGGGAAATGATACCCTCACATATATATTTTAGCCCAGTGTGTGCTGGTTTTGTCCGGAACTCTTTTTCGGTCTGTTGTTATTATTCTGGACGGCACGTGTTATACTTATTACATTGACTGGATAGTGCTTTAGGATTTTTTAATCCCTCTATCAGCTTTGACCCTGGATCTTTTGTTTCCCCATATAAAAGGAGAGAATTAAAGTTTGTAGCTTCCTGATATACGAGATGGGAAGTAGTAATGGGACATTTGCGAAATATATAAAGAATTTTGGGAAGAATACGGTAACTATTTTTGTTGCTGACATTCTGCCTAACCACAAGATTCCCTGAAGTCTCAATCTTTGGATATCTTCCTTGATTGTGGACAAAAGAGGAACATAATTCGATTTAAACAAGTTTGATGCAGGAAAAGAAATACCTATGCCCAAATAATGTAGCGTATTGTCAACCCATTTGCAGTTCTAGTTAGATTCAAGAAGAGATACTACATGTTTAGACCCAAGTTAAGAATCTGAGATTTTGAAGAATTTATCTTAGAATAGGAGGCAAGGCAACATTTTTGTATAATATCTGACACCGAGGGTAGAGATAACGTCGGGTTTGTTAAGGCTATGGGAACATCATCGGCAAAAAGGCCAATGCGGCGCTCATAATCCCCAATTTTTATACCAGTGAGATTAGTAGCAGATATAATCTGTTCTGCAAATGGTTCCATCAGTAGAGCAAATATTAGGGGTGACATCGGGAAGGCTTGTCTAGTTCCATTCGAAATGTGGGAGGACCTAGAAAGAAAACCCGAGGAATATACTGATGCATTAGGGTTAGAGTAAGGAGCCAGTAGAGCAGAGAGGTAGGGGCCTTCAAAGCCGAATTTGTTCAAAACGGCTTCTAAGTATTTCCAATTTACTATTGAATGATTTCTCTGCATCCAAGGACAGGAGCAGAGAAGGTGGACCCCCAGAACCTACTATTTTCACGAGGTCTAAGAAGCGTCTAGTACTATCAGACGTCTGACAAATCCTACCTGAACAGTTTTGCTCAACTGGGGAAGAAGATGAACCATACGATTTGCCAATAGTTTGGCATAGATCTTCAGATCAGAATTTAGAAGAGAAACGGGATGAAAATTTGGAGGAGTCTGGATATTGACCAGGTTTGGGATGGGTAATTATCAACGCATGGAGCATCTCATGTGGGCATTTACCAGTAAACATGTATTCATTAAACGTTTTCAGTAAATAAGGAGAAAGAAAATTGTTTGTAATATTTGTTTGGTAATCCATCAGAGCCTGGCGACTTATTGGGTTTTAAAGAGGATATAGTGTCAATAACTTCCCTTAAACATATCTGGTTATTTGAAAGTAATTTTTGTTATGAGGAGATTTTGGGTAGGGATATATCCTTTCAAACGTTATCTATCGCTTCTGAGTTCTGTTGAGGGCTATCAAGTTGATCTTTCAGATTGTATAAATTGCAGTAGTAATCTGCAAAAGCATCAGTAATCGTTTGCGGGTTCAGAGATTTTATACTGTGCGAGTTAAAAATAAAAGGTAATTTTCGATTTTGCCTCCCTATACTTAATTTTGTTGGCTAGAAGTTTGGAAGCTTTATTTCCCTGCCAGTAATGGGTGAGTTTATTTCTCCCAAGGTTGAGTTCATATCTATTTTGCATAAACATATAGACTTGGGAACGACGCTTTTTCAGTTCCACATTAGTCGCACAAGAAAATTTCAACTTGGTCGAAGGTTTTTATTTTATTTAAAAGGTTATTAGTGCCAGTAGTCCTTTTTTTTCTCAATGGAGTCAAGTTTAATGAGAAGGCTTCTAATTACAGCCTTATGTGCACAACATACGTTGGGATCAGAAGTTTTCCCATTGTCATTAAGTTTAAAGTATTCTGTTAATTGGGAGGATATTTGTGTAGATATATCAGACCAGAATAAGAGTTATTAAGTCTCCAAGGGGATGAAGGAGGGTTATTGAACTCTTCAGAAATAGTTATAGAAATGGGAGCGTGATCAAACCAAGAGAGGAGATCTATCTTAGCGTGTATAATTTTTTGTAGTAACCATTTATCTGAAAGGAATAAGTCAATACGGGAATAGATTTTCTGAGGGTTAGAGAAGAAAAGAGTAATCTCTCACATTTGCATGGAGAATTCACTATTCTTTTAAATTGCGTTTTATACACCTTTGTATAACCGTTCATCCAATTTATATAAAAATCTCCACATTTCAGGTCCCATTAATTCAAGATCAAAGGAAATTTACTGTACTATATGAAAACATTATTCTGTCTATACGGTAGTCATAAAAGAACCTGTACCTGACAAATAATAACTTCCATATTGTAGACATTTTTAGAGTCATAATAGCTCAGCAGCTTTTTATGGTACACAGAAATGCACAAATCATATGAATTACTCAAACCTCCATATGACCCTCATAAACAGTAGGACGCAGGGTGACCCAACTGTGTAGAGCCTCTGGCTGTAATCACATTGTCCCTGTCTAGAAAAGAATTGCTCATTTCAGGAGCCTGGGTAAAGAACATCATCGTAGCACCAACATACATACCCTGTAAATATAGTCGAGGAGGGAAGGTTTAAGTGTATTTGGGTCTTCAAGGGGAGATGTAGATATAGGCTCAAGTAATGTCTGCAGAGGAAGAGCCATGCACCAATCCAACAGACACAGCAACAAGGACACTATAAACTGCAAAATAAAATAGTAATAATCTAATGCAAATACAATGAAAATGATTTTCTTATACAATAACAAATCATACTACACATAAGAATTATAATAAATATAAGGTCGGCCATAATTTATTCAACTAATGTCTGAAAGCATTAACTGTAATAAAACAATCAAAGTGTAATTGAATTCCCTGTGAGCAGATTTATCACTATAAAGTGATGTAGCTAAAGTCACCCTGACCACCTTTACCAACTAGAAAGCGAATGTCATGTCAGCCTAACCGGCATTATATAGATGGCTCAGACAAAGCTATTCAATTGCTATAAGCCAGCAAGAACGGAAAATAGAAAGTGGCAGATGCAATACACTAAGCACCTCAAAAAGTCAGAACTCTTAGAAGAAAAAAAGCACCATAAAAACAGGTTTTGTTTGTTTTTTTAAATCAAACACACAGTGCTATGTAAAAGTATTTGCTCCCTTCTATGAGGTTTCCGGTACGCTTGGTACTCTGTACGATGACGAATAATATGTAATGTTGAAAGCGTCGGAGGAATGCAACAGAGTAATTTGTTTTATTTCATCCCAATGGACACCTAACTCCGTTATTTATCATCCACAGGGCGTATTATACTACTTCTAGACTGAAGTAGATGAATGCCCTACACGTTACAGATCATTGGCAGCTTCTACCACAATCTAGTATTGCTCCAAAGTGCAGGGCTTTAGGGAACAAGTTCTAAAATGTCTCAACGATGAGATGGTCAATCCCACTTTGCCCTAAAAAGTGGCTTTTTCTCATGTACCTGGACAAGTGTGAATCCAGATATACCCACACCATCCTAACAAAAACATTATACTATGCAAGAAAACGGTAGCTAAAAATTGGCCAGCAAACCACTCTCGTTCACCTCCTGAATGATAAGCCCTCATAAACTTTATGAGCCCGCATAAAAATTCCTATACCAACACAGAAAGCACCCTAATAGGTCTCTTCAAATTAGGGACGGGTGGCTCCGGGCCCTCTCCTCTGCGAACCTCCCACGATCTATATTTTTCATTCACCTTCTAGCCCTTGATCCACTGCTCCTGGCTTTTAATTACCATTTAAATACATTTTATTTTATTACATGTCCATCCCTGAATGTACCGCCATGTAGGAAAGCCTAACAGACAATTTCACTGTTTTTTAACCTTTAGGACCTTTGACTATGTTCATGGTTATTTAGCTGTTCATTTATAGAATATTAGTATGAAACTCGATCCCTATTAGACCTTGCACTGGGCTCCTTTCCATTTAGACATGGCACCTCCACGTTAATATCTGCATTTTTCATCCGTCACCGATACAAGCACAAAGACTTTTTGCTCTGTTAAATGTTCTTTATTTGTAACTCAGACATGTTTTTGTCTAGACTTGAAACAGACTGGTTTTTATTTACCTCCATTTTATCTTATTCATGCAGTAATTAACCCTGTACCAAACTATGCTTTTCTCCTAATAAAATCAGATTAGTTGGGAAAAAAAAAAAGAAAGAAAGGGTTGTCAGTTTGTTTTGTGGGCGTAATGTAGATTGACCTTAAATGAAACGAGAGGCCTAACGTTTCCGGTTTATGCTACAGTGTTATTGTACTTTCTTTAAAAATGAAATGGTTCAGTGTGAAAGAGGCAAATAATTTTTCATAGCACTAAACACACACACACATATATACACACACACACACACACACACACACACACACACACACACACACACACACACACACACACCTATTTAGATAAATTGGGTTTGCAGAGATTGGATAGAACCATAGATCTATACACATTTCACCAGACTACACAACACAAACAGCATACATTATTAAATAGATCTAGTAGACCTGATAAAGCTGGTGCACTTGGGCAAAAAAAATTTTTTACCTGGATTTTTAAAATACGTACACCAGCTTTATCAGGTCTGAGATTGATTTAATAATGTATGCAGTTTGTTTGTGAAATCTGTTGACACACACACACACACACCTAGATTCTGACGGAACCTGCTAACATTCCACCGGTAATGTATGTGAATGGGGTATGTTATACATCATTCGCACGCTCAGGAAAATATTGCTGCGGAATAATGATTTTTAAAATGAACAGCAAGCTTATTATTGCCACGGAACCCATGGTGAAAAGCAGCAGATTAGCTCCATTGAATTGCAATGGGGCTTAGCCACATGCAAATCTGGTGGCAAATAAGTACCACGTGAAGAGATAAAGCATACCAATTATATTCAACAATATTTTGGGAATTTTTTGTGTGAAATATTACCAACTCAACTATTTGTACCCCTTTTTCAGGCCTATGTCTACATGCTGCGGATAATATATTATTGGGAATCTGATTTTATGTTACTCTGAATAAAACTGCTATTCCAGACATTGCTAGAGAGTGACAACATTTACCTTTTTATCCGTTTCCACGGAGGAATTCTCTGCACTTGGCAGAAGGAATGAAATAGTTGCTACCAAAATCTGCAAGAGAAATTAGAAAAGACCTTGCTTACAAATGATGTCAATTTGCAGAAACAATGGAACGATATCAGAAGCAATTAATATATTACACAATACAATGAACACAGCGTATGTTTTAAAAGGTTAAACATTCACAGACCTACATCTCACCGCACATGGAGGGTTTCTTTTCTCGTCTTAATTCACCTTCATGTAGTGGAGTCTTACTGATCTTTAACACGATCATTACTCAACTTCGTAACAAAACAAGTAATAATGATGATTACTGGAAAAAATTAGGTGGACCTGAACAGGATAGATGGTGCTCAGAGAATTTTAAAAGTCTACAGACAAGCTTCCTTGCCTCTAATTATATGCTGGAAAACTTAGAGAACCTTTCACCTGCCCATACATGTGCAGCATGTAATGGTCAGGGCTTCACAAATACTGTCTCACTTGAAATAATTTTTCTAACTTCCTCCGTTATGAACATATCGGTGCCGTTATATTTGGTGCCCGATATATAAAGAAGCCCCTGAACGGTCAATGGGGCGTTTCTATCTAACTACATGGCATGGGGGCGTGATGTCTTCGCTCTGACACGGTCCTATCAGCTACAGACAGTGTCAGGGCGGCTTGCGCTTTTGTTCCCTCCCGCAAGAGCGCACACAGAGAGCGCTCTCTGCAGAACCACCAGTCTGCGTGTGTTCTCGCGGGAGGGAACACAGCGCAAGCCGTCCTGACACGGTCCATAGCTGATTGGACAGTGTCAGAGCGAAGACATCACACCCCCTTGCCAATTAGTTAGATAGAAATGCCCCATTGACAGTTCAGTGGCGCCAAATATAACGGCACCGATATGTAAATAACGGAGGAAGATAGGAATTTTTTTTAAAGTGAGACAATGTTTGTGAAGCCCTGCCTATTACATGCTGCACATGTATGGGCAGGTGAAAGGTTCCCTTAAAGGTATCTGTTGTTTTGGGAAATTACTTTAGTTTTTATATTTAGAGAAATGAAAGAAAAATATCGATCTGATATTTAAATTGATGACAAAAAAGATCCTAGTCGAATACACTTTTAAAAAAATAAAAAAAATAAAATAAAATGCTAGCCAAAGGATGCCAAAATAACATTCTTTTGGCATACGTTTGACTATAAGTGTTTATGGGATCGTTGGCGTATGCGTCGGGAAGTGCTTCCTGCATATAGAACAAATGAACATCACAGACGGGATGAAAACACAAAACCTGACAGTAAAGGGGTGTCCTGATTTCCACAAAAAAAAGCTTAATCAATATGGAATTGTCTAATATACTTTACATATCAATTCCTCATGGTTTTCAAGATCTCGGTTTGTATCCATTGAAAGTAAACCTTTGCTTCCCAGAGGATGAAAATCTGTCTGGGTCATGTAATAATCACACAGGTGGATGGCTCAAAAACCTTAAAATAATGAGGAATTGATGCACAAAGTACAACAAAAAAAACTTCATAACCATTGATTATACAGTATAATGAAGAGTTAATTGCTGAAATCATGATACCCTACACACACTCCTTTACTAGAGAATTGTACTAATACAACCTACCTCCGTGATCTTTCTACACAAAGGCAAATCTGAGTTCTGAAGTTCTCGCCAATAGAAAACCAAAAGTTGAAGCACATCACAGGCCACCTGAGCAACTGTTTTGTTGGAAAACTGTAAGAAAAAAAAAATGTATTTATAAAAACGTTAGACCGTGAAAGGTTGTTCAGAAAAATAAGTTGGATGCCCCATGTAAATTCTGCAGCACAGGCAGCTTGTGGGTGAGGGCCCTGGGGAACAGACCCATGTCCGATATATACAAAGCAAAAAATAGGCAGCACTCTGCAGATAAAATGAAAGTATTAGGGGTACTTTATTACCCTCGCACTGAGGGTAATAAAGTACCTCTAATTTCTTCTTTATCCACGGAGTGCTGCCTATTTTTTTGCTATATATACACACACACACACACACACACACACACACACACACACACACACACATTCACTTTTTAACATGCGTAAGATTTAAGTTCACAGCTAACAAGACTGTTTGCTGAAAAACGTATGTTCTATGAACACCACTGGCATTGAAAATATGACTTGAACTGTCCATGGTGCTGAAAACTTGCAGTGCTATAAAGCATTAGAGGAAGCTAAAAGGAAAGCACGACAGCTGCTCAAAGCTGATTTTATCTATATTTATAGCAGAAAGAACCATATAAATTACAGAAACTAACAGCGAAAACACACACACACACACACACACACACACACACACACACGGCTTTATTATAACAAAACGAGCTAAAGATAAATTAAAATTAGTTTTTGATGTGGAGAAATCATGTTTTATGCCTGGTTACAGAACAACGACAAGACTTAAATTCCAACAACAACTTCTATTGCGATGGTCTAACATCGCAAATGTTCTTTAAGTCTAGTAAAAGTGGCCATACATTTATAGGCAATGTACAGCCTTAAAATTAAAGATTTTTTTTAAGAAGAAATCCGTGTTTTATAACAACTTTTCAATTGACAAATCAGATTTTTTTTTTACTTTCTATGATACAGCTTCAATGTATCCTGTATACATAGAATCTGTATTATACGGTCTTAGCCGATTCCATTGGTTCAGATGAACTGACATCTAGGCTCAAAACTGGTCCTGCGTTTGTCTTACACACAGGATTCAGCAAATAGCGATCACATCAAAGTTCATAACATGCAGGACCCGCTCTCAACCGAGCCGTCATTTCATCTGAACTGATGGAATCGGCTAAGACAGAACGATACAGCTTCTATGTATCCTGTATACATAGAAGCTGTATCATAAAAAGCGAAAACATTTTTTTAATGAAATTAAAAAGTTGTTTAAAAACATTGATTTATTGAAAATAAATTCTTTCAAAGGTGTACATAGCCTTTAAGTTAGCTGTTAAATAATTAAGTCTACTACACTCGTTTACCAAGTCGCTCAACTTTTTTTGTGAAGAAAATGTGTATCATAAAAAGCGTTTGAAAGTGGATAAAAGAAATAAGCAAAGACTCAAAAAATGTGAAACATATGTAATACTATAGAGAACGTATATTTCCCCATTATGATGTATAAAAATATTGTCCTAACAAAAAAAAGATTTTATGTTAACAACACTCAACACACTACTGAGAAAAAATAATTAAATGTGCATTCTCAAGTCGCCTGTCTCATGCCTTTTAAATGGAACTAAAGAGGTATGATTCAACCACATGGTGCATCATGGTAAATGGAGCCTCTTATACAGTAAACCGATCACTACAAAATATCTATAAGCACTAACGTGGAGCAGAGACTCTTCTGAAACCAAAGGAATCAAAGGGAACAAACAGATTGTAATATATGGTCATTTCTCTCCCTCCCTGTGGGAGTAATGTCACTGTGAACTCAGTAACTCCAAGCTTATTCGTTACGAAGACTTGCACAAGCCAACAAGGTCACGTTTCTTTTCAGCTTTTGCTATAGAGAAACCATCTTAAATACTCAGTAGTAGTACATTGTCCTTAATGCAAGCTCACTAACCATTAACTAATGTTACATATCACTGAGGGTTTTAAAAGAAAGAAATCAAAATGAGAATGCATAAATCAGAGGAATGGCAGGAGATTACTTTCAATCATTAAAAAAAAACAAAAAAAAAAACAAAAAACCATTGGAAGAGTAGTGTAATAAACCTATGTCTGGTTGAAAGACAACTGGCTGCAGCTGGAGCTTTCACTCTACTCTGTCTGCAGTAGGACTCACAAACTAAGCCAGAGCCTCTTTAGTAGGACACACCCCCTCAGCTGTTCACCAGCAGAAAATTAACACCTGTAGGATTTCTAAAAAAAATGTTTCGGAAACATGCAGAAGACTGCAGACTGACAAAAAATACAAGATGGTGGCTAGGTGGAGTTTGAATAGAGCGGAGGCCTGGGCATGTGCGGTGCAGCTCCATTCCATGTCCATGGGGCTGATGGAAACCGAAGATCAGTGGGGGTTCCAGCGGTCAGACTACCATCATTTGTCACCTATTCATTGGATAGGTGAAAACGGCTGGAGGGTGGAATAGCCCTTTAATTTGATTGTCATCCATGCGGCCACCCTTAAAAAGCGGAGAGAATAGACTAGAGTATTGCAGAGAGCTTTAACGCCAATGCCATTTTATTTTAATGATCCGTGGCATTCACAATGCCTATAGCAACCCCTTTAAATGTCAAAGCATCTGACACTAAAGTGGGAAACATCAAAATGCACCTCTCAGTTGGACTGCAGTTTAAAATTACAAGTGCAAAAAAAGGGTAAAAGATTGATGGACTTCATCAATGCAAATTTTTACTTTACTATATCAAAGATTAATTTTAAAATCAATGCCCACTTAACACCATGCCATTTAAAGATCCAACATTCTGTGCCGATTAATTTTGAAATATCTTCTTATAGCATGCCGAGCTCCATTCTTCTCTAAATCCTGTATAGATCTGGGGCAAAATAATAGTATGTAGCTGCCACTAGAGGGAGCTTTGAAGCTTTCGCCCTTCTGTGTTATTATTGAGTTCAAACTATAAACAGTATGCAATTAGCTCCTAAGCTCCGCCTAGTGGTGGCTGCAGACAGCTACAACGTTTACATTTAACTCTATATTTATGCTAGGGCTTTGGAGGTCTGTATCAAAGAAGTTCAGACCACGATATAGATATATTAGAAATGAAATAGCACACAATGTTGGATCTTTTTCAATGTGTAAAAAAACAAAAACGCCCAAAAAGGGTGGACAAATCACTTTCAGGATAGTGTCTACTGACTAGCACTGCAAAATACATTTATATATAAGCAATTACTTGGTTGATGGCCAATCTTAAAATGGGATTGAACAACTAAAAATAAGAACTATCATGAGCGGGAGTCACAGAGTTGAAATACGTTTTACGTTAATCAGAGGAAAAACAGTTTACCTTATACTCTGTAATATAACCAATACTGTCTGAATCATATCTAAATAGGTCTTTGAAATTTAACAGGAAGTAGCCTGGAGCAAAAGTGCACATTATGTACTATTTTACCACAATGCAGAACGAACAACATATTCTGCAAGAGAGGAGGATGTTCGGTGAGACTAATGTTAGTAATATGATAGGAATCGTGAGTCACTTGTCACCTGACCAAGAGTAGCTGCACAATGACAGTACAGATTAATGTTTAATTATAGACAACGACTCTGGTCAATAGAACAAACCAGAAAAAGCCTAATAAATAGTACTATACCGAACAAATTATATTTTTAGAGGGGAAAAAAAAAGCATAAATTACCTTTAGTGTTACCCCAATAACATTAATTGCATCGATAACCTGAGGATGATTGGTATTCTCTACCAGCTCTTCACAGATCCATTTCCCAAGACAGCAGATTGCAATGCACCTTAACACACAATATATCATTAATAATAGAACAGCACAAAGGCAAAAAACAGATGTTCTTGTCTAATAATTACATTTCTGTATTCGTGCCACAGTAAAATGAAGCAGGAATTACAACATGATTAATACTCTCATTAGTAAATGCTTACACTTCTACTACACAATTTTTCTTTTAAAGGGGGTCCCCCCCCCCCTGTATTGTGGTTGCATTATTTAAATTTTAAATGGACACTAATTTTTCAAACAATTTAGGCTAATCTAATAGTATAGCTGAAGCTGATATGGATCAACTCATTAATTTACTTACTGTTAAAATTTAGTTGTTTTATCCATGCAAATTCTGTGTGAAGCTACTGCCACTAGGTGTCCCTCTACCAGTAATCTGCTGCCCACCCCCTGCTGTCAAGCAAATTCGTCCCTAGTTGCAGATGGACTGCAGAAGGTGGGGTTGTGTCTCTTCACTACATGCCAATACAATTCTATGGATAGGGGAGGGGGAGCAAAGAGAGTGAGAGTGAGAGAGAGAGAGAGAGAGAGAGAGAGAGAGACACACACAGACAGACAAACTGCCCATAGAATTCTATGGAGAGTGTGGGGGGAGAAGGATGAGAAAAAGGACACAGACATGTTGTCCATACAAGTCTGTGGAGAGGGGAGGCAGGAGGAGGGAGGGGGCAGGAAAAGAAAAAAAGACAGAGGCTGGTGCCCATAGAAGTCTATGGAAAGGGGGTAAAGAATAAGAGACAGACCCACTGCCCATACAAGTCTATGAAAAGGGTAGGTGAAGGAGGAGGAAGCAAAAGCAGGCGTGCTGCAGATTTTGGTAAGCTTTATACCCCACCCTAGTGCTGGATTCTCAGCTACACTGCTCATTACTGTTGTATAATGTCCTCCATGCTGCTGCAGCTTATATATATATATATATATATATATATATATATATATATATATATATATATATATATATATATATATTTGACAGCGATAGGTGAGCAGGATGTTCTCTTCTCTGTGTGCAGTGTATAGAAGATATGATAGCAGTTGGGCTCCACCCACTAGCTCAGAGAGAACTAAGGATTAGAGATAGAGCCTGCAGAGTGGAAAATAGCTTAAAAAAATGCAAAGTCATATAATGGCCAGAGAGCCTGTTATTCCTCATATACACAAACATGACGGTTTATACTGAAAACTTACCTAAAATGTTAGGTACGCATTAAACTTTCAAATGTCATAGTATTTATTCTACTCTGTTCACCCCAATCATTGTCAGCATTTTAGATTAATAACAAAGTGATAGTATTGCCATCATTTTCTGAAAGTCGAATTAAAAATATGGCTTCTCGTTGTCACTTGTAAACTCTTACCTCTAGAGACAGGAAGACAGCATTTAGATTGCCCCCTCCCCACCTCTTATTTCAGTGTATATTAAAGAACCAATGACAAAAAAAAAAAAAAAAAAAGAGATGCTATAGCGTTGATTTAACCAAAAAGATTTAGTTAAGGAAAAAAAAAAAAAAAAAAATTAAAAAAGGGAACGCAAGGGTGCTCTAATGGAGGACTTCGAAGAAGAAATCCAATCACTGGTAAGGAGTAGTTTCTTATTTCCGCTGTCTGTCCTTATGACAGTACCACTGGAGAATTACCAAAGGAACATAATTAGGATGGTACCACAGCCTGGAAGGACCTTGTATTCGGAAGCTAATTCATTATTTTTAGATACATTAAGTTTGTAGTGAGTGGCAAAAGTGTGTAAGCCTGACCACGTCGCTGCCCTGCAAACTTGCTCTGCAGATGCAGAAACAATCTCCGGCCAGGAGACAAAACTGCCGTTGTAGAAAGAGCTTTAAGCTCTGATGGAACATCTTTTCCCACAGAAGAATATATTTCACTCATGACTGGTTTAATTTATCCATCCTATATCTTACTGCAAACTAGTGGAATCTATTCTACAAGGGTTGGCAACTTTCAAGTATTGTATTACTGCCCTCCTGATATCTGAATTCTGAAAGTACTTTTTTCAGAACCAGAATATTGGTAGTACGAGGGTACGAATATGTCATGAGCATGGAAGATGGAAGTCACTACTTTTGTAAGAAAGGTAGAATCCAACTTCAGGATATTCCTATCATCAAGGATAAGACAGGGTTTCTTTCCAAAGAAAGCTTGAATCTCAAACACTCTCCTAGTTGAACAGATTGTTACCATGAAAGCAGTCTACCAAAAGGAAAGCCACACAAACTGTTTTTGAGAAATTGCGAAGAGTACCAAAGATAGATTCAAAGGATGTAATTCTGGAGAAAAAGCTAGATTCTTTGAGAGACCTAGACAAATTTTTGTATCTAAGAAATGTCCATGAGTCTGGTATCCAATAGCACGAACATATATTTACACCTTCAGTGGATTGAGCTTTTGCAGAAGGAAAGCTAGAGAAGCTAGGCCATCCTGGGGAAATTCTAGGACATTCGGAACATTAAGAGTCTCAGGTGTAAAAGAGTCACCATAAAAAACATGGAAGGTCTTCCAATCCAATAAAAAGAGTAACTAAACTTTTAATTTTTTTTCCCCCATAAATCAATAGTGCAAGCGAATATAAGAGAATGCCATTTTCTCCACTTATCACACCCCCTCCCTCCTTAAAATATTCACTCACTAAATTTACTGATAAATTCTGTATGAAGGAATTTGTTCACAGACATAAGGTTACAGCTGTTGCCCGTCGAAGTCTAAAGGATAAGGGGAAAAGCAAGCTGCTGGAGGAAGACAGAGTAGAGAGTGACACACAGAGACGGTGCAAATTCTAGTAAATGTTTTATCTCACCCCAATGCTGGATTCACAGCTACACTGCTCATTACTGCTGCATAATGTCCTCCGTTTTTGCAGATACTGCTTCCATATGTGTGTATGTATGCTTCTATATGTACTGCTTTTATATGTGTGTATAGATAGAAAATAGGAGAGCAGGATTTCATGGGAGACCTGATAGCAGCACAGTCTCCTCCCCCTCTGAAGCGAAGTTCAGTAAAAACTGACAATTAGAGCGGACGGACGGACACAAAGTCCCCTGAAAGGTTTAGGTTCGTGAGGTAGTAAATCTACCTACAAAGTAACTAGTTCACGGCAGACTTGAATCATAACTATCTGGTAGGCCTGGCTGTCTTGATTTCTTCCTTTCCGGATCCAAGCTGTTAATTTTAACCTTTTGGAGTCATTATGAAGAATAACAGGAGGTCCTTGCTGAATGAAAAAGCAAAAGGCGGATGGACTGAAAGTTGCTTGAGGCCAGAAAGGAGGCAACACAATTAAAGATGTGGGCAAACTGAGGAGCTTCTGTAGTACTTTTTTTTTCTTTTAAGTGGACTTGAAGCATTCTACAGTGGGACACAATCGCCAGAAAATCTGTCGACAGGGACCATTCTCCTTGATTTATCTTGTGGCGACTTCTGCTCTTTAAGTGGACTGCCAACAAGCATGTTAGGTTTTTCTCCCCACAATTGCAAATGGTCTAGGATAGCTACAGAAACGGTTTGTTATTCGTGAATACATTTATACAAACTTTCCCTTCAGGAGGTAACCCGCTTATTTTAGCAAATTCCAGCTTTTAAGCAGTTGCCTGTAATTTAAAGACCTATGAGCTATGCCTCTGGACCATCTGCCCTGAATAGAGAATCTTTGGGTATGGGATCCCCACTCCCAAGCACTTGCATCTTTGGTGGAAGATCTGTCCAGCAACAGACCTCTGTTAGGATATTTCGTCACAATAACCCACCCTCAGCTTAGAGTTTTTTTTTTTTCTTGCTTCTGGGGGTACCGATATCCCGAGATCCAGGGTCTTGTCCAACAGAGAAAAAACATCTCCTTGAAAGGGTCTTGAGTAGGCCTGAGCCATACTAATTGGTAGTGACAAGTTCTGTTGTGAAGAGTCACTGCACTAACCCATCTACTAGATTATATAGTTATTGGATGGTCCAGAAGACCTTTTTCAAGAGCTTTCTGCTGAGACAATGAAATATTTCTAGAGGAGAAGGCAAGAATTTTATCTTGTACCAATGTTGAATTAGATAAAAAAAAAATCCAATGATTTTCGGTTATCTTCTGCTATTCTATGGCAAATTGTCTCAATCTTCCTCCTTATCACCGAGGAGAAGCCCTCTTCCTTTTGGGTAACGCCATCTTCCTGACTTTGTTGTATCTGAAGTCTAGGTTCTGGATATGCGGGGAACAAAACAAAAAAAACCTCTTTTTTTATTTTAGCCAGACTTTTTTTGGGGACACCTTTTTCAAAATCGTATCTAGTTCTGAACTTAACGCAAGTTGATTCTGGAAACTAATAATAGGTCTCCAGACCAACATTTTAGCCATATTGGTCTTCGAGCCGTATTTGACAACCCTGTTTCTTTAGATGCCATCTTTACAGATTCTGCTGAAGAGTCAGCCATAAACCCTGCCTCATCATAAGAAGGGGAATAGATGCAATTATGTGATCCCCTGGCATTTTTTCTACCAGATGCTTCTCTAATAGATTTAGCCAGATTAGAACTAACCTGGCCACGGTAGAAGTCACATTAAGTCTCATTATCTTGCCAAATCTTCCTTAGTATAATATCTGCCTTTCCATCTAAAGGGTCTTTTAATCAAGATGCATCTTCAAAGTGTAAGGCTATTTTTCTTGCAACCTTTGCCGTGGGCGCATACATTTTCTGAATAAATACCCAATTTTCCATGATCTTTTGTATCCAAAAGGAAACGGTCTTCTAAGGTGTCTTGGAAAATACACTCTCCTGTCAGGGTTAACCAATTACTTGTCAATAATTTTTAGAACATTATTATTTATTAAGAAAAACAACTTGTTTTCTTTCTTGCCCCACACACCTCAGAAACATTCCTTTAGAGTGGTGGCTCAGTGGTTGGCATTGTTGTCTTGCAACACTAAAGTCCTGGATTAAAATCTGACTAAGGATTTTCATGAGGTTTTACGAGATGAATCCTTGTCTCCCTTTAAAAGGAACAGACAGGAAACGCGAAGTGAAAAAATATATCGCCAGAAAAAAAACCTCACCCATTAAAATACTTACTGGGCCTGAGACAGCCCCACCCTCACACAAGAACAACTCCAGACACACGCACAGAAAGTGTTACTTGGGCCCAGGGAGCATTACATATTCAAATAGAACGCCTTTTACCTAAAGTCTCACTCTAGATCGGAGAACAGGTGTTTCAGAAAATATCCTCCTCCAGCCAGCGTCTAAACCCCAAACTCCGGAGATGCTTCCCAGCTGGCCTCAATGAAGGTTGATACAGTGCAGCTGAAGAGGCATTTTAATTTTTTTGGACCGCTGTCCATGCAGTCTCTTAAGGTGCAGCCACAACTCCCACTACCAGGTACTTTAGTTATGTTGGAAGGGAGACACATGACCTTCCCCTTCCAGTCACCAGCACTGCTACCCTGTCAAGCTCCCCACAGACGCTCCACAGAAAGTTCTCTCTAAACTCGGTTTCCTCTTGGGACAGAAACACTGGAGGAAGAGGTAGGGAAAGGCAATTAAACCTCTTTGTGTTTTCTTGTCCCTAGAGGTTAGAGTTCACACTATGGTGGTGCGGTCATGGGAACATCCAAAAGGAAAATACCAATATCTCTTCAAGCATAATAAACATCATCATCAAATTTTGACCATCACTATAATTTCTTTTTTTAGCACTATATATTCAGCCAGGTCTTTCAAATTGGCAGCAAATAAAAAGTCAGAGGAAGTCTTATCCAACAAATTAAAATCACAATAAAAAGCGTTTCAATATGACCTCCTATTTTTGTACCTTGCCGCTTCATTTGGTTCCTCTCTGGCATTCTTAAGCAAAATCTCAATCAGAAAGCTCTAGATAGAATAAATATTAGCATTATTAAGGTTATGGTCTTAACTTTACAAAATATGCAAAATACATAAACTAGTTTGATTTGCTGGTCTATCAAACTCAAATTAATAAACTATCATTACACACATATACATAGTGCTCAGGGCATACTGGTTCTCATTGCTGGTGTGGAGTCTTACAGGCAATGTTCCATGGGAATAAAGTATGCAAACGATCTCTCCTCCAGAAGAAGGAATACCATTTCTAGTGCTACCTATAGGAGGTAGCTTCAGTGTATGACAATGTCTGACCCATAAAGGGGTCTTGAAACAGGACTATGAATTATAGGCAGTCTCCAAAAAAAAAGAAGAGAAACCCACCTGTAGACAGCTGTTCTACTAAATTTAAATAGAGACTACTATATAATGGTAATCTCATATATACAGTCCATTTAGACTAACCTTTGGATTTGAATGGATATAGCAAAGAGGTAATTCAGGATGAGCTGCACATAGAAGATTACCAGTACAAAGATCCTGGCATTTGAAAGTCATCCAGTAGCAGCCATACCATACAGAACTAAAACAAATTAAAAAGTAGTAAACCAATAAAAAGTAAATCCATCATCTGACACCAGGAATTTGGATAATCTGGCACCTGCTTCTGGCAAACAACCAATACTTAATCTGAAATCTTTAGATCAAAAGTAGAAGAATGATTAGCGATAACCAATATAAAACTTCTTTGATTATAAACAAAGTGGAGTCATCATATTTTGTGTTCACATTTTATTTTGAGCTTCCTTTCTATAAATTCCCTACACTACAGGCAGGTTGTATATAGTTTGACAACTCAATAATCCACAACATTTGATAATTCAACACCTATCAGATCCCCTAAAGAAAGAATTGTTCTGTTGCAATTTTAAGAATAATACATTTAGAAACGGTTTTCTACCTTGATGTCCTTGTGATCTATGATGAGGTCGTTCAGTCCTCTGGATGAATCTAGCAAGGGGAGGTTTTTATAAATGTTGGGGTAGCAAACAAGGGACCCCAGAATTATCTGCGCTTCCAGACGTGGTGCCTAGAAGAGAAATCAGACTTTTTAGGCTGCTAACTCAAGATAAATGGCAATACTTTCATTGATATAAGAATTGTTATACTGAATAGATAACAAAAAACTATCATAATATTACAAATTTTACAAGAAAGCAACATACTATTATTGACGCAAACAAATCTGTGTATATAAAGTCCATGAGTAGACCTATGAGGGGGTGTTTCTCACGGTTCTATAGAAAATAGGTCTACTGCTCTTTACCAGACACCATATCCCTTTAAACATTTTCATATATCGGAGCGATGTTGACGGCAGTCCCATTAAATTAAGGCTGTATTACAGATCCACTGAATTGCTGCCATTATAGCTTGGAGCTGCAGAAATCTTCCAGCTATAAACTTAAAGGGCACAATGCTCAGTAGTATGGCAGACCTCTTTGTCAAGTGGGAAAACCAGCTTATGGTCCGCCACCAATATTATACTCTTTCTTTCTGACATGTCAAAAGAAAAAGATAAGAGTGGAAATAAACTAAGTTAGAAGGCCGAGAATAGTTGAATGCTTTGCCTGACCCCTAACTGAGCTTCTTTGAGGTAGATATAAGAAGAGGGGACCCCTGGAAGGCAAATCCTAAATTTGAGGGATACCTCAAGGTATCAATGGTCTAGAATTACACATACAGTATATGCAAGAGAAAAAAAAAATACATGCAAAAATAATTCTTTTTAAAACTTTTTCCCCTAAGGGTATGTTCACACAGAGTTTTTTTTGCAGTCAGAAAACTGCCTGGAAAAATCAGCTCTGGTTTTTTTGAATGGGTTTTACACCACACGCGGGTATTTTTTTTTTTACCTATTCCTTCAACAGACAAAGGGAATAACCGCAAGCGGTTTTTGCCAAAAAAGCATGTAGTACTATTAGGCCCTGCTCACACGAAGTATGTTTTGCCGCACTTTTTGCCACGGAAACCGCGTCAAAATTCGCGGCAAGAAATCACATCAAAAGACGCATTTATTTCCGTCTCCCATTGATTTCAATGGGGTTTTTGAGGCGGAAACCGCCTCAAGATAGGGCATGTCGCTTCTTTTTCCACTCACGAAAAAAAACCAAAAAAAAACTCGCGGGAAAAACTGCTCCACCTCCCATTGAAATCCATACGAGGCAATTTCGACAGTTTTTTGCCAGGGCAAAAAAACCTCAGTGTTAACAGGGCCTAAGTCTTCACAGCAAGATAGTTAAATAAGTAATCTATTTACATCAAGTTCTAGTATTACACATATTTGGGATCTAAAGATCACAGAAAAAGGCCATACTTAATGATACAAGGGCAGGTTAAAGCACTAGTTTCCTGCAGGATGCAGACAAGCCACAATGCTATATGAGGGAGGTAGCACAGGTGCAAAATACTGATGAACATCTCTTATCACACCGATCATCCAGGAGGACGGTGGCTGGTTAGTATGAAAATTGCACACAGATAAAGCTTCCATAAGGTGCCAGCCACACCATGCTGGCTTATAGCCTATTAGTTACCCACATACTATTAGATCAGGTGGGCTGCCCAGCACCTTCTAAGTGCACCACACACAGATTGGACACCCCATTCTCCAAAGCATCACAAGGCTAGTCTGCATCCTGCAAAAAGGATCCTCAAGGGTTCTCATTGTCTTGCCAGTCCCTATACTAGCATTACAAATAAATCACAGAAAAATTGGATCAAATTTACTAAGGGTCCACATAGTAAGGTCATATCAAGGATTACTAAAAAAAATATGTTGCTTTAAATCCGTAATTTCACCCTCAAAAACACTGATACAAGGGCAGGTTAAATGTAACCTGTCATCTCGGTTATGCTGCCCTCATGGAGAGCAGCATAATGTAGTAACCAGACAATAGTTTCAGTGACCTGTTATGCATGTGTTAATGTTAGGCCATCTTGGAGAACTTACACTTTAACAACTGGCAGCACGCAGCCAGAGAGGAGTTGCGCTAATTCATGAGCTGCCGCTCCCCCATCGCTGATTTTGCTGTGCATAGGCAGGAATCTGTCAATCAGCACCGGGTGGGTGGGAAGTGTGATGGCTCGAGAATAAGCGTGACGCTTCTCCGGCCGTGCAGCTAAGTATTAAAGTGTAAATTCTCCAATACTTCATAAGAACATAAGTAACAGAAACGCTGAAATCAGCGTGTCTGGTCACTACTTTACGGTACCCTCAGTGAGATGACAGGTTCCCTTTAAAACACCAGTTTCCAGCAGGATGCAGACAAGCCACAATGCTATATGGGGAGGTAGCACAGGTGCAAAATACTGATGACCAGCCACTCACACACCTGTCATCCATGAGGATGGTGGCTGCTTAGTATTACAACTGCACACAGATAAGGCTTCTAAAAGGTGCCCGTCACACGATTACGTGTAGTGCACCATGCTGGCTTGCAGTCTATTGGTCACACTCATACTATTAGATCAGACGAGCAGCACAACTGCACTCTCTAAGTGTTAAACACAAAGTACTGACACCCCATAAGGGTATATTAAGACAACGCAGTGAATTTGCATTTCTGGAGCAATGTTGCAAAAATAGCTGCCCAAAAAAAACAACAAGTGTTTGCGACATGTGAACACAGCCTTAATAGCCTCTACAATGATATTTTTTTTTTTTTTTACTTTTCACCTATATAATTAAGTGCACATTTTCAAGTAGCCTTTTAATACAACAATTGATCAGGGATTTTTTTCTACAATTTTCCCCAGTACCAACGTACACACATTTCTGTAGAAATGTAGAAAATCTATACGGAGCAGTATTCGTCTTTTCCATACAGACGTTGAGCCGATTAGATCATTTTTAATCAATTAAAATGGCTCAAACTGTCTACACAATTTCCCGGGAGTGACAAAGACCTGTGTTAGCATCACAGCATCTGACAGGGAACATATGTAGTTAACCGCACTCAGAAGATAGATTCACTTCCAATCAGTCTGCTCAGATGTGATTTTATTTCCGGTTAGCCATTTTTTCCTAATAATTATTTCTGCAGTGTGGTACAATGGACAAGTGCCTGAGATGACAGCGGTTGATTACAAGTAGTACTTATGATGGGAATTATTCTTCCCACGAGACACAATTAACCTTTCCTTGGTCTTCAAGGTTTTTTTTTCCCATATAAACCCCCCACAGCTGATTACTTTATGTTATTCTCATACTCTTGTCAGTAATACGGAGAGACAGAAAAGCTTACAAAAGTGGAAAAGGGCAACTAAAAATAGTGCGGCTTAGAGATGCTGCAAGATTAATGGACCTTTATGAACTGAAAAACCCAGGAATGTTACTGTCGCTTCATCTCTATTTTCTGTGCATTTTGCTGCACTAGATGGTCTCTCGAAACCTTACAAATGACTCCAGACAAGACGGCAGAGAATATGCCTCAGAGCTACATTCCCGGAGATATTCAGTTAGCAGGAAAGTGTCCTAAATAATAGATTTACTCAGTGGCGCCGCAACTAAACCATTTCTGTATGATTTTAGTAGCATTGTAATGGACAGAAGCAAAGTGAGCCCAAGCTGTGTTATTGGCTTTATTTGTAGACATTTGTACAGTTTGTTCAATGCTAGGTGTGATATTTGGGTATCTGCGAAACAGGTCACAAAGAATAACGGAGACCTTAATTAGTTAAACGCTATGTAAGTCATTAAGCAATTTTTTTTATTTTTTTTAGAAAACAAAGTACTAGAGGATTTTAGACAACTTTTTAAAAAAAAGGTTAATAATTATTTTTTTATTTTACATTTTTCAGACACAGCTTCTATGTATTCTGGATACATAGAAGCTATATCATGCACTCAAACCCGAGTCCGCCAGGTCCAGCGGGACTGACTACTTCGGTGACCACAGGTCTTGTGTAACATGTAGATCCTGCGTGTCAGAGAATCGCAGGACACGCGGTCACCAAAACGCTCAGTCCCAGGATACATAGAATCTGTATCTTAAGAAGTAATTTTTTTTTTTTTTAATAAAAACAAATTAACCCCTTAAGGTCGCAGCCTAGTTTGGGCCTTAAGGCTCAGAGCCCATTTTTTAAATCTGACATATTTCACTTTATGTGGTAATAACGTCGGAATGCTTAAACCTATCCAAGCGATTCTGAGATTGTTTTCTCGTGAGACATTGGGCTTTATGTTAGTGGTAAAATTTGGTCGATATATTCAGTGTTTATTTGTGAAAAATTGCAAAATTGTGAGAAAAATTTAAAAAAATAGCATTTTTCAAAATTTAAATGCTTGTGCTTGTAAAACAGATGGTTATACCAGCCAAAATAGTTACTAGTTCACATTTCCCATAAGTCTACTTTAGATTGGCATAGTTTTTTGAACATTATTTTATTTTTCTTGGACGTTACACGACTTAGAACATAAACTGCAATTTCTCATATTTTTAAGACAATTTCAAAAGCCTTTCTTTTAAGGTACCAGTTCAGTTCTGAAGGGGCTTTGAGGGGCCTATGTATTAGAAACCCCCATAAAACACCCCCTTTTAAAAACTAGACCCCTCAAAGTATTCAAAATAGCATTTAGAACGTTTTTTAACCCTTCAGGCATTTCACAGAAATTAAAGCAAAGTGGAGGTGAAATTTGCAAATTTCCTTTTTCTTGCTGAATTTCAATTTTATTCTATTTTTTTTCTGTAACACAGACGGTTTTACCAGAGAAACACTACTAAATATGTATTGTCCAGATTCTGAAGTTTTTAGAAATGTCCCACATGTGGCTCTACTGCGCTCGTGAAATAAAACACAAGCCCTAGCAGCAAAGAAGCACCTAGTGCATTTTGAGGCCTCTTTTTTATTAGAATATATTTTAGGCAGCATGCCAGGTTTGAAGAGGTGTTGAGGTGTCAAAACAGTAGGAATCCCCCAAAACTGACCCCATTTTGGAAACTGCACCCCTCAAGGAATTCATTTATGGTTATTGTTACCATTTTGACCCCGTAGTTTTCACAGCGCGTATTTGAATTGGGCTGTGAAATTAAAAGAATGACAATTTTTACAATAAGATGTAGTTTTGGCTCAAAATGTCTTATTTTCACAACGAATAAAATACCCCATTTTGTTGCCAAATTTGTCCTGAGTGCGGCAATACCCCATTTATGGTGATAAACTGCCGTTTGGGCCCATGGGAGGGATCAGAAGGAAAGGAGCACTATGTGTTCTTTGGAGCCCAGATTTTGCTGGATTGGTTTTCGGGTGCCATGTCGCATTTGCAGAGCCTCAGAGGTATCAAAGCAATGGAAACCCACCAGAAGTGACCCCATTTTGGAAACTACACCCCTCAAGGAATTTATTTATGGGTGTTTTGACCATTTAGACCCCACAGTTTTTTCACAGAATTTATTTGAATTGGGCGGTGAATTAAAAAAATAATAATTTTTTCCAATAAGAGGTAGTTTTGGCTCAAAATGTCTTATTTTCACAAGGAATAAAATACCCCGTTTTGTTGCCCAATTTGTCCTGAGTGTGGCAATACCCTATTTGTGGTGATAAACTGCCGTTTGGGCCCATGGGAGGGCTCAGAAGGAAAGGACCACCATGTGGCCTACTGGGAATTTTCTGGTGCGAAGTCATGTGTGAAGAAGCCCCTGAGGTATCAGTACAGTTGAAACCCCCGAGAAGTGACCCCGTTTTAAAAACGACACCCCTTAAGGAATTCATCTAGAGGTGTAGTGAGCATTTTGACCCCACAGGTATTGTGTAAAAGATAATGCGCAACAGATGGTGCAGAGTGAGATTTGCAATTTTCTATATATATATATGCCATGTCAGTGTCCGATATATTGTGCCTAGCATGTGCCACCGGAGACATACACCCCATAAACTGTAATGTGGGTTCTCCCGGGTACGGCAATACCCTACATGTGGCTGTTATTAGCTGCCTGGGCACACGGCAGGGCTCAGAAGGAAAGGACCACCATTTGGCCTACTGGAGCTTTTCTGGTGCTAAGTCTTGTACGCAGAAGCCCCTAAGGTACCGGTACAGTTGAAACCCCCGAGAAGTGACCCTGTTTTAAAATCTACACCCCTTAAGGCATTCATCTAGATGTGTAGTGAGCATTTTGACCCCACAGGTATTGTGTAAAAGATAATGTGCAGCAGTTGGTGCAGAGTGAAATTTGCAATTTTCTATACATATATGCCAATTCAGTGTCCGATATAGTGTGTCCAGCATGCGCCACCGGAGATATACACCTCATAAACTGTAATGTTGGTTCTCCCGGGTACGGCAATACCCTACATGTGGCTGTTATCAGCTGCCTGGGCACGCGGCAGGGCTCAGAGGGGAAAGATGAGGAGAGGTAAGCTGTGCGAAGTGGATCAGAGCGAGTAAAACTGGGGTAAATTAAAAATAAAGGGATGGATGAGAAATTTTAAAAAACACTCTTTCATACAGAGCTCTGGTTTTTCGGGACACGCGTCACATTGATATATTGTGTCCCTCCTTATCCCCCTCTTATAGCAGACTTTGCACCTCTTTTGACTTTTTCCCTTCTTGCCAGCTTGGGGAACTTCTCCTAAAAAGTGTTGCCCTGGTACGATGCGTGTGGCCTCGCTTCCAGAAGTACTGTAGGGTTTCAGGACTTGATCTGACAAGTCCACCCCTCCCATGTACCTATTGTAGTCCAGGATGGAGTCTGGTTTGGGGGTCTCTGTACTGGTACCTCGTACAGGTACATGGGTACTGGTGTGGCATCTCCCTTGTCTTGTACTTGACACACAATATGTTGCTGCTAGAATGTGCCCTGCTCTCACCCCTTCTTGTTTGCCCAAGCAGAGTCTTAGGGAGGCCTCTCAGGTTTCTTCTAGCAGTGCCGCATGCCGCAGTACTTCTGGAAGCGAGGCAGTTGAAGAGTGGGACGCTGGTATAAAAATTATCCAGGTAGAGTAGGTAACCCTGGTCCAGCAGTGGGTGCACCAAATCCCACACAATTTTTGTATTAACTCCCAGTAAGGGGGGGGCATTCTGGGGGCTGAATACTGGTGTCCTTCCCTTCATATATCCTAAATTTGTAGGTATACCCGGATGCACTCTCGCACAGCTTATACATCTTCATGCCATACCTTGCCCTCCTACCCGGCAGGTACTGGTGGAATTGAACCCTCCCTTTAAAATGTACCAAGGACTCATCAATAGAAATACACTTCTCGTGGTGTATGCTTGGGAAACCCGGGCACTGAAACGTCTAATAGGGGTCTCCGTTTATACAAACGGTCAAAACTGGGGTCATTTCGGGGTGGGCACGGCTCATTATGAGTATAATGTAAGAAGCGAAGTATTGCCTCATTTTTTTTTTATTTTTTCGTTTCCAGCTCCGTTCTGAAGTTGCTTTGAGGGGCCCATATATTAGAAACCCCTATCAAACACCCCATTTCAGAAACTAGACCCCTCAAAGTATTCACAACAGCATTTAGAAAGTTTATTAACCCTTTAGGTGTTTCACAGGAATTTAGAGCAAAGTAGAGGTGACATTTAATTAATTTAATTTATTAGGCACCATGTCCGGTTTGAAGAGGTCTTGTGGTGCTAAAACAGTGGAAATCCCCCAAAAGTGACCCCTTTTTGGAAACTAGAGACCTTGAGGAATTCATTGTAGTTTTCTTGGGGTGCATGCGACTTTTTGATCAGTTTTTATTCTATTTTTAAGAGGCGTGGTGACTAAAAAACAGGAATTTTACTATTGTTTTTTTTATTCTATTTTTTTTTACAGCGTTCACCATGCGCTATAAATGACATATTCACTTTATTCTGCGGGGTGATACGATTACAGCGATACCAGATGTTTATAGTTTTTTTTTATGTCTTATGGCGTTTGCACAATAAAATACATTTTGTAAAGCATAATTTACTTTTTGTGTTACCTTATTCTAAGAGCCATAACCGTTTTATTTTTCCATCAGGAAAGTCGTGCGAGGACTTATTTTTTGCGTAACGAACTGTAGTTTCCATCAATACCATTTTTAGGTACATGCGACTTTTTGATCTCTTTTTATTCCATTTTTTGGGAGATGAAGTGACCAAACAATTGTGATTGTGGTATTGTTTATTATTATTTTCTTTTACGGCGTTCACCGTGCGGGTTAAATAACGACATCGTTTTGTAGTTCAGGACGTTACGGACGCGGCGATACCAATTATGTATAGTTTATTTGTTTGTTTATATATTTTTATTAATAATAAAGGACTGATAAGGGAAAAAGGGGGATTTTTACTTTTAAAACTTTTATTTTCTTATTTACACACAACTTTTTTTTACTTTTTTTACTTTGTCCCACTAGGGGACATGAGGGCAGGAAGCTCTGATCGCTATTCTAATACACTGCACTACATACGTAGTGCAGTGTATTAGAACTGTCAGCTGTTCGCTGACAGCAAGCATAGTGGGCCCTGACTTTGTCAGGACCCACTAGGCTTCCGTCGATGGCGTAGCCAGAGTCCATTGTTAGGATTCTGCTTGCCATAGTAGCCATCATGGCCCGCTATCGTGTAGCAGGTCGGCGATGGCAGCTTAACCCCTAAGAAGCCGCGATCGCTATTGAACGCGGCTTCTAAGGGGTTAATCGGCGGGGACCACCGCGATCGGTCCCTGCACACCAAGCTGTGATAGCCTGCTCTCTTAACATAAGTCTTGCACTAGGAATAGGCAGGGATCCAATCTCACAGATCTACTGCTGCCTCGATTATATACACAGCGCTCATTGGGGCAGATTTAATAATGCCGTCTAAGGGCAGGTACACACCTTCATTGGTCTTTGTGTTGTTCTGCTCTGTCAGAGGAGCAGAACAATGAAAATACCGGAAGCGCCTGTTCAGTTGTACGACGGACACCAGTAACAGCCGTCGGAACCCATTGACTTTAATAGGTTCCGTCAGGGTGTCCGTGGTTTTACCAGGAACACTAGCACAGCATAGTGCGCTATTCTTTCCGTTGTTTGTGGCCGGATCTGCTACGGAAACCCCGAACGGTTCCTCCAACGCAGATGTAAATAGGCCCTAATGGTTAAACAATGTAAACTTCAACCAGGCAGTCAGAAGATCCACCAAATTTATCAAAGTAGTGCCCCGATGTAGGATACATTTGGTGCATCTCGCTAGACACTTTTCTCTGGTTGGCTTAGTTTAAAAGTTTTTTTTTTTTTTGCCAAAACTTTGGTACATGTTGTCGTATTTTAAAGCTTGCACCTTTTGCTAGACCACACCCAATTTCCCGCTAAGTCACGCCCCTTTGTCACATGTGGCACAAAACGTGGCTAAAACTTGCTTTCTCGAACTTGGACTTTAAGAATATATAGAATAAATGAATTACATAATCATACTCATTTTCGAATATTATATTAGAGAATTCAGTGGCCACAAAGAGCGTCTTTCCATTTGCAGGATCTGGCATGTCCAAGAATTACATTGAGAGCCCATTAATTGGGAATTTACGTAATGTTTCACTTGCTGCGTTAAGCTAATCAGGGGAATCCTAACAAAAAGAGATTGTCCAAAAAGGAGAATACTTTTAAGTGCAGAAATGACCTTTAAAAGGGAACCGGTCACCAGCATTTCACCTATTAAACCAGCAATACCTGGTGGAAATGGGCGAAATGTTTTTTTTTTATGTAACCTATAATTATCTTCTAAGTCGGCTCTGTACCTTTAGTAGTGTTGCCGCGCCGTATGATAATGAGCATAAGAGAGAGTCAAATCTTCTTTTTCGAAGAGTCATATCTTCATTCCTCAAGCTTTTTCTTATTTTTGATTGACAGCTCCTTGCCTTCACCCAGCACACATGAAATATTGTGCATTGATGTCCCGTTTTGGTGCAAGCGCACAACGGGACACTATAGCAGCGCATGCACAGTAACTAGACTTGAGGCTCGGCGGACGAAGCAGGGAAGGATATCGAACCATACATGAGGGGCGCATGCCCCCTCAGACGAGATTTTGACATTCAGGACGGGCCAGTTTTCAGCGGTGGGCGGGTATAAGAGGAGGAACAAAACCAGAATACCGGATTATTACCATAAAAAGCGTAAAAATGTTTGCAGACCGTTATTTACGATCAGAGGAGTAGTTTAGGAGAGGGGATAACGGCAATGAACTTTTGACAGCAGCGGCCAGCGAGGGGTGAATGAGTTCAATAGGTGAAATGATGGTGACTGGTTCCCTTTAAAGCCATCTTTGTACAAAGCAAGAATAAAAAGAGTGAAGGTATGTTCCGGTTAACTGCAGGTTATAAAACTTTGTTCTGCACCTTGACAGATTAGAGGTGTCTCAGGCCCAGCACAGCAGCACCTTTCTCAACCTTGGCATTTCCAATCATTTTTATTGAACAAAGCTAATGAGGCTGTGAAACCAATGTCTAGGCAGTTCGTGCCACAATATTAGTGAGGATATGATTTGTTAAACTTCAGCTCTTTGATGAAACACCTCGGCAATACCAATGTGTCATCCTATCCTACAATTTCTCACATCAGCTGCCCTGGTACCGCTCCCTGGAGACCAGTTTCACGTTGCACTAATGAGTCAACACCTGTTGGAGTGGAGAAATCTGAACCTTGTTAGCGACTGGGCGATCTCCAGAGAGTGCAGAATGAGCATTGTCATACTTACCTCCAACATGTCTGTACTCAGGACCCTGGCCGCAGCTGCGATGAAGTCTCCTATCAGCATTGTGTAACCAGGCAAGCCGAGGAAGAAGAAGCTGGAGGAGCAGTGCTTTATGATTGTATTCACGATATCCTGCAAAGATAAGAGGAAACCAATGATTCCCTTGGGAAGTTACCAGTCGTGGTTCAAATTGCATTTTATATCTTTAGGTAAACTTGTCAAATCAGTGCGGTTAATCGTGTTGCATGAATGATATCGCATCTGGATTAGAATTTTTTACCTAGTGTGGCAGAATTGTTTAAGAAACCTTCTCGTCTTGCAAGACTTTGTATCTTGTAACTTAACTGGAAATCTTTTGCCAAGCACAATGTATGCTGAAAGTGCGGTTCCCCCTAAAATGAAACCCGCATCATTCTTTTTCTCCTCTTCCTGGAGTAATGGCTGAGAAACAATATGGCAGACATTACATCTCCTGCAGGGGTTGAATGACCAACCTCCGTAGCAACACTAAATATTAGAGAAGGGGTCAATAGACAGATTTGTTGTTTACTTGGTGGGATTTATTTGCAGAAGTAAAGGATTCTGAAGCTGAGAAAACTATATACGGGTAGCCGATCATATCTTGTTTCTTGTGCCCATTACCTACAAATTATGGAGGAAGCTCACTAAAGAAAATCACATCAGAGCGGCATAAGCAATAAAATAAAGTGGTAGATGGGATAGTCATGGATATAAGAAAATGGCTCTTACTAGTAACTGCAGCGTCATTGATCAAGAGCCACATCTAAAAACACACAAAATAATCCAAAACCACAATGTTTTTAAATCTGATAATAGTTGGAGATTCCATTTTTAACTAGAAGTATGTGTGCAATATTTCCTCCAAACTGATTTAAGAATGATTTGAGCTTCACATTATGGCGGCAATACCAGGACCTCCTGTGATTCTACTAACCGAATCTAGCTCACCATAACAACCTATGCTGATCTAAGATTTGTCATTAGAACACAAAGAGGTCCAGATATTGTGGCCATAACATGGATGCTAAAATTTGGCCACATTACAGTCCTCTGATACCGGCCTTAATAACAGCCATAAGGCTGCTTATGGAGAAAGCCTAACCATGACCCCACCCTACACCCCTTTTGTTTTTTTAAGAGGTGATAGTCTTTGGGGGATAAATTTGAAATCCCTCCATAAATACGACGCAAATTTGAATCCCTACCATTTATGTTCTGTTCTTAAACACTAAAGTATTGATACAAATAAATGATAACGGTATGAATTAATGCAGCAATAAATACTGAAAAAAATCATTTAAAATATACTTGTACTTTATTCTGCTTCATTAAGTCCAGCATAGTCAGGCCAGGTTGCCGCCTGCATTGGAGACTCCTTCAGAAATCTGGCCGAAAATACTGCAAACAATTTCGCAGCACGCTACGCTATTGTTTCTGGTAAACACAAACACCCTGACAAACCCAACGGTGTCCGTCAAGAAACGGAACTGGCGCTTGCGTTATTTTTTGGGTTCTGCTCCTCTGACGAAGCAGAACAACAAATAGTGAAGCAGATGTGAACGAAGCCTTAGGCCCCATGCCCGTAATCGTGGCCCACGATTGTGGGCACGTCAGTCTTTTGACTGCCGCCCACATTCTCAGGCCGTACTCCCATTCAAAAAGTATGGGAGCAAAGCTTGTAAAACACGAAAATATGGACATGCCCTGTAATTCCCGGCACAGTTTTACAGCACGGACACCCAACCGTAGCGATATGGAAAGCTGTCCGCAGCCAATAGAACTGAATGGGTCCGTAAAACCGCTGACCGTAACACAGTTTACGGTAGTGTGCATGGAGCCTTAGGCTTCATTCACATCTGCATCAGGGCTCCGTTCATGGGTTCCGTCGGAGCGTTCTGTCAGGGGAACCCATGAACGGAACCCTGACTGAAACAAACGGAAACCATAGGTTTCCGCTTACATCACTATTGATTTCAACGGTGACGGATCCGGTGCAAATGGTTTCCGTTTGTCACCGTTATTTAAGGGTTCTCTCGTTTTGACTGAATCAAAAGGACGAACCCTTAAACAAAGGTGACAAACGGAAACTATTTGCACCGAATCTGTCACCATTGAAATCAATGGTGATGCAAACAGAAACCTATGGTTTCCGTTTGTTTCAGTCAGGTTTCCGTTCATGGGTTCCCCTGACAGAACGCTCCGACGGAACCCATGAACAGAGCCCGGACGCAGATGTGAACAAAGCCTAACAAGTAAATTCCTATGAGTTTTTTTTTTTCCTTCTACAAAGCAGGGCACCAGGACATCTATTGCCGTAGGTATTCTTGTGGGACCTTGTGGCATATGCAGCCATCAGCCGTCATCTATATAGCCTTGGTTCATCCACTTTCAATTACAATTTACATTGAAATCCAAAATGCGCAACATTTTTTCTTTTTATGACGGCCACAAAGCAGCATGTATTAGTCCGCAAGTCGTATCTACATCTTCCCCCTTTAAAACAAACGTGTAAAAATATAATGCAGTCTTATTTCTGACATCTGAACAGATTGTGTTTCCACTGGACAAACAAGCGGCTCTAATGCTTCTCTCAGGTTAATGTGTAAACTGCTTTTAATCACTTCCTTTGATACATTTTTATGTCAATATCAGTCAGAGTAAACACGGAGAGTGAGCAGATGGATGCTGGGCCGCTTAAAAATTGTGCCGAGGCGCTCGGCCACAGGAACAAAAGACCCACCTTTTCCATAATTAAGGGTCTGACTGAAGCGGAGGGTTCCCCACAACACACCTGTAATTACTGACACAGCGAGGCATTGTGCGGAGCCCTTGTCTGCAGATTTCAGGCAGAAACCTATACAGCAGCAGATGGGAGCGCATTTCTGTTGACATATGCTACAATAAAAGGGGGAGAAGAAACCTGGCTCGAGGAGGTGACAGAATGTAGCATATCTGAAGATTAATAACTCAAACAGCTATGCTGGGTCCGCTTTACATCCATCTGTTACACTTGGAAATAAAACCAGTGCAATACGACCCATCTAGTGAATCATAACTAAAACCAAAAGGTACATTGGTATCTAAGCCAGCTCTTCCTGCAATACAGCAATAATAGAAATGGAATACAAAAATAAAGTAAAAAAGATTGGCAGGGCTTTTCTATTCTGCTATAAAAAAAAAAGGGAGGTAATTAAGATTGAGATTAACAAAAACAATCAAATCAATGTCACGTTTGCAAAACCTATAAACATGGTTTCATTAATACTCTTTGAAAAAGGTGTGTTTGGTGGGTAAGGGACAAAAATAAAGTATGAAATTGGTTCTCCCTACTTCAATTCTCCACGGAGAAACAAGCGTTGTTATATGAATCCACAAGGGTCTTCGTGTGCCGCCGTACAGAAACGTTTTATTAATTTATCTAATTGGATTAATAAAGAAGTACTCAAAGAAGGACATAATATTACTGCGCCTACTGCTACATATGAGTCAACTATAGGGCAACAGACTGCTTACTGTATGTATTTCTTCTCAATCAAAAAATAAATAAATGCTAATCTACCAGGCAAGATTTAGGACTGTATAGCCGAAGCTCACAAAAGCAATCGACAAATATAGTGCAATAAAACAAGCCTAATAGTAATAGAACGTCACATTAATTTTGACATTGCAGCTAAAGAAAAACAATTACGGAAAATTATGATAGTAAAAAGGAACAGATATAATGCCAAGCATT
Organism: Rhinoderma darwinii; assembly: GCF_050947455.1. NCBI lineage: Eukaryota > Metazoa > Chordata > Amphibia > Anura > Rhinodermatidae > Rhinoderma > Rhinoderma darwinii. The sequence goes on from NC_134690.1 coordinate 353,011,016, forward strand.
AAAATAATGGAATCTCAAAGAAATAAACATGCCAGTGTGTTTGGTGTCACTTTAGAATTAGTCTTTATTAAAAACTGGTTTTACTTTTTGAGATACAGCTGCTCTGTATTCTGTATACAGAGCAGCTGTATGTAGCCCTAAATCCTGTTCCTGTAAAGTTCATAACTTAGATGTGATAGATTACAGGTGGATCCTGCATATCAGAGACACGCGGGACCCGCAGACACTGAACCCATCAGGTCCGCGGTACTGACAGATTTAGGTAATAGCGAACAATACAGCTGCTCTGTATACAGAATACAGAACAGCTGTATCTCAGAAAGTAAAATACATTTTTATCCGCTTAAGGACATAGCCAATTTTGGCCTTGAGGACAGAACAATTTTTTTATGTTTCCCTCTTTACTTGCCGACGCTCATAACTTTATTTTTTGTACGACGCAGTTGTATGAGACTGTTTTTTGCAGGACAAGATGTACCATTTTCTGGTACAAATGCATTATCATTTCATTTATATAAGTTTTTATTTTGGTGAAAATGTAGAAAAAAAAGCAGTTGTGCTTTTAATAATGTTATACATTTGTTGTACAGGTTGTTACGGTCGTAGTGATACCAAATATGTATATACTGTATTATTTCATGTTTTGGGACTTGTATTTTAAAACATTTATTTATTGTGAAAAATTAGTATTTGTGTATTTTTTTTTTTTTATTTAACATTAATTTTTTTAATCCCATAAAGGGATTTTTCATTTTGATTTTTTAACTGTAATGTACTGGCATATGTCTATATGCCAGAACATTAGCCTGTGTACTGATTGTACCTCAGTATGCCCTGACAACAGGAAATATGTTCAGACAGCCCTGGGGTCCTTCAATGGACCCTGGGCTGTCTGGCCAGACAGTTATGGGCTTTGATCGCGTCAGAGATTTTTTTGTGACGCGATCAAAGTGCAGTCCCCCCCCCTCCTTGAACGCCGATCAGCTTTTACCGCGGCATTCAAGGGGTTAACGGCGGAGAGATGTTTCTCTTCTCTCCACTGTTAGGGCGGGGCCATAGCTGTGTATTACAGCCGTTGCCCCGCTCTCGTGCAGAGACGGCTGTCACACATGATGAGAATGCTCGTCCTAATTCGCGAAGTACCCGCCGCTCAGGATGAGCATTCTCGTCCTATGTCGGCAACCAGTTAATAAAGACTAATTAAAAAGTTACACCAAACACACGAATGTATTTTTTTTTTTTAAATGCCTCTCAAAAAGGTGTACATAGCCTTTAAAAAAAATGGACACATGGAAAATACATGGGCTGACAGGGAGGGGAAAAGCAATCCTTGGGGCAGTAGGTGTATATAGAGGGACTTAGTGAACTTGGGCAGCCAGAGGTTATGAATTATCGCTGAGCAGAAGTCTTGGGCTTTGTTCACAGGGCGCTCAAAAAAAACAAATGTGTAAACGCATCAAAAAGGTGTTTTTGCAAAGCGCCTTTTAAAGTACAGGCGTGTTTGATGCATTTTTTTTACGTGTACAGGCGTTTAATTAGGACTCTTATTGACTATTGGAATTAGACTCGTTTTCGGTGCCAAGAAATTAAGCGTTTTTTTTAAACGCACACGAGTAAAAAAAAACAAAAAAAAAAACACGCATCCTATGCACTACAATGTGTATTTCCATTGATGTAAATGGGAAGCTTAAAGCATGCGTTTATGATTCGTGAAACGCGGCAAAACCGCGCCAAATAAATGCTGTGTGAACAAGGCCTTAGGATGCGGCACACAGCAGGTGCACATGTGTGTGGCTTACTTATCCATGGTCCATAGTTTTTGTAAAAGTCTGCCAGGGCAGCCCTTTGTTATAAATTCTTTCATAGAATCTTTTTAATTACAGGTACGATTAAGTTTGGACTGAAGATTACTGTTATCGCAGACATAGATCCCCAAGAGGTAACACGTTTAAGTCTTCTCAAAAAGGAAAACTTCCTCCCTTTCTTGCCCCGTAGGGATCCGCAACACAAAATAAAGATTAAAATACATCTAAACCTGACCAACTAGTGTGGAAAATGTTTATATTTCACAGAAGTTGGGTGTTATCACGAAGCACATGGAAGAATTTTATTTCAATGGCCTGCACACCCCGCAAATCTCAACCTCCAAACTATAACCTCATCACCTGTTATTAGGTTTAGAGTGGCTAGCGTCTAGATCAATGATATGGTTCATTATATCATGACAATCACACCTGTGACATAACAGCCCAGTGACATGATCACCTGTTTTTAGCCTTAAAAAGGCCATAGAGGAAAGATCAATGAAGTGGCTTAGTATGACGTCATGCCTAGGACGTCAAGACAACAGCTTTGATGTCATAGTGGGTATAACGCCCTCACTTTGTATAGCCTTATAGAGACCACAGTGGCAATATCAATAAGGTGGCTTAATAACATCACCACAACAGCTTTAACGTTATAAAAAATGTGATGTCATTAAGATTCAATATCAATCAAATGGCCCATTATGATGTAACCAGCTTCTGACGTCATCAAAACAGCTATGATGTTATAGGGCAGTGGTTACTAAACTTAGAGGCTGGGATACACTTTTGGCCGAGACTTTTGTTTGGGACCCACCACTACAGTACTTAGCCCAATTTCGTCCGACATATGTCAACAACATTTGTAGCTAGATAGCTAGATGCCGCTACTTCGCTCTATTCGAAGAAAAAAAAAAACCTGCAACATAGAAAACAACAATAATTGTGCTGGCGGGGAGGAGACAAGCTTAAGGTATCCTGCCGCTGTGCGTCACTGAGGCCCGACTATGGCGGGTTATGTGACCCGACCATCAGTGGTGTAGCTAGGGGTTTCGCACGGGGGGGGGGGCTGGGGGAACAAGACCTATCTGAGTGGTATACCCAACCCAGAATGCCGCCCACACAGTATGGTGACCCCTTAATGACCACTACAGTATAATGCCATTATAGCTGCCCCCACACAGTATAATGCCCCTATAGTGCCTCCCCACACAGTAGAATACCCCTATAGTGCCTCCCCACACAGTAGAATACCTCTATAGTGCCTCCCCACATAGTATAATGCCCCTATAGTGCCTCCCCACACAGTATAATGCCCCTATAGTGCCTCCCCACACAGTATAATGCCCCTAAAGCTGCACCCACACAGGATAATACCCCATAGCGTCCCACATACAGTTCCCCCATACCCAGTAAATTGCCCCCATAGTGCCTAGTAAAAAAAAATAATTACTGACATATCCCCGTTCCCACAATGAGTGGAGTGCAGTGTGTGGCTTGACACAGTCAGGCGCAATGACGTCACTACATCACGCACGTCTGCCCCAGCTGCTCATGGCCGGCATTACATAATAAATACCAGAGCAAGGAGCGGTCATCTCCCTGCTCCAGCATTGGATTCAACTGTATCTGCGTCCTGAGAACACAGATACAGTTACAACCGCAGGGGGGACAGGTTCTGGGCCCCACAATCTCAGTGGACTCGGGGCCACCGGTGGGTGGCTCGCAACCCCATGGAGGTCTTCGCACGAGATCCAGTCGCGGCCCACAGTTTGGGAAGCACTATTATAGGGGGTATGCTGTCATCGCAACTGAGTTGTACTCATCAGGGTACTCGATCCCTGCTGCAAATTTCATACATCTAGTAGAACCTATGCCACAAAACATTCGATTAAAGTCTATAAAGCAAAATGTGGCCCAACCTTCATTTCGATATGTATACCCATTAAACTCCTGAATGATAAGGAATAGAGTGTGGCTATGTTTAAATCTATAACTGCCAATGACCAACTGAGTACACAGACCCAAGTCATTTGAATATACACTAAACCCTGTACAATTAAGACGTAAACACTTTATAAAAGCAGCATTTTGTAATACAATTCACATTCTAAAAGGTGGCCTCGGCCAATTAGACTGTTTTATTGCACTATTGGAAGAAAAGCTTTTAATGGTACTGTAAGAATTTAAATACTAAGTACACGAGTCGTTATCTGCGGGCTTGTAAAGAAAAGGAAGAGGAAGGGGGGGGGGGCACCTTGGGTTGGAATCACGTCAAGCAAACAGATGTGTTATTTTCCAGAATGCAAAGTGCAGATCTTTAAACACAAACTGAACTGAAAAGCGTGCTGCCTAGTAAATGAATCACCTTAATTGAATGCTACTGTATGTACACAGTGCTTGGCAAAACACAGCCAATGAGGAGGAAACATATGGTGGTGGCAATAGAAATTGGTTTACTCATTTGGAGCGACGTTGTTTCTGCAGCACTTTCATAATTGACCTTTAGAGCGATAAATGTGTAAAATAATTTTGTTTATTATTGGCTCCAAAGCTTTCGGCAATTACGCAGAATGAAATGGTACGAAGAAGGAAGGGTGCGTTCTGCAAGCATTTCCATTGTTTACATAATTGCACAGCTATAATTTGGTGCTTGTGTTGTTATGGAAAAGTATTAAAGAGGAGGAGGAAAAAAAAAAATAGAGCCATTATAAACCATTTCCAATTTAAAATGAAAATTCTGCCATGGCAGAAATAGGAAAGGAGACCCTAGGTGTGCCAGCTTTAAATGATTAACAGGGTGAACGATAACAGATTTAACCCCGTCAGTTCAGCATGCCGCTGTCACAGCTGTAAAGATGCCATTCAAGACCGGAGAGGTTAAAAAGACCTCTGTGGTGCTAACGGATTAAACGCAGCACTTACTGCATGGGCTTCCGAAACCTGCAGCGTACTTGCACAAGACAGTCAGAGGCGCACGCACTAAATAAAATCCGGAGAGAAAAAAGGTCAAAGGAAAATAAATATGCAAGAACAGGACTATTTTTAACTTGACATTTTTTGCTGAGGGGGAAAAATGATTACGGCAGTGTAACCAAATCCGTCTTTAATCTGTTTCTCAGAACCATCGCAGACTGTTCCCTTTTTAATTAGAAATATGGAAAAGGCATTTAACAAAGAAAACACAAAAGCCTCGCTAGTTAATGTTTTTTGGGTCGCTATATTGACAAACGTAAGAACAATTATTACATTTAATTTTAAATTTTTTTGACCAGTGAGCGAAGTCCGTGCCATGGGTGACTTATGGAAAGCACTTGTCAACAATTTAATATTTATCTAATGAATATGAACTGCATGGTTTTGAAAGAAACATGAAAAAGGTATATATTAACGTTTAGTGAAACTATTGTTTTTGTTTTGTTTTTTGTACAATAAAGAATAGTCGCCTCATTGGATTCCTTCTGTTTTTGCTGATTTCTCATGTTTAACCCCTTAAGGACACGGGCAATTTTGTCCTAGACGACAGAACCATTTTTTCTATATTTCCCTCTTTGCATCCCGACTCTCATAACATTTTTATTTTTTGAACGACGTAGTTGTGAGACTGTTTTTTGCGGGACAAGTTGTACTTTATGCAGGTACCATTTTTTGGAACAAATACACGATCGTTTAATTTAGATACATTTTTATTTGGGCGAAAATGCAGGGAAAAAAAAAAAAGCCGTTTCGCTACAGTTTTATTATTTTACACCCTACACTGATCATAAATAATTTTATACATTTGTTGTACGTGGCGATAGAAGATACGTCTATTATTTCAAATTTTGGGACTTCTATTTGAAAAAGCTAATTGTAAAAATAAAAAAAAAAAAGTGTATTTCTGTATATTTTTATTATTATTATTTTTTTAATGAAACTTATTTATTTTTTTTATCCCATAGAGGGATTTTTCATTTTGATTTTTTAACGAACATACTGGCATGTATCTATATGCCCATACATTAGCCTGTGTACGGATTTCACACAGGCGGCAGTTAGGGCACACCTCAGTATGCCCTAACAGCAGCAAACATGGTCAGATAGCCCAGCGTCCATTGAAGGACGCCAGGGCTGTCTGGTCATGCAAGTTATGGGCTTTGATCGCGTCATAGGGGTTTTCTGTGACGCGATCAAAGGGCAGTCCCCCCTACTCTTATTTACTTTGAATGCCGCGATCAGCTTTGATCGCGGCATTCAAGGGCTTAACGGCAGAGAGAAGTTTCTCTTCTCTCCGCCATTAGAGCGGGACTGCAGCTGTGTATTACAGCCGTTACCCCGCTTCTGATCGCACGTGGACACTGGCTGTCACACACACACGACGAGAATACCCGTCCTAGCGCGCAAAGTACACTCCGCTCAGGACGATTATTCTCCTGCTGTGTCGGCAAGTGGTTAAATGTTTCAGATCATCCAACTAATTTTAAATATAAAATAAAAACAGGAATAAACCCAAAACGCAACTTTGAAATAATAATTTCCTTTATTGAGGATAAAGATTTATTCAAAACCTATTTCACACATGGTAAAAAGTCATTGCCTGCCTCCCCTAAGCCGAATAACTGGTTGTGCCACCCTTGGCAGAAACAATTGCAATAAAAAATGCGATAACTTACAATGAGTCTTTTACATCGCTTCTTTGCAGAATTGTTACATTGGAGGGTTTGAGCATGGACTGCCCGGTTAAGGTCTTCTCACAGCATCTCAATGGGATTCAAGTCAGGACTTTGACTCAGTCACTCCAAAACCTTAATTTTGTTTCTTTTGAGCCATTCAGAGGTGGACTTGCTTGTGTCCTTTGGATCATTGTCCTGCTTGAGCTTTAGTCACAAACTTATGGGCAAACATTCTCCTTTAGGATTTTCTGATAGAGAGCAGAATTCATGATTCCACCAATTATGATATGTCGTCCAGATCCCACAAAAGCAAAGCAGCCCCGGACAATCCCATACCATCACGTTTGACTGTTGTTATGATGTTCTTATGCTGGAATACAGTGTAAGATTTATACCAGATGTAACAAAACCAGTCTCTTCTAAAAAATTCCACCTTTGACTCATTAGTCCACAGAGAATTATCCTAAAAGTCTTGGGGGTCATCTAGTACATTAACAAGTGAGACCTGAAATTTTTTTAGATGTTCGTCCTGGATAAGTCGTCAATGCGCTCTTGGTGAAATCTTGGTAGGTCGGCCACTCCTGGGAACGCTCACCACTGTCCGAAGTTTCCCCCTTTTGTGGATAATGGCTCTCACTGTGGTTCGCTGGTGTCCCAGAGAGTTAGCAATGGCTTTGTAACCCTTTTCAGATGACTTCAATGACTTTATTTTGCATCGATCTTTGAATCTCTGAGTAACGTGGGATCATGTGCTGCTTTTTAGGACCATCTACCCGGCTTAACCTTTGTTAGTGCAATCGAATACAATGGTCAACTGAATTTGGTTAACTAGTTGATTTAGTAGCGAAGGGGGAAATTAATTTTTCACAAAAGGGCCAGGTAGGGCTGAACAGCATTTTTCCATCAATAAATGAAATCATCATCATCATAAAGTGACAGATATGCAAAAATAAAAGCACTGTATATGCAGAAGATCAGGAGGCCAATCGTGTATTTAAGAAGTGGCACAGAAGATTAATACTACATTAATATCTGCCTGCTTGTAAACCTTGAAATGGGAGGTACATTATTTATTTTTATTTTCTCTACTTGGCCAACCACTGGTTTCAATGGGCACATCTTAATGCTTAATTTCCCTTTGTTTCTGTGTAGCACCACCAGGCTACAGACTGATACTTTTTTTCTACAAAGGGGTTATCCCATCACTCCATTTCACAGGATTAGTTACAATATAAAAACATTGCTTCCAAAGAATTTAACATTAATTTTCTGGAATATTTTCACCTTTCCTGCTGTCGGTTTCTTTCGATCTTCCCAATCATCTCCAAAGCGAACAAGAGTTATATTACAGTGATCCAGTTTTCCTTCTTCCCTTGCTGCCATCAGTATACCCACACTTACCCACAGTATACCCACACTTCAATTTTCCTGCACATAGGACAATATGCCTGCACATAGGGCAATATTGCCTGCACATAGGGCAATATTGCCTGCACATAGGGCAATATTGCCTGCACATAGGGCAATATTGCCTGCACATAGGGCAATATTGCCTGCACATAGGGCAATATTGCCTGCACATAGGGCAATATTGCCTGCACATAGGGCAATATTGCCTGCACATAGGGCAATATTGCCTGCACATAGGGCAGTCAGTTTTTACAGGCAACTGGAGCACATCTGCATTACTGGAATCAATCCACCGAGATACAGAATGAGTATATGGCCGGTGAAATAAACAAACTGAGCATGCATGTCCACCAGTACTAGCTTTACCAGATGGACATGCTTATCTGGTAAAAAAATCTATTTTATATTTTTGCATCTTTAATGGTGGTATAAATGCGTCAAAATAAAGTGGATCGGACAAATATTTATGCTGCCATGTCGAGAAAGGTGACAGGTCCTCTAACATGAACTAACAAGTGACAGCACGCTGAAATCAGCATGCCTGTGCCTTCTTTATGCTGCCCTCAGACAGGGCGGCATAAATATCTGAGCGATCTGCTCTAACGAACAGCGACAAATTTGTAGTTGAGTTGTCAGAGAATTTTAAATGGTATATGGCAAATCTCTGCAAAAGTTTTGTCACAAGCTTCTTAGCAACAGACTGCAAACTGCCACTTGTCGGCATGTACGGAATCTAGTAATGTTGCAGCTTGAAAATAATTAAACAGCCAAGATTTTCGATACCACCCGTTAATGTGTTTTGCTTGGTCAGACAAGCTATGGAGGCAAAGGTAATAAGTGGCCAAAAACCTCAGCAGGTGCTTATCTCCGGGCTATAGGGTTTGGATAGGGAAACACAAAAATGTCCATTTCAACTGTATTCCTAAAATTATATGTCGGGGAGGGTCTGACAGCTCTACAGACAAAAGCTGGGATAACTACAACTACTTTCTATACATAAAATGCCCTTATATTTCAACTAGCTCACACCTAGGATTATATAGAGTAACTAAGGAATAAGCCATCAGGACAGGACCGTCATGTTGTACAATTGTCTCTAAATGCAAATCACACAATGAAGCCATCTATCTCCGATTGATCATTTTTGGACCTTATATTGAAGCGATCTGACAACTTTAAATTATGTTTGAAAAAAAAAATAAAACATTGCTTTATTTTAAAATTCATCCTGTTTCTTCATGCTTCAATTGAAATGTATTATTAAAAAAAAGAACTGTAAAGAAACTTGGGAAAACGCATGAAATGATATTCTGCAGCATCTGCTCCTAATGACCCAATAACAGTAAACCTGCCCCCGCTAAGCTCTTCGCTACAAAGACTACTATTTAAATTAGGAAAGTGTTTCCTATCACCTTACATCTCGAGCATATTGAAGCATACTCATGACATGCAGGCGAAAACCTAATAGCTATTGACTGGGACCATCGCCATCTGCTCATAGGAAATTCTTCCAGTGTCCTCTTTCAAGGTTTTACAAAGTAGATTCTTTAAGGATTTTACAATAACCGCTCTCTCTCTAGGAGGCTGCCACTGATTCTCCAATTTTAAGATAAAAAACAATTGTATCCTTGCTATATAAATAAAAACAAAAAGACATTCAAAAAAATTTTATGTAAAATTATTAATAAACAGATAATTTGTCATTAAACTAGGACAATGGTAATAGCTGCAGTCCTATGCCAAACCAGATAAAACATTAGAGCAGATTTCGCAAAAGTATTTGCACCAGTTTTCAAGCCGAACAGCATTTTTATGAAGCCGGGTGCACCACTTTTTTTTTTTTTTTTTTTTTTTTTTTTAAACGCATACGAATTTACAAAACATTTCGAACTAGAAACTAGAAAACTTTGGACCTGGCAATGTTTACTCTCTATGACAGACCAACAGAGTTAATGAATCTGGCGCACGCTGCCCTGGGGAAAAACTGGCGCACTGTTTGTGCAGTGCACCAATTAATAATTAATGTCCCCCACTGAGTTGTGCCAAATCACAAATTCAGCCCTGCTGCATCTGACAAGCTGAGCTCTGCAACCCCTGTACTAATGTTATCTTTGTACTGAATAAGAACAGTTACCATAAAATTAAATACGAGTATTCACATAATGCATAAAATAAAACTTAAAGATGCAATCTGTTTTTCTTCATTTTGAAACCCTGGTTAGGTTTTAAAAAAAACAAAAAACTGAAAACCCCCTTTTAATACAGAAGAACCTCATCCAGTGGCAATTCTGCCAATCAGGCTTTCTTCCTCTATACCAGTTCCCAATTTCCTGAATAGCGGACACACAAAAAAAATAAAAGGTTTAAATAACTCATGTATGGATACAATGGGGAATTGCAGCCAGAACAATATCATTGGCTTTCATGAGACGGATGGCTTCATACTCCGGAGCAGTTGTCCTGAACACTATGCCCAGTAACACAGGCAAACATATTGGCCATTGTTATGGCATCACCGTCGGAAGGCAATAGAGGAATCTGGATGCATTGTTGACCTTCCTAACATATTAAATGATAAATGTGAATAATGAGAGCGGGGTTTAAGATTGTCACACAGGGGCATAACTAGGGCAGATTGGGCCACATTGAAAATATTCGACTGGGCGCCCCCCTCCTCTGGGTGCCACACACAGCCCCCCAAGTAGAAAGTGCCCCCCTGTAGATAGTCATATAGCCCCACTGAAGATTCTGCCATGCATCCCTCATGTATACAGTACTATACAGCCCCCCTGTAGACAGTGTCACAGCCACTTGTAGATAGTGCCCCCACATCCTCCCTGTAGACAGTGCCATACAAACCCCCTGTAGACAGCGCCCCAAAACAAATAACGTTATACTCACTTAGGCCCTGTTCCCGCATCGAACGGAAATGCTCCAAAGCATCAACGCCGACGGGTTCCTTGCATAGGCTGGCGTGATCCAGTGATGTCATCACGCTGGCCTGCGCAGGGATCCTGTCCTTGCGCCTGATCGGCTGCTGGCCGTATGTGGCCTGTAGCCTAGCAAGCCGCTATGGCTGCTACAGCGGTAGTTACGCTACTAGTGTCACACATTGACCATAATTTTGATGCTTGTCCATGTTCTTTTAATCTCATTGGAAGCGAGTAGACCTTAAATGGTTGTCCACTACCAGACAACTGATCACCTATCCAGCTTATAGGTCATCAGTACATGATTTGTGGGGGTCTGACACCCGAACCCGCACCGTTAAGCCGAACTAGCTGCCTCCAAGCACCAGATGTACATGCTGGATGCAGTTGGCTTAGGCCATGGAATAGCGGCCGAGCAGAAGTACTGCTCCTATTTATATGAATAAGATCAGGGCTGCAGTTTTGCAGCATGCCCGCTATGCTATGTACGGAGCCAAGTGCTTCTGGCTCCGTATGTCGCATAATGGGCAATAACATCCAGCGCCCACAGGCCATCATAGCGGCTTACCAGTGTTGGGTCCGCACCGACAATATAATTATGACCTACCTGCTGGATAGGTCATCAGTTGTCTGGTAGTGGGCAATCCCTTTAACATACATGTAGGATAAAACAGATACATAGGCAGATTTTTACAATTTCTCAAGTACTCCCAACATTCAATTAATAAAAGGTCAATTGTACCAGACCCACATATATTCTCTATTTACCAGTGTAATAAACATTGCATAGTACCCCGCACTATTAAAATACTCATATACAGGTGTCCCTTTAAAAACATAGATAACAGGTGGCTGCTGTCAATACACAGATATAATCTTATATACCCCTAATGCAAACTGTATTAAGAACGTCAGCCGCATAAACAAACCATTACCAAGCTGAACTGATATTTAAGAAGCATTCAGCTAAAGCTTAATGGGTGAAAAAATACCAACAGCAAAGAAGACATAGGTATATTACCCACCAGGACCAGCCCTTCTCTCAATACGTAAGAGCCACACCACTACAGAGCCCGACGTGCGTTTTGCCTCCGACTAGGTGGTACAGGGTGCTAGATTATATGAACAGTCGGAATACAACTCCTTTATACTTTAAAGGGAACCTGTCATCAGCCGACCATTAGTTTAGGTCACCAGTACCGCAACCTAATGAGCGAATGGGCAAATAAGTGCAAATTGGGGGCCAGAAAATGTAAACTGTCTGCCAACTTTAAAAAAGAGGTTCTCTCTGTTTCAAAGATGTCAGGACTGTTGGCAAGAGCGTTGGGGGGACTACTGACTGCTCTACTGAATGGCCAAGATGTCTCACAAATGGACGGTCGTTCATACATGGCAAGCTAATTTCCAGCCACGATTAATACATTGGGAGGTCGTCCAATTAACACACGTTCACTCACTAGCTGCATCTTAAAGATTCTCTAAAGCCCAGAGACGGTGTGAACACAAGTCTTCGGTGGTCTCTCTATTTGTCAGTTGTCCTGTACTTTCAATGACAGTCTGAACTTTTTAGAAAACTCAATTTCAACACATCTATCAATGGACGAAAATGGTTTCTGGTCAGCATAAACCGTAAATAGCATGCCTGGGTTCTTTCATCGAAAATGTCATTTATTCGGCAAGCTTGAATTCTAATAGTGATTATAAAAGCATAATGGAGATTTGAGAACATCTCATAAAGATTTATATTAAAAAAAGGTCAGGACACTTGTTCCAAAGACCTGAGGAACGCTTGTGATTCATGCCAATGTCATCTAGAACACTTTCAGTACTAGGAAAGGAATTGTATATTATAGCAAATACCAATTAGAAGTCAGGAGAGAAATGTATTTCATTACAGTGAATGTCAGAGTCATATAGATCTGTATATCTGCATTCTTTTTCAATGGAATCTAATAGTTGTTTTTATGTTTTTTATATTCGCATTTATACAATCTAACCCTGAACAAGACATTGTGGTTGCTCTCGTTGATACAAAACGGATTACATCCTAAAGTGGTGTAGAAAAATCATAGCCAACAGCGCCCTCATGTGGCATCGCAACGTGACCTGGCGTCATAAGCTACATTTTCTGTTTTTCAGGCTTCTATCACCTGGGTTTTCTAGCTTTGTATGTTTTTTTTTTGTTTGTTTTTTTTCCTTATAGAAGAAAAAATATTTATATATTAAAGAACAGGTCAAAATTCCAATGATTTTGCTACCACCGGCACACCAGTGATCATTATTGATCGTTAAAGGGGGTGTCCAATTTGAACAACCCATTTACATCGGTTCATCAGTGTAATGCGTATGAGTCCATGCAATAAAGCAAAGCTGCATGCATGAAGCCCGTACAGCAGCACACGGTCCCAATTGTTCCATATTACAGGGCTATAGGCACCTATTTTCTATATTCTCCTGTAGAAGCGATGATGCTGCGTGCCTCTTTTTTGTCACGAAATCCATATATATATAAATCTGTTTGACCCTATTTAAAATAGGAGCCATACAGGAGGTGAAGAGTATGGGCCCAGAGCAGTCTGTGGGAACCATATTACAGACCCATACAACACAGATCTGTATACAGCTGTGGGCATGAACCCTTCGGCTGAGATTCTCTTCAATGAACATTAAAAGTGTTGTCTGGTTTGTACAACCCTGGCTCATATTTGGGTTCCCCCGAAAAAAAGGTAACCGCAGATGAACTCAAAGTTTGTCTGTGGGGGGCTGTAATGTAAATGTTAACTTCACTGAAGCATTACAGGCTACTTTTTTTTTAAATTATTATCCTCCCACGGAAAAGGTTGTCCTCTAGATTTGAGAGATGTACATCATGCAACTCTCAGATTTGCTAAAAGGGTATAGGGACCATCTCTATTACTAAAAGGAAATATCTGGAGTATTGCCTACTTTTTCCACCTCTTTACCAAAAATCTGTCTTCTTAGCCGTACTTATTTCAGCGCATACATACCGGCCATTCATACAGCCATTTACAGAGCGCGCTATTTAACAAATCAGGACATGACCATTATTACATTTCCCCTGCTCTTAAAACATTCAGCATATTGGTTTCCACATTAAAAGTGATCATTATAGCAGCTGACTGGCAGCAGACGCTGAAATTGTAGGCCTGTGCATTTATCATTTTACATATAATGGAGAGTGACTGATCGCAAGAATCCTGCTGAAACAAATCCTTCGTTTGTTAACCCTTTCAGCGATTAGTAAGTTGGACCCTCAAGCTCTGAAAATTACACAGTAATTGAACCTTATACTTTTCTTGTAATTTTGTGTGCTTTTATTTTTGGATATGGCCAAGTGCTTGTGAGTCCTCTCCGGAAGAAATAGTCTGGATCGATCTACAATATGCTACATCCCAATCAGAACAGGCACAGGCTCATGCTTCCCAAACCCTCAAATATTAAAGCAGTGCTGTATCCATATCTAACTAGTATTCGCCTATTCTTTATCCATATATCTATTATGTATTCATATATTATCGGTCTCATACGCATGGAAAGAACATAAGGTTCTTCCGAATATTATTGCCAAGCAAATAAAGACAACTAAGATTAATAAACAGTTATATTTAGAAACTTCATCTTTTCTCAGATCTCGCTATTTGATTTAACAGGCATTCCTGGGCAACTGGGGGAAAAAACCCTTTTGACCTCACAAGGTCAGGTAATTCAGATAATTCCCCCAGGTTCAATCAAACCCACAATACCTTCTAACTTAGGGCCTGTTCACATCTGCGTTGGAGCCTCCATCACAGATGAAGCCCATAATACAGGAAACAATAGCACAGAATGCTACGCTATTTTTTAAAGAGAAACCACTGACACCGTGAGGGAAACCCAACAGAACCCGTTTAAGTCAATGGATTCTGTCACGCATCAAAAGTGTCCGTTATGCAATGGAACCGGCATTTCTGGTATTTTCGTTGTCCTGCTCCTCTAACGGAGGCCATTAATATTACACTAAATACTATCAGTCAAGAAACAAGTCTACTTATCTTGGGTCTCATTTATCAAAACGGTCTAAGAGAAAAGCTGGTCTTTAGGACGATGGAAACCAATCACAGTGCAGCTTTCATTTTTGAAGGTTAATTGATTGAATGCTGAGCGCTGATAAGACGCTATGGGCAACAAGGCCAGCTTTAATAGATGAGGCACACGGGTAGAGATGTATCAAAACTAGTGCAAACCTAGTGGAGAAGTTGCCCATTGCAACCAATCAATGACTGCTCTTATTTTTGATCGGTGAAATCAAAATGGTTTCCAGGAGCAACTATTACAGGATATAAGTAAAATCTACGTGCAGTTTTATCCTACTTGATCATTCAATTCTAGGCTGACATAACTGCTCCCTCGACAGCACATTGCTGACCATTTCTAAGTAGATGTAACAGTTCTAGATCAAAGTACATATTGTGGATGTGAAGTCCATGTCTAGTTTCTCACTAGTAATATTACCATATAGTCTATACCAGGGGTCTCAAGCACGCGGCCCGCGGGCCGCATGCGGCCCCTGGGGCTGTCATCTGTGGCCCGCGGGACACAGAGCCGCTAGTATCGGCTCTGCTCAACGACTCTGGAATTCCCTGACATCGCTGCCCATATATGGACAGTGTGTTAGGGTCTTGCCCAGAGCGGAGCAGAGCGCTGGTGTCGGCTCTGCTCCTGGACTCTGTGGAATTCCCTGATATCGCTGTCCACATATGAACAGCAATGTCTGGGGCTTCCCCAGAGCCGGAGTCCCGGGCAGAGCACTAGTACAGGCTCTGCTCCGGGACGCTGCGGAATTCCCTGACATCGCTGCCCATATATGGACAGTGTGTCAGGGTCTTCCCCAGAGTGGAGTCCCGAGCAGAGCGCTATTATCGGCTCTGCTCCGGGACTCTAGGGAAGCCTCTGACATCACTGTCCATGCATCGACAAGGATGTCAGGGGCTTCCCCAGAGCAGGAGTCCCAGTGATGTCAGGAGCACAGCTGGAGTCCCAGGAAGAGCCTACTAGCGCTCTGCCTGGGACTCCAGCTCTGGGGTTGCCCCTGACATCTCTGTCCATATATGGACAGTGATGTCAGGAGCAGAGCTGGAATCCCAGGCAGAGTGCCAGAAGCGGCTCTGCTCCGGGACTCCAGCTCTGGGCAAGCCCCTGACATCACTGTGGCAGCCTCTACAGAGGGCACTGTGGCAGCCTCCACAGAGGGCACTGCGGCAGCCTCCACAGAGGGCACTGCGGCAGCCTCCACAGAGGGCACTGCGGCAGCATCCACAGAGGGCACTGCGGCAGCATCCACAGAGGGCACTGCGGCAGCATTCACAGAGGGCACTGCGGCAGCATCCACAGAGGGCACTGCGGCAGCATCTAAAAAGGGGCTGCCCAATCTTGACATGTGTGCCAATTGTTGAAATAAGCACGTGGAGAAATCTCAAATTTTAAACCTAGTGCTATTATTATAGTAATAGTGTTATAGTAGTTCAAATAACTAATTGATTAACAATAATTTTGTATTGTATCAAATTTGAAAGTAATGCGGCCCGTCAACTTCCCATTTTTTCTATATGCGGCCCACTTACCCGGCCGAGTTTGAGACCTCTGGTCTATACCCCTCATTTTTTTTGTTTTACTTGGCACCAGCACTCCACACATTTAGCCCAGGGGATTTTGATTAGGTTAAGAACTCATAAGTGTTTCTGCTCTTGCTTGTGCTCTCAGTTGGCCACTGGGCACGCATGGTAAGGTGAGCTTATTCAAACTGTTCACATGTTGTGGTATCTGTTGCTGTAATATTGAACTTATGGGAGGATGTGGCCCATAGCCAAGGAGGCTTGGTGTGGCCTGATAGCATGGGTGCTTTTCAGCCTCTGGGTTGCTCCCCTGCAGGAGCGGTGCTGTTGTGGCAGTGGCCACCATGTGGTGCTGCAACTGGTAGAGTAAGGACCCACTTTAAAGAGGTTGCCGTGAAGTGGCAAGTGGGCTTATATACAATTTGATCAAAATGTTAACAAAGAACCTCACGTTCATGTTTATACATTTTGCCAAGCAGCTATAGATCAAAGTATACTTGAAAATGCTCTCATTGTGAGAGTGAAACGTTGCCCTGAGATGTGGTGGTGAATAGTTTATATTTTTGGAGTGCTGCTTCTTTGCCCCTTTTTTTGTGTATAGATCAAAGTATATATTGTGGATGTGCAGTCCATGTCTAGTCTCTCACTATTGACATTTCTAAGCAGCGACAGAATTTTTATATATATTTGTTAATGGGAGATTTCGTCCGCTTCTTGATCTCCATGGTAACATCAGACGCTTTGCGTCCTTAACTAAGCTGATTGGTGGCCAGAAAGGAGGCTCGGCACTCAGCCTGCAACGTCATTTTTTTGACGTGGTTACTGCGGGTTGGTGCCAGGCCCAAGCCACGTCAGCACAGTGGGTGGGCCTAGGCCTGTCAAATAGACCGGAACTTCGCCGGCGCGTGTGCGGCCAGTGCATTAGTGTCGTACACGCGCCGGGAGGTATAACAAGCACACAATTGTGCTAGCCGGCTGAAATAACAGTGAAATAACACACTATATCGAAAAGAATTGATAATCCCTGATGATGTGTCACTTATATATGTGGCACTGAAACGCGTTGGATTGTCTGTCAGTCAGTGAAGTGTGCCAGTAGAATATATCGTTAGGGGTGAGGAGGTGCTTGGTGTGTGCAACTATACTATCACATCAGCACACCTCTCCTCATTACTGACCACCTTATCTGAGCCTGTTCACATTGTATCTAGGGCTAAGATGGCTCATTTTAATGAAACAATTTAATAAATTAATTTTTAATCGTTCTATCTTCAGGCAGTAAAAATTGTTAATATACGGAACGTAATACTCTATCAGTGTGCTTATTAAATAATATATTTGTTAAAGCCAGCTGGAAAATAGATGAAAACGATAAAAAAAAACTAAAATAATAAAAATATGTAGATAAAAAAAGTTGCCAGATTTGTAATATATGTAACATACATATCAAAGGTGGAGGAGATTTACATTCAATTTGTATATTTGACGGATTCACTATAAATAAGTATTTTTATTCATACATAATATCACCCTGGTTAGACCACCCAGAGGTTGCTCGAGAGCATCATTCTAGTTTAAAGGGATCTAAAACTTTTGCTTTACTTTTTTTTAAATTCCCATTAACCCCCTTTCTACTGGGAAAGACTAGCTTTTCCCTCTGTGAACACCAACGGTAACAACCAATGCTCCCTAGAAGGGCAGCAAAGCCTATTAAAGCATAGTACTTGACTGGAGACAATGTTTAGCAGAAAGCACCATTACGTATGGAAGCCGAGACATCTTGTTGTCCCTTGGACTCCAAACACGAGAGATCCCATTTTCACAAGAACAGGTTATCTTGACCTACATTAAGAATAAAGGACTCCTTCATGTATTATTCTTGCTGGATGACGGAGAGACAAGAAGTTTGACACTGTGCTACTTCAGTCACTAGATTGGAAGCTGTGAAAGGTTTATTATGTTCTGGTAAGAAAACATGCCTTCAACCTCTTTACTATAGAGGTCATGTTAACCCTTTATGATCTTCAGAGTGATCTTCGTGTACTAATAGAACAGATCTTGAAGGCATGATAACATGTATTACCTGGCTGAAGAATCATATATAATAAATAGTCAAATCGCCTAGTCATATCTATGGTCAGAAAAAAAGTATTTATTGCCAGTGGAGATGAGTGAGTGTCAAAAAAGTTCTTGAACAGGCATCAAAATTGACAAACTTTAACAACCGCCCAAGAATTATGGCCAAACCGAATACTTAAAGATATGGACTAAAAAAAGCACCCAATGGTTCCCCTGACATGGCTGTTGTAGTAAATAAATTTCTCGATTAAAAAACAATGCTGGAGAAATTTTCTTTGAAATATGCAATGTGCCGTTCCTCTGTTATGCCTCCTGGTATTTACTAAACCAGTGTCAGACACGGTCAGCACTGATTGGACATTATCAGACTGTGAATGGACGCGCTCCATTGACAAGGTGGAATAGTAAAGCCCAGTTGTCAATTTATTCATACGTTTCCAGGAAGAGTAATAGTGACTGCACAACTCAGAGTTCTCGGAAAAGATGCTCAAGAGTTATTTTATGGGGAATAAATAGGGAATAAAACAGACATGTCAGGAGAACTGACAGATCTTCTTTAACCAGCAATCATAACGATTTTCCATTGGTTTATAATTCAGATCATAATAAAATATCTGAGCAAGTATATTGTGAATAAATAAATGGGATACTGGCAATGAGCAAAGGTACATAACATGAGGTGACGCATATAACACTTACTTGATCTTCATGATGGAGGCCATTATGCAGGACAAGGTAAAAATGAACTAAAACATCAGAGTTTGGTAGGACATCTTGGCGCCTGGTCATCATGCCACATATCAGCTTGTATGCCTGCAGTTTGCCCTCCTTGTACTCGCTTGGCAGTGTAGTTGCCTGTTTGGAAATAAAAAATAAATATTTTTTAAATTTACATAAAAGGTTCCTGGATAAAATGGTTTGGTGAAAAAATACCCTTTTTCTACTTAAATCACATGTAGTAACAGGTAATATATATAACACTTAGTCACAGGATACGTCATTTGCCAAAGACATGTCCAATAAGAAAGGCATCGTCTAATCGTCTTACATTATTGATCAGGTTATACAAATAACAGAATGCAAAAACATCCTAAAACACAACACACACAACTTACCTTAAACAGCCATGAGGCAAACATTCTAAGTGGTGGGATCAAAATGGGGGGTGGAGGGGAAGACTGATTGTCCAGACTGATAGAAAGATTGTCTCTGATCTGGAATAAAAAAAATAAAAATAAAAAAGATTTTCATTTTATGCTCCAGGATGTTATACATTGCTGCCACCTACTGTTCAAACATCATATTGTAGCTTACAGGCAACAATGAATTAAACAATTCAGTGTCTATGTTCTGGACAAATAAGCTAAATGACAAAGTTTATAGTAATTTTGTCTTTAATTAAGAATAAAGGGCCTTTCATTTTCATAGAAAGTACCTAAAAACTAAACAGCAATCAGAGAAGTTGGGTGAGATACTATCAGGTGACTTGTGCTTCTATAAGAAGGAGCAAAAACGGTTATTATCCTTTGTACCCACTACCTTCCCAGTGTGGCCCGCAAGCAAAGACCCTGGTTGTTGCAGCTGTATGGACGTCCTGCATGTCTTTACATGCACATCTTCATAGGCATAACAT
The DNA here is from genome assembly GCF_050947455.1 of Rhinoderma darwinii. Classification (NCBI taxonomy): domain Eukaryota; kingdom Metazoa; phylum Chordata; class Amphibia; order Anura; family Rhinodermatidae; genus Rhinoderma; species Rhinoderma darwinii. The sequence continues at coordinate 353,031,137 of NC_134690.1, forward strand.
ACAATGAGGGGGTCCCTAAAGTTCATTTCTTGAGGATCACATTGGAAACTTTTCTGAGTAAGGCTCTGTTCACAATAAGGCCCCATGCACACGACCGTAAAAATTCTCCGTAATTGCGGACCGTAATACGGTCTGCAATTACGGACCCATTCAGTTCTATTGGCTGCAGACACCTTTCCGTATCACTACGGATGGGTGTCCCTGCCGTATAACTGTGCCAGGAGTTATGGAGCATGTCCATTTTTTCGTGTTTTATGGGCCGTGCTTCCATACTTTATATGGGAGCATAGCCCAAAAATGCAAGAGACTGTCAGCAGCCGGCCGTGCCCGCAATCGTGGGCCGTGATTACGGGCACAGCTGTCTGCATGGGGCCTAAGGCCTCATGCACAGAACCGTAGGCACGTGCACGTCCGTGATTTTCGGGTCAGCTGGCAGAGTGTAACCCACGAGCCGCCTGCAAATCGTCCATTATTTTCTATGAGCCAGAACATGTCCGTTCTTTCTGCGGTCCGGGCTCCTGGGCCATGTACGAACCGTGGAAACCACGGTCGTGTGCATGAGCCCATAGAAATGAATGGGGCCGCAATTCTCCCATGGATTTTCGGGGGATTTGCGGCCGCAAAAGCACGTTTGTGTGCACGGGGCCTGAGACCACATGAACATGTCCGTAAATTTCATCCATCTGTAAATACTGTCTCTAAATACGGATCAGATGTCATGTATTGCCATCCGCAAAACAAACGCACATACAGCCTGATGTCCGTACATACGGTCCGCATTTACGGATTCGCAAAAAGAAGAAAACCACAAAATGATATGCAGCATCTGCAAACCTGGCATCATCAAGCAACTCTTCCGTAATTACAGATGGCTACAGGTGCACATTCGTAGCGGTCCGTAACTACGAAAGCTCCCATAGAAACGAATGGGTCTGTAATTACGGATGAAAAAAAGGGTCGTGTGTAAGGGACCTTAGGCCCGTGTCCGGGCCGTAGAAAGCCTCCGCAAAAGAAAGGACATGTCCTATCTATTGCCTTTTACAGACCGTGCTCCCATACTTTGTTTGGGAGGACGTGCCAAAAATGCGGGTGGCTGTCCGCGGCCGCCAGCAGCCGGCCGTGCCCGTAATCGCAGACCGTGATTACAGGCATGGCCGTGTGCATGAGGCCTTAGTCATAGGCTGCCGTTGGAGGTGTACGCTGGGGGTATTTATCTCAAAAGGCTGTGACGTATGAAAATGTATAGACATACAGTGGCATATGTCACCTACTAGAAACCTTTGTATTGAATAGTGTAATCTACTATGCTACTCCATACATAAAAAAAAAAAAAGTTTGCGGATCCATATCGCCCCAACGTATGCTAAAAGGACACTCTTCAAGCATATGTCGGGTCAATAGGGCCCTATGAAAACTTTCGACATATGTGCCGGGAGCTTTCCTGGAACATAAGCTGAATGGAGTGTTTAAACACAGCCCTACAAACTTCCATAGCTTTTCTCATTACACTAATAATGAGTCAGCCACTAGCGATTCCACTACATTACTTTACATGAAGATTTACTTGCTTAACCCCATAATGACATTACCTGTACAAAAATAGGCATATCCCTTGCTGCATTATCGGTATTAGAGGACAGCACTTACAGTTAGGTTCAGAATTATTTGGACAGTGACACAATCTTCATGGTTTGGGCTCTGCTGCCACCACATTGGATTTGAAATGAAACGACAGATGCAATTGAAGTGTAGACTTTCAGGTTTAATTCAAGGGGTTGAACAAAAATATCCTGTGAAACGTTTAGGAAATGCAACCATTTTTCTACACAGCCTCCTCATTTCAGGGGCTCAAAAGTAATTGGACAAATTAACGTTACCATAAACAAAATGTTGTTTTTTTAATACTTTGTAGAGAATCCTTTGCCGGCAATGACTGCCTGAAGTCTGGAACCCATGGACATCACCAAACTAAGGGTTTCCTCCTTTGCCCGGCCTCCTTATGGTAGACTTAGATACTGATACACCAACTTCCAGGAGAGTGTTCTTCACTTGGGTAGCTGTTGTGAAGGGATATTTCTTTACCATGAAAAGGATTCTGCAATCACCCACCACTGTCGTCTTCCGTGGACGTCCAGACCTTTTGGAGTTCACAAGATCACCAGTGCGTTTTTTTCAAGAATGTACCAAACCGTTGATTTGGCCACTCCTAACATTTGCGCTATCCTTCTGATGGATTTCTTCACTTTTTTCAGCCTAACGATGGTCTGTTTCTCTTGCATTGAGAGCTCTTTTGACGTCATGTGGGTTCACAGCAACAGCTTCCAAATGCCACACCTGGAATCAACTCTAGTCCTTTTACCTGCTTAATTGATTATGGATTAATGAGGGAATAGCCAATGCAGCCCATTAAATAGCTTTTGAGATAATTGTCCAATTACCTTTGTACCCTTGTAAAAAAGAGGCAGCTACATAAAGAGCTGTAATTTCTAAACCCTTCCTCAAATTAGGATGTGAATACCCTCAAATTAAAGCGGAAAGTCTGCACTTAAAGCCCATATTGATTATGTAACTGTGTATTCAATATGTTTTGGTAAACAGCTAAAATGCCAAAACTTGTGTCACTGACCAAATAATTCTGGACCTAACTATGTCGGATCAGCACATTCCTGCTGCTATGAGCATTACCAACAGGCTGAATGAATACTGCAGTTTACAGCTCCCTAGTATGTCAATGGTCCTGGAGTCTATTTACACATTTGCAGAACTATGGAGAAGAATTTTATATTCCTTACAGTCTAAGGTTATGATCAGTAAGTTTCAGCTACTAATGCGAATGATGTTGATTTGGACAATATTTGAGGGAATTTCTATTTTTGAAATGAATTATGAAATATTAAACAATACATTTTTGTCAACGGATTCTCAAATAATTTACTTTCTAGAGTACCTAGCAGAATCCTGCCATCAATGGGGAAAGTAACTAAAATAAAGAACAAATTTGGTGCACGGGACGGACTAAATTTTTTGAGAATTTAGCTTAGAGTAGATCTCTCCCCTTGTTTGCACATTATTCACCAAATAAAGGGGAATTCCATATAGACGGATTTATAATAGCTAGCATAATAGACCGATTTGAGTGGTATATATATATATATATATATATATATATATATATATATATATATATATATATATATATATATATACACACACACACACACACACACACACACACATATACACACACACACACAGATGAAATCTACAAGCAATGACAAAGGGTTTCATATAGGCTACAGAGCACTGGGTAGCCCTTCATATTGAGAACAAGTGAAGCAAGGTTTGGTTTTGAAAGGTCCCACCCAAGTTATTTTTTTAGATCTAAAAATACTGCAAATATTAAATAATATTCAATCACAGCTGATCGGACATTCACACTGATTATCGACTGTGGGTTAAGCAAAATATCTTGCTGATAAGTAACATTGTGTCAACCCATTAAGAATTCCGTTAAACAATTGTTCCGAATGTCTGCTTTAGGGTGAGGAACACAACGAAGCAGCCACAGGTGGGCAAAACTCTGCCCGCATGGATGAAGAATTGCTGCCCGATTAAGTCGGTAAAACTGTGGTTTTACTGGAAAGCTTGTGCGAGTGTTCACCACCGCATGTGGGCATGGTTTCAGCCGCGTCGTGTGTTCTCATCCATAGTATTTAACATTAAATTGCTCATTAAAAACATTAGGACAATCACATAGGAAATCTGAATCAAAACAAATGGTTGCACGTTGACGGAGTGCATAGGATTTATACCTTAGCCAGCTTGTACCACAACTCATAGAGGTAGCCAAACACCTTGGCATGGATTTTGGTGGACTGGATATTGTTCACATCTCCAAGTATTCCCAAGATTCTTCTCCACAAAACAGCTGCAGAGTCCGGATGCCAGCCTGATAAATTGCCGCCAGCTATTATGCTGCAGTCCCCAGCAAGACACTCACTGCTGTCTGGAAGGAAAGCAAAGTAATAATGATATATGTCAAGTGTAGAGTATACCTAGTCCAAACACCAGAACACCCTACAAGCACTCTGTGGTACTCTATAAACTTTGTCTGGTTAATCTTCAAGCAACATATAAATATCCAAGTAAGATAAAAGAACAAGTTTATTATTACCGCTGTGCAAACATGTTCATACAGATCTCATGAAAGCTGCGTTTACAAGGCCAGTCAGGAGTGATATATTCACAGTACTTGAAGTAGGGTATGTCATAAAAGCTATGTACACTATAAAAGGCATTTTTTAAAGAAATTGAACAGGTCAATCAGTGTAACTTTATAATTAGATTTATGATTTTTTTTGTGTTACTTTTTTGGATATAGCTGCTCTGTATTCTGCATACAGCTCCCTAGTTGACCAATGATGTCCCAGATGTTCTCGATGGGAGACGTCCGAAGACACTGCAGGCCATGGTAATACATTTAGGTCGGGGTCGTGTGGTCAATGTGTTCCACCTGTGGCTGGGCGTCTAGCTCCTAGCACAATGTCATGCAAACGCCTTCTGATGGTTTGCGTTGACAATAGTTACCACCCTAGGCATGGGATGTGATGTCCAATTTCACTTGCAGTACAGAATGGATCACTGCGCGCAATTTTTTAAATTAGACTATCCGCCCGTGCAGGTTTTCCCCCACGGACCTCTTGCGGTCATTCACGGTTCTCCCAACCTGCGGTACACGCAACGTTGGAGAGTCCAGACACCTAAGCCTAGGTGCATAGCGATCTGCCGGACTGATAAACCAAGGTCTCTGAATTCAAGGATACGGTCCCTCTCAGTTTGCAACAAGTGGCGATAACTGGCACGTCAACGAACAGGAGGCTTCGGACAATCATCCCGCACAATTTGATCATTTGAAATCTTAGCGACACCTGCTAGTTCGTCGGTTTGCATAACCTTATGGCTTGCCCTTCTTGGTTTTGCAATTTCAAAGTTGCGGAGTGTATTTTTTATTATACACATACACACAATACACAGTTGCGCCCGGATCCCCGTGTCGGCACACGGCGTGAAGACAGAGGAAAATGCAAGGAATGGATCCAGCGCCAAGACAGGTATTGTAGTTAAAAAGGAAACTCCGTTCCCAATTTTATTCCAGAAATGTATTAAAACGAAAAAGTATAATCCAGGTACACGATGTGGTACGTGCGTGTGGGCTGTGCCTACGCGTTTCGGACGGCTACTGCATCCTTAATCATGGCTTGTTTGAGACGAGTAACTGATGAGGCTGGGGTTTATATCCGGTTAAACACGTGAACTAAATTGCGGTTCACAGAGTTTATTATTCTGGAACGCTCATGAACTTGCACTTTGAGCAGCGATGTGCGGAAGATGTCCAACTTGCGTGGCTGGATAGAAGTACGCAAGTATAATGTGTCAATATTTTTGTTTGTTTTTATTTATGTTTAAATAGAAATGTGTTCGATACTATACCATAATTATTATGTGACCGGATGTAAACCCTATCAGCCTTGAAAAATCTCGTATTAATTTTTTGTAAAAAAAAAAAACAAACAGCTAAAAACATGCATATAAACATATATGCATGATAATGTAATAACAAAAGGTAAAAAGATTCGATTCTGTGTAGAAAATATTTTAACAGTCTGATATACTTTGTATATATTTCACAACACACTGGGATATATTTCGATGTACCAAGTATGTAACAGTGAATCTGCTAGTTCTTTTTTCTCTCTCTATTTCCATTGGTTTAGTAGTCGTATCAAAAACCTGTTCAAAAGGGAGTTTCTGGTACATTTATTCATATGATGATTAAATTTTACTCTGAATATTTATTAGATTTTTTGAGAAGAAAAAAAAAAAAAAAAAAAAAGGGGGGGGGAGGGGTTAGTTTGAGGACAAATGTTGATTCATATCTAATAATGGAACATTAGCTCTTTTTTAAATTAAGACCCATAGGTACTCTTGTTTTGAGTCTGTATATCCAATATGCTTCTCTTAATATTTTAGGTTTGAGATTACCCCCTCGTTTGGGGGTGTAAATTTTTTCTATCGCATAGCCTTTGAATGTACTTATTAACCTGTTATGATGATTTATGAAATGTTTTGCGACATTGGAGATATTGGTTATGTTTTGGTTTCTGATGTACCCCAGGTGTTCCAGTATTCTGGTTTTGAATTCACGACCAGTACATCCTATATATTTTAATTTGCATTTCACGCATTCAATGATGTAAATCACTGATTCACTATCACAATTAATGTTGTTTTTTATTGGAAATGTATTAGTATCATTGGAGTCAGAAAATACTTTTTTGGGGGTTACATAGGAACAGATTTTGCAAGGGTTGGATCCACACTTGAAAAAGCCTTAGTGTTCCAACCAAGTTGTTTTTGTCTCGTTGGAAGAGAAAAAAGGAGAGAGAGAGAGAACTACCAAGAGAAGGAGCTTTTCGTGCAACAACTCTGCATCCATCCTTCAGGATGTCCCCCAAAATATCATCCTCCATCAGTATTGGTAAGTATTTGGTAATACTTATTTTTATTTCAATGAATTGGTTACTGTGTTGAAGAACTAAGGTTGGTTTAGTTTTAATCAGGTTTTGGACATAAAAATTAGTTTTAAATAATAAGGCATCCCTTGTTTTCTTTGAAGTGATGGTGTCAGCCCTTTTCAAGGTCCAATCTGGGTACCCTCTTTTGGTTTCAACTGTGTTTTTATTGAAAATTTTTCAAAAATATACATATAACTTAGAGCAGCATGAAGGGCCATGCAATTCACATAGTAAGACAGTAACTTTCAATAGACAGACAAAACATCTGGGAAAAAACACAGGGGTTTAAGGGGGTGAGGGGGGGGGGGGGGGGATAGTCGGAGCTCCACCTACCACCTAATCTTGAGTTCCCTGTATCCAATACTTGTCCCACGGGTCCCACACCACTTTGAACCTGTCCAGTTCATTGTCAATAGAGGCCGTCATATGCTCCATTGTACGTATTTCCCTAATTCTAGTTACTAGGTCGATGTGGGAGGGAGGGGTTGTCTGTCTCCATTTCCACGCTATCAACGTCTTAGCGGCTGTGAGAAAGTGTCGAAAGAGTCGAGCTGGTGATTTCCCCAAAGACCTAGGGGGAACATTTAGGAGGTAATGAAGAGGATCTAAGGGAATATCCTGCTGCAACACCGCCAATGCCAAGTTCTTAACTTCCAACCAATACTGTTGTACCCGTGAACAGCTCCAGAAAATATGGAACAGATCACCTCTCTGACCTCTACAACGCCAGCATTCCGACGGAATACCCGGATTGAAGCTATGCAGAAAGGCAGGGGTGTGGTACCAAAACATAAGGATTTTATATTGGTTTTCCTTATATGCGGTGCAGTGGGTACCCTCTTTTGTGTAGTCTATCACATATTTGTTTTTGTTCTAGTTCATAGTGTGTATGTGAACTACAATTACGTTTTGCTCTATGCATCTCACCTACTGGGATAGATGGGATAGTCTGCCTTGGATGATTACTTTTTGCATGTGGAATTGTGTTACCTATTACTGGTTTACGAAAAGTTTGTGTTTATTTGTTCCCCTTCTTCTCCTTTTAGTTCTAAGTCCAAGAATACTATGTTATGTTTATCCCAAGAATGGGTGAATTTAAGATTATATGTATTAGAGTTGAGATACTCTATGAATTCCGGTATGACAGATACATTGCCTTCCCATATAAACAGGAGGTCATCTATGTATCTGCCATACCAGTGTAAATTATTCCCAAAGGGATAGTTTATTGAAAAAAGGAATATTTCCTCCCACTAAGCCATCACTAGGTTGACCAAGGAGGGAGAAAATTTGGCTCCCATTGAGACGCCCCTTAAAGAGGCTCTGTCACCAGATTATAAGTGCCCTATCTCCTACATAATCTGATCGGCGCTGTAATGTAGATAAGTGTTTTTTTATTTTGAAAAACAATCATTTTTGAGCAAGTTATGAGCAATTTTAGATTTATGCAAATTCGTTTCTTAATAGACAACTGGGCGTGTTTTTACTTTTTACCAACTGGGCGTTGTACAGAGAAGTGTATGACGCTGACCAATCAGTGACTAATCAGTGTCATACACTTCTCATTGTTCCAGCCCATTGTTACAGTATGATTGTGCAGTGAAAGAAGCTGGGCTGGAACAATGAGAAGTGTATGACACTGATTGGTCACTGATTGGTCAGCCTCATACACTCCTCTGTACAACGCCCAGTTGGTAAAAAGTAAAAAACACGTCCAGTTGTCTATTCAGAAACTAATTAGCATGAATCTAAAATCACTCATAACTTGCTAAAAAATGATCGTTTTTCAAAATAAAAACCACTCTTGTTATCTACATTACAGCGCCGATCACATTATGTAGGAGATAGGGCACTTATAATCTGGTGACAGAGCCTCTTTAAGGCTGGATTCACCCGAGCATGTTCGGTCCGTAAAGGACGGAACGTATTTCGGCCGCAAGTCCCGGACCGAACACACTGCAGGGAGCCAGGCTCCTAGCATCATAGTTACGTACGACGCTAGGAGTCCCTGCCTCGCTGCGGGACAACTGTCCCGTACTCTAATCATGTTTTCAGTACGGGACAGTAGTTCCATGGAGAGGCAGGGACTCCTAGCATCGTACAGAACTATGATGCTAGGAGCCCGGCTCCCTGCAGTGTGTTCGTTCCAGGACTTGCGGCCGAAATACGTTCCGTCCTTTACGGACCAAACATGCTCGTGTGAATCCAGCCTAACTGTAGGTAAAATTTACCATCGAACTGGAAGTAGTTATGTAGCATTAAAAACATAAGGACGTCTAACATGTATGTCTGTAGTTCCTGACTGTAAGTACTATGTATGGACAGGTGATGTTCCAGGGCTCTATATGCTACTTCGTGTGAGATGCTTGTGTACAAGGATATAACATCACAAGTTAACCATGTGTAATTTTTAAGCCATATTTTGTTATGAAAAGAGCGTAGTACATCTCGTGTGTCCCTTAGAAAACCAGGAGTGGGCTGCAACAGGGAATCGAGCCATTCAGATAATATTTCCAAGAGAGACCCAATTCCTGACACAATAGGTCACATGGGTGGGGGATTGATGTTTTTGTGAGTTTTGGGAAGAGCGTGCATAATAGGTGTTATAGGATATTCTACATTGATGTAGTCTGCTTGTTTTTGTGTAAGTGGACCTCCTCTTAATCCCTCATTAATTAATTTCTTTATTATAACCTGACATTTTCTTGTGGGATTGTATTCTAGACTTTTATAAGTATCTTGGTCGGACTAACTTATTTATTTGTGTTTTATATTCATCTTTATTCATTACTGTAATAATGCCCCCTTTGTCGGACATTTTAATGATTATGTCCTTATTATCTTTAAGGGACTTTGCTGCTGTTTTTAGTCGGGTAGAGAGATTCCAATCGTTCTTGTGCCATTCTAAGTTGTCGGACAGATGTTGTAATTCTCTCTCTATGGCTGTTTGGAACCGATCCATTGATTCAGTTCTTGAAGCAATGGGGTAGAATATTGGATTGGTAGTTGAAAAATAGCTGGAAATGTTAATTGATGGATTTGGGATTTCCGTGTTTAAACTCTCCAGACATATGACAGTTCTCTGTTCTTGGAATGATAAAGTATTATAGTCCCCATTATTAATATTTGGACGATCCTCTTTAGGATTATCTAAAATGTTATCCGTATTGGGATATTCCTCCTCTTGATTATCAGAAATATTATCAATTAAATGGGAAATGAAAAAGTGCTTTTTAACAGTTCGATTTTGCATGAATTTGTCTACATCAAGTAAAGTATTAAAAAAGGTCAAAATTGCGACGGGGGACAAAATTAAGACCAAGGGATAATACTTCTAATTGTACTGGAGTGAGGGTGAAGGATGAGAGGTTGATGACTTTCAAATTGGATGTTAGTTCTTGCGTATTCGGAGACGGCGGCCTTGATCTTGATCCATATGGTTTGTGTTTCTTGCCGTCTCTCCTGCCCTGTTTTTTGACACGTAGTTAGTGCTTTCTGATCTAGAATTATAATGTTGTCGGATTCTCAAACCTTCGCCATCAGATCCTTCAGTTCCGCCATCCATCGAGTCTGGTTCAGACGAACTGAAACGGACTATTTAGACTTCCTCTTTGTTTTTTCTGGTATCTGCGATTTTTTAAGAAAAGTTTGAGGTTATTGCGGCTTCTGTCCAGTTAATTCCAATTATATACTTCCTTGTTGCCATAATCACGCAAATCACGTTGGAATTTGCTTCTTTATACTTCGGCAATCGATTGATCCAGTTTATCTATATATTGGGCAGTGCGTGATTCAAGCGATGCAAAATTAGGTGAGCTGGAAAAAGTGTTTAATTTGTTTTTTATTTTGAAAATGTCGGTTTCCAACTCTAGTAATTTTTGCTCCTCTTGCTTGGTTATAAGTCCCATTAGTTTCAGAGAGCATTCAGTCAGGGTTTGATTCCATTCTGCATTAAATTCATCAGAATAATTAAAAGTCGGGATCTTTCTGATGCGTAAACCTCTGGGAAGCATCTGTTTGGTGATGTAATTCCTGAGGGTTGTTAAGTCCCACCAGATCTTTGCTTCATGGGCTGTTACTTTCTCCTGGATTATACGTATTGCCAAATACCCTTGCGGCCATTTCGGCCCGAGTGTGTTTTGCCTCGTGTCAAGTTTCAGACGTATACTTATGATCAAAAAATCTTTCACCAGACAAAAATTATTAAAAGCAGTGTTCCAAGCCAACCATATATATTTAGGCAAAAATAGATTTATATAAGATTTTTTTTCTTTTCAGAGAGTGTCGTTCATAATACACGTCCACTCTAGTACACTGGAATAAAGCAACTTTGTTATTTATCTTGCTTAATGCTGCTTATTGGGCAAAAAGGCGTGCACGTGAGGATATAGCAGTGTCAAAATGGAGACAGTTGAACATCTTCCGCAGATCGCTGCTCAAAGTGCAAGTTCATGAGCGTTCCAGAATAATAAACTCTGTGAACCGCAATTTAGTTCACGTGTTTGACCGGATATAAACCCCAGCCTCATCAGTTACTCGTCTCAAACAAGCCATGAATAAGGACGCAGTAGCCGTCCGAAACGTGTAGGCACAGCCCACACGCACGTACCACATCGTGTACCTGAATTATACTTTTTCGTTTTAATACATTTCTGGAATAAAATTGGGAACGGAGTTTTTCCTTTTTAACTACAATACCTGTCTTGGCACTGGATCCATTCCTTGCATTTTCCTCTAACCTTTGCTAATATATTGAAAAGGAAAAACTAAAATATTGCATTGACATAAGTATTCAGACCCTTTACTTTGGCAGTTATAACAGCCTCCAGTCTTCTTGGGTATGATGCCACAAGGTTTTCACACCAGGTTGGATGGGGACAGTTGGTGGACAGCCATTGTAATCATGTTTTCAGTACGGGACAGTTGTCCGGCAGCGAGGCAGGGACTCCTAGCATCGTACATAACTATGATGCTAGGAGCCCGGCTCCCTGCACTGTGTTCGGTCCGGGACTTCCGGCCGAAATACGTTCCGTCCATTACGGACGTAACATGGTCGTGTGAACCCAGCCTTACAGTCTGAGAGTCCTTTCGGTGCTTTTTTGCAAACTCCAGATGGGCTTTCATGTGTATTTTACTAAGGAGAGATTTCTTTCTGGCCACTCTGCTATAAAGCTCAGATTGGTGGGGTGCTGCAGTGATGGTTGACCTTCTAGAAATTCCTCCCATCTGCACACACGATCTTTAGAGCTCAGTCAGAGTGACCATTCTGTTCTTGGTAACCTCTCTAACCAAGGCCCTTCGACCTCGATTAGTTTGGTGGGGTGGCCAGCTGTAGAAAGAGTCCTGGTTGTTCCAAACTTCTTCCATTTAAGAATTATGGGGACCACTGTGCATTTGGGAACTTTCAGTGCAGCAGAAATTGTTGTACCCTTCTCCAGATCTGTGCCTCCACACAATCCTGTCTCTGAGCTCTACAGGCAGTACTTTCCTCCTCATGGCTTGGTTTTTGCTCTGATATACATTGTCAGCTGTGAGACCTTATCTAGACAGGGTGTGTCTTTCCAAATCATGTCCAATCAAATGAATTTACCACAGGTGGACTTTTTAGTAGCAATTTTTGCGCGTTTGCGGCGGAATCGCAGCTTTTTCGCCGCCAAAATTGCAACATCTTGCCCCCATATTGAATACAATGGGGAAATCCCGCAACAGAAAAACAGCGATTCCACAGCATAAATGGACTGCAGATTAAAAAAAAAAAAAACCTTACTGCAGGTCAATTTATGGAAGGTTTTTTTTTTGTTCTTTTTCAGCTGCTATTTTTATGTGGCATGTGGATGAGATTTGTTCAAATGTCATTCACTTTGATGCTACTGTAAAACGCTGCAGATTTTCCACAATGAAAGCCACAGTATTTATGTTACGTGTGAACCCAGCCTACACACACACGTTGCGGAATTTGGTGAAAATCTGCATCAAAACCAAAGGTAAAACGTTTTTTGATGCGTTAAGTGTGGTTTTTATATTTTGATGCAAAAATAGGTGCGGTTTTTTTCTGAAGATTTTTTTTAAACTAGTCAGATACAATTCTCAAACGAAAACGCAAGATAAATTGACATGCTGCAGATTATAAAATACGTATCGCAGGTGGGGATGCACAATGCCTCGAAACTTCGATACGGTTTTAATACTCTGCATCCCCAAACGGTTCGATACCGTTATTTCATATATACTTAGCCGCACAGCTAAGTATAGTAACACATGAATGTATGAGAGCGGGGCTGCGGCCGTGTAATACAGTCATTGCCCCGCTCCTGAGTCCTGACAAGTGCACGGTCAGGATGATGCGATGCGGCCAGGCCTGCACTTATGAGCGGCGGCACGGAAGACAGAACATGGTGGGCGCACTGCAAAACACCCCCATGTTCTGTCTTCAGTGCCTGTGCACTATTATTAGTGCAGTGCCGGCCGCATCACCTCATGCTGACCGCGCGCGCACTTGTTGTCATGAGCGGGGCAATGGCTGTATTACACAACCGCAGCCCCGCTCTATAACGGCGGAGATCAGAGAAACCTCTCATCTCCGCAGCATTCAGGGGAATAACGGCGATCACATCTGACTGCAGCATTCAGGGGAAAATGAGAAGGGGGGATGCCCCTTGGATCGAATCATAGGAATCACTGTGACGTGACGGAGGGCCATACCATATATGGGCAGACAGTTCAGGGTCCATTGAAGGACTCCAGGGCTGTCCTACCATATTTCCTGTCAGGGCATACTTCGGTATGTCCAAACAACTGCCTGTATACTATCAGTACACAGGCTAATGTACTAGCATATAGATATATGCCAGTACGTTAAAGTTTAAAAATTAAGTAAAAACAATGTAATATTAAATTGAAAAAAATAGACACACCCCTTTTTTTACAATAAACATTAAAATAAGTCTCAATACATAAAATATACACACATTCGGTATTGGCGTGGCCGTAATAACCTTCACAACTATTTTTTTTGCGTCATTTATGGTGTGTACGCTGTAAAAAAATTAAATAAAAACTACTTTCTTTCACTTATTGTGGGGCACGAGGTGTGATGAATTTAACCTCCATGTACCTCACATTAATAGTAATTAACCCCATCATGTATCTCACACATTAACCCATTATGACTGAGAAACATGATTACTATTAATGTGAGGCACATTCAAAATTCATCACACCTCGCATCAGAAAACAGAGGAACTTGTTTATTTATTTATTTTTATTACTGTTGGCAAAGTATCCTTTTGGTATCGAAATCGCAATACTACACAAAGTATCGGTATCGAAGACCAAATTCTGGTATTGTGACATCCCTAATCGCAGGTCTATTTCCGTGCAGAAAAAATCCGCAACTTGTAGATAACATTTATTGAAATCTCCTTTACTTTTCTGGTATGTGCATTTGGCCTAAATGTAACCATTCTTTAAAGATCTTTCATTAAAAAAAAAGCACCAGTCACTAGTTGTCTATTTATAGCCTACTTTGAGTTGCATAGACCACTTCAGACAACTGTTTCTACAAAATTAACGGATTTAGATTTCTAGAGATAGCCCATTGTTTTTTTTTTAACTTTCCGTCATCATCATGTAGAAAGTTATAGGCATGGTAAGGGTTATAAAATAGCATTATAATGTTACAGAGGTAAATTACTTAAAATCATATATTAAACATTTGCAACCATAATTATACATATGACAGCAAAAGAAAACTGGGGAGAATTGCGAAGCTAAATACGCCAGAATTCGGGCTGAATCTGAACCAAAGAAATTGCCATTAATGCCCTGCGCCAGATTTATTATGTGTTTTGTATTTTTGCACCTCACTATGTATTTTTAAAAAGTGTCTAGTGGCTTAAAATGCACCAAAGTGAGCCAACATTTTTGCGCAAAATATTGGTCTGAAGTAAGCCAACCAAGAGGTGGTGTAAGGAAGAGAAAAAATTGTCCAACATGTCTAGTAAGATGCACAACATTTATTATACAGAATGCATCACTGTCATCCATATGGAGCATCTTCCGTCCGCTTGTTCTAGCTTTAACATGTCTAAGTTTAAGACCGTAATATTAAATCTGCCCCAACAATCTTGCAAATGCTTGCCTGAAATGAATAGACCACACTAAGCCTCAGCAAGAGCAGCTTACACATCATAGATTGTTTTTATTCGAATTGTTGAGCACAGCGTCCGTCTCTCACAGAAAGCCTATTTACCAGCTGAATGTGTAGCTTTCGAGTCTCTGAAAACATCATTTCAGGAGCGGAGAATCCGAACAAATACTCTCAAACTAAAGAAGTTTGGTGTCTTCTCCGACAATGCGGTGAAACAATACAAACCGTTGAATGTGCAGATGCTCTTACATGTGTCAGCAAGTCTCAGCTTTGCATTTGCCGGTGCCAAAATGAATAAGATAAGTGGTATCTTAAATGCTATACAGCAGTGCCAAGAACATGACAATGGAAGGATTCCTATTGACAAATAAATGCCACGTAGACTGGGTCGACTGCCGTCGATTTGCAGCCTCCTAGCACCTGTCAGCTCTACCTTACACTTTCTTATTAATGAGCGACTCGGAGCAGCAGCTGCTTAGGGTAAATTAAACTGCGTATCTAAAAGGACTCCACTCCGATCTATTGCACACAAGGAAGCGTATGAATATCTACAATGCCAATAAATAGAAACGGCATTCATCTTGCAGGTTATAGGAATACAAGATGCTAGGTGGTAAAGGGCACAGCAAGGAAAGATAACCGCGTCTATGTCAACAATGTAATTGAATGGGTTAAGTTACAATCCATGGATTGTGTATGTGTGAACACCTGCCAGCAGCTGCAGGTCTCTGTCGGAAGTCACGACTTTGAAGGTGTACAGTGCAGAAGCTTTGTCCAAAGCCCCATTGAAGCAGCTGAGCAAGATGCACACAAAACAGTCTTTTATTCCATTCTTTTTATAATCCCAATAAACCATGTTCTATAGCTTCCTGAGGCTGAACCCAGAAAATAATTTAAAACAGGAGTCTCAAACATGCGGCCCGCGGGGCACCAAAGCTCCCAAGACATCCTTAGGATAGCAGAGTGCAGTCCGAAGGAGGAGCGAGACACACAGCCCCTGTAGAAAGAGCCGTACACACCCCCCTGTAGAAAATGCCCCCTTCTGTAGATAGCACCCCACACAGTCCACGGTGGATAGTGCCACCCCCCCCCCCCCAGTTGAGGGCATCCCACACAGCTCTATTGGGGCTCCCTGTATGAGTGAAACAACCAGCAAGAGCATAGCCGCTCTTGCTGGGTTTTCCGCTCCAAGAGGTGACAGTCACGTCAGGGGCTCCTCCAGGGGTAGGGTGTGTGTGGCACCCTCTACAGGGGGCCCTGTGGCAATATCTAAAAAGGGGCTGCCCAATCTTGACATTCTAGTGTCTGCCAAACGCTGCCAACTGAGCAGCCAGACTGCATTTAGCGACAAACTGGAAAACTGGATTGTTAAAATAAGTACGTGGAGTAAACTCTCAAATTTCCAGTAACTTTAAACCTAGCGCGATTTTAAAAGTAATATAGTATTATTATAGTAATGTAGTATTATTGTAGTGATGTAGTATTATTGTAGTGATGTAGTATTATTATTATAGTAATTTCGTATTGTTATAGTAGTTCAAATAATTAATTGATTAACAATAATTTTGTATTGTATCAAACCATGAGGACACAGATACAATTGAATGTGGCAGTTGCTAGCGACGCCACCAGTCATGAGGGGGCCCGTGCAGCAGGGGGCCCTGAGATGATGGGACCGCCGCTGAGCAACCGTATTAAAACAGCTGATTACTGATCATAGGCGCCCTGTATGCCGGACAGCTGCAGAAGTGATCGTCTGGCATACAGGGCGCCTATCAGCAGTGATCAGCTGTTTTGATACGGCTGCTCTGCGGCACCCCCCCTTCCCTACATTGTAGTTGTGCCCGGAGCACATGCCCTGCCTGCCTGCCCCCCCCCCCCAGCTGGATTATGTTTAAGGAATTCTGATTATTGATCAGAGTTTTGCGGTGTTTACACATATGCGGTCAATTTGCGTTTTTTGCCATATTCATGCAATTTTTTTCTAAATCGTGCAAAAAAATGCTCCTTCAACCCGATGTATGAAAACGATATTCCTATATAATCCACAATTTCATTTGCCTGCTAAAATTGGTTGGTGCATTCCTTTGGTTTGGGTATTTCTTTAACATACGCACCTGTGAACATAGACATGTGTAGTATGCATCAACTCCTCAGATCTCACAGTGTTTTGAAGAGTATATTTTGTTTGCAAACTGGGGTCGGCTTGGGTACACCATTTTTGTCAATTTTTGCTTATAACCATTGTTTAATGCAAAGTTGCATAAAAGGTGGTTGTGTGTACAAATGACTACGTTGTATTTTATACACGGTATGTTGTGCACTCATGATATGCAGATATTCGAAGCATAGTAGCCGTTTTCCATGTGCAGTAAATATTTTTAACACATTTGTGGATGATGGTCAAATATTGCATGGCCTTTGTTTCAGCGTTGTTGAGAGCACAAGCTCTTATTGTCTGTGTGTGTAAACTTCTGCATGTATGCGAGTTGTAGGTGCAAAAGTATGTTACAATGCATTTAAAAAATATATATATGAATTCCGGTCTGTCAAAGTTACGTGAAGGTGGACATGGCTGCCAACAGCATGTCAAGACAACTACAATCGTCAGGTTGCCTGCTTTAAGAAATATAAAGGGTTTGAGTTGTTTAAATGTGTGTAATCCCTGTATTTTATAGGTGGTTTCTTTTTTCGATTTCCAAGAAAAAACAGCTGTAATTCCACACTAAAACTTCCGCTGGAAGACAAGCTCTCACTGCAGAGCCAGGGAAACCGCAGCTTGCATGGAGCAGAGGAGGGGGGACAATGACAGGAGCTTGCCAGCTCTAGGTGGAAGGGGATTGAGATCTCAAATTCTACTCATTTTAATATCAGGACGTAAAACTTTGGGGAAAGGATTATACAGCCATTTGTACACAAATTTTCAAAGCAAGTACACTAGCTTCATCAGGTCTAAAATATCTATTTAATAATGTATGCAGTTAGTTTTGTGAAATTTAGCGACACCCCCCCCCCCCCCCTTTAAAACCAGATTTTTGGTCTATTCAATGCTGGTGATTTTTTTGAAGATATGTGCACGTAGACATAGGCATAAGAACTCTGCCCATATTGAACTTTTATTTTTAGGTGTGTGGTGCATCTAATGTTCTGCTTGGATCACACTTTTCGCCACCAATAGAAATTTTTATGCATTTTTGAGGAAAAGTTGCATTTTGACACAAAATTGCATGATGGTGCCTGTGTGTATAAAGTGCAGAGTGACATTTTGACACTTTGCCAGGTGGCTACTTTCAGAAAATATATAGATATGGGGAATTAGTATGTTTTATTTATTTTTTGTCATTTATGTTTTATTTGAAACGTGTGAAAACTGTCCTACCCACCAGAAATGTCTAAATCCGCCTGGCAGTGAAAGGGTTAAAGAAAACCTTCCCTCTAAACCTCAAAATTTTGTAGGGAAAGCCAAACCTCCCACTTTCCCCGCACTACCAAGATTGGCCTACGGTTTGCAAATCCTTACACAAAAGAGCTGATTTAAAGGTCCCAATGCCTGCCTGTGACAAGGAGGCTAAAAAGGTATTATCGGTAAAATAACTTCCTTGATTGACATACACAAATAGTTGCTCTCAGCACTATTTGTGATGGTGTTGACCCTGCTGAGCCTCCACTTTGTAAAGACCCTTTTACACCGGTCAATGCTC
Organism: Rhinoderma darwinii; assembly: GCF_050947455.1. Lineage (NCBI taxonomy): Eukaryota > Metazoa > Chordata > Amphibia > Anura > Rhinodermatidae > Rhinoderma > Rhinoderma darwinii. Next base: position 353,049,562 of record NC_134690.1, read on the forward strand.
AGGGAAATGATCTTGATGTTTGCCTTGTGTAAAAAGTGGAAAGATCAGCCAATGAACGAGCAGTCACCCGTTCATCGGCTCATTTATACGGCCCATAAAAAATGGGCACCCATTAGCAGAACTTCTCCCAGCGTAAACAGGGAAATTAGCTGTTGACATAAAAGGAAAGATATGAGAGTGAAATAGTAACAATCGTTCGTCCCCATAAAAGGACCTTTAGTCAGAGAAATTAATTAATTGGTGAGCACCTTCTCCTGTTCGTAGCCCAGACTGGAACACCTTAACAAGTCTTGCTGTACAAGGACCTCATACAAATAGCAGCAAATATCTCAGCTTTCTGGACCCCTGTGGCTATGTGAACTCTCTTTCCATAGGAGACGACGCAAAAATCATGACAATGATGTGAAAGAAGCAGGTAAATAAAGGTCTAAACATGTAAACTATTTAGAGGGGTAGAAGACCATTTTCCTTTTATTCAGACGTACCACAATAAAAAAAAAAATAGAATAAAAAAATAGACTAGATAGAATAGTAGAGAGCACAACAATTAATTTACCTGCCTAGATTAAGACCATGATTAAGACCATGAGCAAACTGTCAGGTTAGGCGGTGTTAACACCAGGTTCGGTGTGCCTACATTTGTCATCCGTAGATCCGTTATTTCTTTTTACAGTATAGGAAAGTGCAGGCTGAAAAAAAACAACTATTCTGCGCCACTTTCCTATAAAGTCGGCCACTGCAAAATGCCGTATATCACGTGGTATTTGGCTTTTTATTTCTTCTCCCAAATAGGGGCATAAGTATGTCTTACTTTGGGAGGTATGCTGGTAACATGATGTGAACAGAGCCTTAACTTGACACAGGTGAGCCTCTGCTATGTCCCACCGAATGCGTCATCCTACATCCTTTTAAGAAGCATTAGGTGAGACATTTTTAACAAAAAACTAGTCCTATGGGGATGACTGAATACTATTGGAGCTTATAAATACTCCAGTAAAGGGAGTGAAAATTTTACTTGTTTCACAAAACCCGACAAAACAAAAAGTACCTGTCAGAGGAGCTGCAGGATCGGCAGACGTGAGCTGCAGCCACTGTCGTGTATCATGATCGATAGCCATATCAGTAGGTGTAGTGATCTCAGACTCGTCCTCACAGTTCAGCCATGGCATTAGATATTCTGCTTCCCGGCTGTATCCATTCATCACATCACTGCTGACACTGTCACCTGCATTAAAGTTTATAAGCAATCAACAATTCTTAAAGGGAAACTCTGCCGTTTTATGAAATTTTACAATAGGCCACAATTTACGTATACATAAAAAGTTTAGTAACTATGTAAATAATTTGCTTTACTTATTTTGTACCACTTTTTAAGTAAGAGAGATTTTATTGGCTGTTCAGAGAAAGAGCAAAATTTCGAATTGTGCTGGACTCCAAGATGCAGGAGTCAGCAGGAAGAAAGATCGCAGCCGGTTACGGTCATGTCCTCCCTCTCTGACCCCAGGGGGGTGATACAGAAACTTTTCTTCATGTTATTCCCCATTCTTATTGAGAGAATATGTGCTCTCCGATGTCTGTCGTCACATTTAGGGGGCCTTTGATTTGTTCAGTTCTGGTGAACATGTGAAGATACGTGCATGTAGACATAGAAATAAGTGGTATGTATCAACTTTTTGGGAAGTGTTCCGCATTTTAGGGTCAGATTTTTTTTTTAACCATACACATGAATTTCTATGCATTTTTTACGAAATGTTATGCTCCCATAAGTGTTGGATGGCAGTTTGACAATGTGCCAGGTGTCGCCTTTTAGAGGATATTTTGGCTTCACCGGTGTGATCTTCGCACATGTATCAATAGAAAATAAGTGTTGTTCTTTAAATCTTAAAAAAGGAACATGGGATTTTTTTATTACCTCGCTCATGATCAGAATTTCTCCCATTTGAATGCTGAGAATCTGCATGCCACTCTAATTCTGCTGGACTGCTACTCCTCCGAATCATTATCTGGAAGAAAAAAAAAACAGAAATGCTCATTGTGGACAGCTTTTTATTTGGGTTTTCTGCTTTTATGCTACGACTCGGACATTCTGTAAAGTTAATTCTGGTAAATGCCTCAAAAAAAGAAGTAATTTATAAAAAAAACAAAAACACAAAACTATACTTTGGGACCGGATTAGTGCATGATTATTGAACAATCTTAAAAAAAAAATTAGAAATATAAAAATTAATGTCTAAGGGTAAAGAGCTTTTAAGAAGTCAATTTAAAATTAAATGCTAACATAAAAGGCTTCACTACGTTCCCCCCATCCAAAATCAGAGGCAGAGACAAGTGCTGAACTCTCAGAATTTCTAGACTATGTGATAGAAGAGTAAAGGGATTTTACTGTATATGTAGATCTCTTACCACTGGCCCATCCACGTCTTTCGCCATGCAATCAGCGGTTTCTTGTGCAGAGATCGAGTCCACTGAACATTCAATAGTGTTTTCGTTTTTCTGATCTGTAAGAGTTTAAAAATAAAAGGTTAGTAAACAAACACACATTATATATATATATATATATATATGAATGGAGCCCTGACGGGAACCCATGAATGGAGCCCTGACGGGAACCCATGAATGGAGCCCTGACGGGAACCCATGAATGGAGCCCTGACGGGAACCCATGAATGGAGCCCTGACGGGAACCCATGAATGGAGCCCTGACGGGAACCCATGAATGGAGCCCTGACGGGAACCCACGAATGGAGCCCTGACGGGAACCCACGAATGGAGCCCTGACGGGAACCCACGAATGGAGCCCTGACGGGAACCCACGAATGGAGCCCTGACGGGAACCCACGAATGGAGCCCTGACGGGAACCCACGAATGGAGCCCTGACGGGAACCCACGAATGGAGCCCTGACGGGAACCCACGAATGGAGCCCTGACGGGAACCCACGAATGGAGCCCTGACGGGAACCCACGAATGGAGCCCTGACGGGAACCCACGAATGGAGCCCTGACGGGAACCCACGAATGGAGCCCTGACGCAGACGAAGCCTAATATATTTAGCCATTTAGAGGTGGACTTGCTAGCATGCTTCGGATCATTGTCCGTCTGCATAACCCAACTGCGCTTGAGCATAAGGTGACAGGCAGAAAGTCTCCTTCAGGATTTTCTGATAGAGAGCAGAATTCATGGTTACATCAATTATGACAAGTCATCCAGGTCCAGCAGAAGCAAAGCAGCCCCAGACTATCACACCACCATCACGTTTGACTGTTGGCATGATGTTCTTATGGTGTTAGCTGTAAGCCAGATGTAACAAATTCATGTCTTCCAAAAAGTTCCACCTTGACTCATCAGTCCACAGATTACTAACCCAAAAGCCTTGGGGGTCATCTAGATGTTTTTAGGCACATGCGAGACAAGAGTTTGTGCTTTTGTTCAGCAATGGTTTGTGCCTTGCAACTCTCCCATTGATGCAATTTTGCCCAGTGTCTTTCTTATTATAGATTTGGGTGCATTAATCTTAACTGGTTTACCACTGTACAAGTTCTCTCTATTTGTGGATAATTGCTCTTTCTTTGGTTCGATGAAGTCCCTGAGCCTTAGCAATGGCTTCTGTATTTGAATTTTTTTAGAACGTGGCATCATGTAAAGCTTTTTTAATCCTGCTTTACATTTCCAGACAGGTTCTATTTAAGTGATGTTTGGATTCAACATGTCTGGCAATAATCATGACTGGGTGTGACTAGTGGCATTGAACCCAATTGTCAATTTCATTTGGTTAACTGCTTGATTTAGTAGATAACCAAACATATATATGTTTTTAGGCTTCTAGGACTTTTAAGGCAGCGCAGTCAATCACGAGGGATGCATGGACTCACAGGCTCTCTCTAGGAGTCCTGGCAGCCTTTAAGCAGATGTTTACATGAAAATAATGAACCATGAAGAAAAATCTATATTGCTGAGTACAGATTATCCCTCTTTATTCTATGCAGCCTTCAGATAGGATAGCCTACAAGACATGACAGATGACGGGGACCCTGAGATCTCAATGAGCGCTGTGTATTTGAACAGGGGCATCGGCAGCACCGTTGCCTCTGTCCTCTATTGGTCCCGGTGATCATGTGACTGGTCACATGATCGCCAGGATGCCGCTAGTGGCAGACTGCTTACTAGACCCAGCACAGCCCTACTCGTGACAATAGTCACTATGAGAGGGCTGATTTCCCCGGTAACTAGGGCTGCTGTGCAGCTCCAGTTACAGTGGAAAAGCATGGTGTAAAAGAAAAAAAAAAAAAAAAGTCTCCCAAAGGTCTTTTCTGACATATGCGGGACAGACCATAGTAATAAAAAAAAAAAAGTAAAATAAAGTGCAAATTTTTTTTTTTATAATACACATAAAATCCCCACCCCCAAAAAAATTTTGTTGTCCCCCCCCCGCCAATTATTGTCATAACGCTAGCGCTGAGCCAATTACCCTAATATAGACATGTAATATATTACAATTTACAGTAGACAATGACTATCACAAATAAAAAGGTCTATTTTAGGGTAAAACTATGTTATTACCAAAAAAACATAGCTGAAATGTAAAAAAGCTTATTTTTTTTACTATGATTTTCAAACTTTAAGCCTAAAAATTCTAAAATAGCAAAAAGAATGTGTATAAAAATGGTAAAAAAAAAAATAAACCTGCAAGGTCTACGGAAAAAACAACGCAAAAATCACGTAGTTAGCCCAACAAATAAAAAAGTTATAGCCGTTTAACTAACAAGTGCTAAAAAGGGCTAAACGGTGTCTGGTCCTGAAGGGTCAAAATAGCCCAGTCCTGAACTGGTTAAAGAAAGTGTTGACATGAGATATATTGTAATTTGAGTTATGACCCTTCACACTCATGTATAAATTATCAAATTATCACATAATTCACAGGAATAAAATAACCTACGCCAAACATTCTTACATGCAAGCTGTATATAAAAAGGCAGAAACGTTAAATGCATTGTATCCATAGCAGAGATGCAGGATAGGAAACAGCTCACCTTGCAATGAGTCAGGACATGACTGCTCTGTTATATCAGATGTACTGCTACAGCGGGTAAGCTCCTGGGGTTCCGGATAGCCGACCCCTCCAGATTCACAGCCAGCTTCCTGTGGCTGCTGCATCTCATCCACTTCTAAAAAAAAAAAAAAAAAGATTCATGCAAAAATTAGTTAAACTACAATAGAATATTGATATGAATATCGCTTAAATCTAAACACACATAGAAACACAGAAAATTGACGACACAAAAAAGCCACATGATCCATCTAGTCTTCTAGATATATGATATATTTATCCCAGTTATGTTTCAATTCACTTACTGTTGATTTTCCAACCACATCTGTAGAAGTTTATTCCAAGCATCTACTACTCTTTCAGTTCTATAATATTTTCGGACATTGCTTCCCCACAGCTCACTTCAGATTATACCCCCTTGTTATTATTGGGTTTAGTTGCCTATTAAAAACACTTTCCTCATGAACCTTTATTTACACCTTTAACATATTTAAAGGTTTCGATCATGCCTCTCCTTTACTCAAGGCTACACGTAAAAAGGTTTCTAAGTCTCTCCTGCACCATTTTTATAGCCTGTCCTTGTACCCGTTCTGTTATCAATGTCTTTTTATAGGAGGTGTCCAGAACTGAACACCGTATCCAATTCTGTCAATTTTTCCCGCTGAACGTGGAACCTACATAAAAGAAGTTATTTGATTTGGACAACTCTATTACAGATTGTGCATCGCTCATCACAGGACATCTTGCTGTTGGCAGTCCCCGCAAACAGCTGATATCTGTGGGGGAACCGCTGTGTAAGTGCCCAGCACAACTGGCAGGAAAACACAGCGTTATAGGAAGTGCAGTAAAATCTCTGTTTTTATTGAACGCCCTGACGTCCTCCAGAACCCAGTGTCAAGGGACACGATTAGCTCAACATACCCTAATGGGAGATATGACAATGTGGTGCCTAAAGCAAAACCAACATTTACTGTATCTAAATTGATGGTTATGGCTATTTCAAACACAATAACCTCACTAAAAAAATCTTGCATTCGAAAATGGACACTTCTGAATGCATGGGTAATTTTCAACAACAATATCGATTTCATATTATAAATTATACACGACAACACAATAAAAACAAAAATAGGAGATGCAAGATTCTAAATCAGTTTAGACTGGACAGAAAGGAAGACCGTGTTAGATTGCTAGATAAAGAAAAGAGTATAACCTAGCATAGTAGAGCTGGAAGTAATGAGAAAAGAAGGAGCGTTAGATACAGTACCTGAAAGTTTCTGAGAGCAAGAAGCATAAGAGATACCAGGTAAGAGAGAGCTCACAGTGTGAAGGAGATGTGGAACACTTTTAGCAGCTGGCAAAGCCTCATACAGATGAACACAGTTGCTGATAGACTGACTTCGTTTGGCTTTTAGAGAAGAGAAGTAGAGGGAATGAGAAAACATCAAATAAAGAGTCAAAAAAGTGTCAAATATCCAACAATATTTTAATAACCAGAGCTGAAAAGCTGTAAAAAATAAATACATTTTTAAAAAAACAGGTAAGAAAGACACTGGGAGATTTAGCCTTAGGCTGGCAATACACATTAGATGTAGGTTGGACGAACTCGCCAATTTCGACGGGACTGGCAAACAATCTGATGTGTATGGCGGCGTCCCGACTCTCCTTCCGACGGCAGACATCAAGGGAGAGAAGTGTCAGGTATGATGAATTTCAACATGCCTGATCCTTTTGTTTGTTTGGAGATAAGACGCTCCCGGAGGTGTCTGGCAATGGATTTCTCCCTGAGAACACATGCCTGCTCAGCCGAAATGAGCGTGCATGTGTATAGAGTAGTCGTTAGTATTTGCTGCTGGCCGAACGATCGTTCGGCCAACAGCTATCTACTAAGGCTTCATTCACATCTGCATCAGAGCTCTTTTCTGACGTTCCGTCTGAGCTTTCCGTCAGAATGGAGCCCTGACTGAAACGGACAGAAACCATAGGTTTCTATTTCCATCACCATTGATTTCAATGGTGACGGATCCGGTGCCAACGGTTTGTTTCAGTTGTGCAAGGGTTCCATCGTTTTGATGGAATGAATACCGTAGGAGATTATGGTATTCATTCCGTCAAAACGACAGAACCCTTGCACAACTGAGACAAATGGAAACCGTTGGCACTGGATCCGTCACCATTGAAATCAATGGTGATGCAAACAGAAACCTATGGTTTCCAATTGTTTCAGTCAGGGTCCTGTTCGCACGGGAAGCTCCGACGGAACATCAGAACGGGACCCTGACGCAGATGTGAACGAAGCGTAACGTATATGGCCAACCTAAGTCTTTATAGTTGGATAGACCTCAAGTTGTTTAACTATGAGGTCCTGGGCCTAATGCAAAATCTATAACAGCCCCCCCCCCCCTTACTGTCACATGTAATTAATAATACAGCCAATTCTGCATTCCCTATAGCTTATGCCCAGGCAGGCCACAGTTTAATTAAATAACGACAAGAAAATATATATGCAGTGGATATAAAAAGTCTACACATTCCTGTTAAACTGCCAGTTTTTGTCATGTCAAAAAATCAGTCCAAGATGAATCATTTCAGAACTTTTTCCACCTTTAACCCCTTAAGGACGCAGCCTAGTTTGGGCCTTAAGGCTCAGAGCCCATTTTTCAAATCTGACATATTTCACTTTATGTGGTAATAACGTCGGAATGCTTAAACCTATTGAAGCGATTCCGAGATTGTTTTCTCGTGACACTTTGGGCTTCATGTTCGTGGTAAAATTTGGTCGATATATTCAGTCTTTATTTGAGAAAAATTGCAAAATTTAGAGAAAATTTAGAAAAAATAGCATTTTTCAGAATTTAAATGCATCTGCTTGAAAAACAGACGGTTATACCACCCAAAATAGTTACTAGTTCACATTTCCCATATGTCTACTTTAGATTGGCATCGTTTTTTGAACATTATTTTATTTTTCTTGGACGTTACAAGGCTTAGAACATAAACAGCAATTTCTCATATTTTTAAGAAAATTTCAAAAGCCATTTTTTTAAGGTACCTGTTCAGTTCTGAAGTGGCTTTGAGGGGCCTATGTATTAGAAATCCCCCATAAAGCACCCCATTTTAAAAACTAGACCCCTCAAAGTATTCAAAACAGCATTTAGAAAGTTTTTTAACCCTTCAGGCATTTCACAGGAATTAAAGCACAGTGGAGGTGAAATTTGCAAATTTCGTTTTTCTTTCTGAATTTCAATTTTATTCTATTTTTTTTCTGTAACAAAGAAGGTTTTACCAGAGAAACACAACTAAATATGTATTGTCCAGATTCTTCAGTTTTTAGAAATGTCCCACATGTGGCTCTAGTGCGCTCGTGGACTAAAACACAAGCCCCAGAAGCAAAGAAGCACCTAGTGCATTTTGGTGGTGCTTTTTTATTAGCATATATTTTAGGCAGCATGCCAGGTTTGAAGAGGTGTTGAGGTGCCAAAACAGTAGGAATCCCCCAAAACTGACCCCATTTTGGAAACTGCACCCCTCAAGGAATTAATTTATGGTTATTGTTACAATTTTGACCCCGTAGTTTTTTCACAGCGCGTATTTGAATTGGGCTGTGAAATTAAAAGAATGACAATTTTTCCAATAAGATGTCATTTTTGATCAGAATTTCTTATTTTCACAGGGAACAAAATGCCCCATTTTGTTGCCCAATTTGTCCTGAGTGCGGCAATACCCTATTTGTGGCCATAAACTGCCGTTTGGGCCCATGGGAGGTATTAGAAGGAAAGGAGCGCTATGTGTTCTTTGGAGCCCAGATTTTGCTGGATTGGTTTTCGGGTGCCATGTCGCATTTGCAGAGCCCCAAAGGTATCAAAGCAATGCAAACCCACCAGAAGTGACCCCATTTTGGAAACTACACCCCTCAAGGAATTCATTTATGGGTGTTGTGACCATTTAGACTCCACAGTTTTTTCACAGAATTTATTTGAATTGGGCTGTGAATTCAAAAAAATGAAATTTTTTCCAATAAGAGGTAGTTTTGGCTCAAAATTTCTTATTTTCACAAGGAGTAAAATACCCCAATTTGTTGCCCAATTTGTCCTGAGTGCGGCAATAGCCCATTTGTGGTGATAAACTGCCGTTTGGGCCCATGGGAGGCCTCAGAAGGAAAGGAGCGCTATGTGTTCTTTGGAGCCCAGATTTTGCTGGATTGGTTTTCGGGTGCCATGTCGCATTTGCAGAGCCCCAAAGGTATCAAAGCAATGGAAACCCACCAGAAGTGACCCCATTTTGGAAACTACACCCCTCAAAGAATTTATTTATGGGTGTTGTGACCATTTAGACCCCACAGTTTTTTCACAGAATTTATTTGAATTGGGCTGTGAATTAAAAAAAAAAATATTTTTTCCAATAAGAGGTAGTTTTGGCTCAAAATTTCTTATTTTCACAAGGAATAAAATACCGCATTTTGTTGCCCAATTTGTCCTGAGTGTGGCAATACCCTATTTGTGGTGATAAACTGCCGTTTGGGCCCATGGGAGGGCTCAGAAGGAAAGGACCACCATGTGGCCTACTGGAAATTTTCTGGTGCTAAGTCGAGTGTGCAGAAGCCCCTGAGGTATCAGTACAGTTGAAACCCCCGAGAAGTGACCCCATTTTAAAAACGACACCCCTTAAGGAATTCATCTAGAGGTGTAGTGAGCATTTTGACCCCACAGGTATTGTGTAAAAGATAATGCGCAGCAGATGGTGCAGAGTGAGATTTGCAATTTTCTATATATATGCCATGTCAGTGTCCGATATATTGTGCCCAGCATGTGCCACCGGAGACATACACCCCATAAACTGTAATGTGGGCTCTCCCGGGTACGGCAATACCCTACATGTGGCTGTTATTAGCTGCCTGGGCACACGGCAGGGCTCAGAAGGAAAGGACCACCATTTGGCCTACTGGAGCTTTTCTGGTGCTAAGTCTTGTACGCAGAAGCCCCTAAGGTACCAGTACAGTTGAAACCCCCAAGAAGTGACCCTGTTTTAAAATCTACACCCCTTAAGGCATTCATCTAGAGGTGTAGTGAGCATTTTGACCCCACAGGTATTGTGTAAAAGATAATGTGCAGCAGTTGGTACAGAGTGAAATTTGCAATTTTCTAAACATATATGCCAATTCAGTGTCCGATATATTGTGCCCAGCATGCGCCACCGGAGATATACACCTCATAAACTGTAATGTTGGCTCTCCCGGGTACGGCAATACCCTACATGTGGCTGTTATCAGCTGCCTGGGCACACAGCAGGGCTCAGAGGGGAAAGATGAGGAGGGGTAAGCTGTGCGAAGTGGATCAGAGCGAGTAAAACTGGGGTAAATTAAAAATAAAGGGATGTATGATAAATTTTAAAACACTCTTTCATACAGAGCTCTGGTTTTTCGGGACACGCGTCACATTGATATATTGTGTCCTTCCTTATCCCCCTCTTATAGCAGACTCTGCACCTCTTTTGACTTTTTCCCTTCTTGCCAGTTTGGGGAACTTCTCCTAAAAAGTGTTGCCCTGGTACGATGCCTGTGGCCCCGCTTCCAGAAGTACTGTAAGGCTTCAGGACTTGATCTGACAAGTCCACCCCTCCCATGTACCTATTGTAGTCCAGGATGCAGTCTGGTTTGGGGGTCTCTGTACTGGTACCTCGTACAGGTACATGGGTACTGGTGTGGCATCTCTCTTGTCCTTGTACTTGACACACAATATGTTGCTGCTAGAATGTGCCCTGCTCTCACCTCTTCTGAGTGTTTGCCCAAGCAGAGTCTTAGGGAGGCCTCTCAGGTTTCTTCTAGCAGTGCCGCATGCCGCAGGACTTCTGGAAGCGAGGCAGTTGAAGAGTGGGACGCTGGTATAAAAATTATCCAGGTAGAGGTGGTAACCCTGGTCCAGCAGTGGGTGCACCAAATCCCACACAATTTTTGTATTAACTCCCAGTAAGGGGGGGCATTCTGGGGGCTGAGTACTGGTGTCCTTCCCTTTATATATCCTAAATTTGTAGGTATACCCTGATGCACTCTCGCACAGCTCATACATCTTCACGCCATACCTTGCCCTCTTACCCGGCAGGTACTCGCGGAATTGAAGCCTCCCTTTCAAATGTACCAGGGATTCATCTATAGAAATACACTTCTCGGGGGTGAATGCTGGGAAAACCGGGCACTGAAATGGTCTAATAGGGGTCTCCGTTTATACAAACGGTCAAAACTGGGGTCATCTCGGGGTGGGTACGGCTCATTATGAGTATAATGTAAGAAGCGAAGTATTGCCTCATTTTTATTTTATTTTTTAGTTTCCAGCTCAGTTCTGAAGTTGCTTTGAGGGGCCCATATATTAGACACCCTTATCAAACACCCCATTTCAGAAACTAGACCCCTCAAAGTATTCACAACAGCATTTAAAAAGTTTATTAACCCTATAGGTGTTTCACAGGAATTTAGAGCAAAGTAGAGGTGACATTTAATTAATTTAATTTAATTTATTAGGCACCATGTCCGGTTTGAAGAGGTCTTGTGGTGCTAAAACAGTGGAAACCCCCTAAAAGTGACCCCTTTTTGAAAACTAGAGACCTTGAGGAATCCATTGTAGTTTTCTTGGGGTGCATGCGACTTTTTGATCAGTTTTTATTCTAATTTTAGGTGGCGTGGGGACTAAAAAAACAGCAATTTTACTATTGTTTTTTATTCAATTTTTTTTACAGCGTTCACCGTGTGCTATAAATGACACATTCACTTTATTCTGCGTGGCGATACGATTACGGCGATACCAGATGTTTATATTTTTTTTATGTCTTATGGCGTTTGCACAATAAAATACGTTTTGTAAAATATCATTTACTTTTTGTGTTACCTTATTCTAAGAGCCATAACGTTTTTATTTTTCCATCAGGAAAGTCGTGTGAGGACTTATTTTTTGCGTAACGAACTGTAGTTTCCATCAGTACCATTTTTAGGGACATGCGACTTTTTGATCTCTTTTTATTCCATTTTTTGGGAGTTGAAGTGACCAAACAATTGTGATTGTGGTACGGTTTATTATTATTTTCTCTTACGGCGTTCACCGCGCGGGATAAATAACGACATCGTTTTGTAGTTCAGGCCGTTACGGACGCGGCGATACCAATTATGTATAGTTTATTTGTTTATTTATATATTTTTATTAATAATAAAGAACTGATAAGGGAAAAAGGGGGACTTTTACTTTTATTACTTTTAAATCTTTTATTTTCTTATTTTGACACAACTTTTTTTTACTTTTTTACACTTTTTTTACTTTGTCCCACTAGGGGACATGAGGGCAGGAGGCTCTGATCGCTATTCTAATACACTGCACTACATACGTAGTGCAGTGTATTAGAGCTGTCAGCTGTTCGCTGACAGTAAGCATAGTGGGTCCTGACTTTGTCGGGACCCACTAGGCTTCCGTCGATGGCGTAGCCAGAGTCCATTGTTAGGATTCTGGTTGCCATAGTAGCCATCACGGCCCGCTATCGTGTAGCAGGCCGGCGATGGCAGCTTAACCCCTAAGAAGCCGCGATCGCTATTGAACGCGGCTTCTAAGGGGTTAATCGGCGGGGACCACGGCGATCGGTCCCTGCACACTAAGCTGTGATAGCCTGCTGTCGGAAACAGCAGGTATCACAGCTCAAGCACGCGCCGGGATTAAATGGCGCCGTGTTTACTCAGGTCAGTAATAGTACTGACCTGAGCGCGAACGTTCTACTTAGCAGGACGTACTATTACTGACCTGAGCGCGAAGGGGTTAATGTGACCCATAATCTGTACAATTCCATTGAAAAACTAACTGAAATAATTGAGGAAAAATAAAAAAACAACAAAACTACAGTAACGTGGTTGCATAAGTGTGAACACCCTCTTATAATTGGGGATGTGGTTGTGTTCAGAATTAACCAATCACATTTAAAAACATGTTACATAGTAGTCAGTACACAGCTGCCATTATTTAAAGTGATTTTGAGTAACCCCATATAAAGTTCAGCGGTTCGATTAGGATTTTCCTGACATTTTCTTTGTTGCATGTGACAGCAAAAGCCATGGTCCGTAAAGAGCTTATATCACATCAAAAGAATCTGATTGTTAAAAGGCATCAGTCAGGAGAAGGGTACCAAAGAATTTCCAAGGCATTAGATATACCATGGAACACAGTGAAGACGGTTATCAAGAAGTGGATTACATTTGGCACAACCGTGACATTACTATGAACAGGATGTCCCTCAAAACTTGATGAAAAGCCAAGACAAAAATTGGCCCGGGAGGCTACCAAGTGGCCTACAGCAACATTAAAGGAGCTGCAGGACTTTCTGGCAAGTACTGGTTATGTAGTACAAGTGACCACAAGCTCCCGTATTCTTCATATGTCTGGGCTATGGGGCAGGGTGGCAAGATGGAAGCCTTTTGTAACAAAGAAAAACATCCAAGCCCAGCTACGTTTTGCAAAGACCTACATCAAGTCTACCAAAAGCATGTGGGAAAACGTTTTATGGTCTGACGAACCAAGGTCGAACTTTTTGCCATAATTTCAAAAGGTATGTTTGTCGCAAAGCGAATACTGCACATCACCAAAAGTACACCATACCCACAGTGAAGCACGGTGGAGGCAGCATTATACTTTGAGGCTGTTTTCTGCAGCTGGAGCTGGGGCTTTAGTCAAGTGGAGGGAATTATGAACAGTTCCAAATATCAGTCAATATTGGCACACAACCTGCAGGCATCTGCTAAAAAGCTGAAGAGAAACCTTTCAGCACGACAACGACCCAAAGCAGAACCTCCAAATCATATATAAATAAATAATAGTGAGACACACTAAGGCCTCATGCACACGACTGTAGCCGTGTGCACGGCCGTGATTTTCAAGTCGGCCAGCCGCGGAGTGTCACCCGCAAATCATGAGCCGTGCACATGGCCGCGTCCTATTGTTTCTATAAGCCTGGACCATGCACGAACCGAGGAAACCACGGTCGTGTGCATGGGCCCATAGAAATGAATGGGGCCGCAATAGCATGTTCGTGTGCATGGGGCCTTGCATACATTTATAGTAAATTATGTAAAAAAAGAAAAGTTTTACCATTGTTTGGAGTAGTGTTTGGTATTTTCTTCACTGTAAGGCCCTGTTCACAGAGTTTTTTGAAGGCAGAAAATTTTGCCTCAAAATTCCGCTTGAATTTTGAGGCAGATTTTGATCTGCCTGCACACCGTTTGCCATGTTTTCGCCCGTGGCCATTGAGCACCGCGGGAAAAAATGCTGCGGAAAACACTTTCTCTGCCTCCCATTGATGTCAGTGGAGTAAACACCCTAAGATAGGGCATGTCGCTTCTTTTTCCCTCAATGGCCGCGGGCAAAAAACATGGCAAACGACGTGCAGGCAGGTCAAAATCTGCCTCAAAAGTAAAGACAGAATTTTGAAGCAGAATTTTCTGCCAGCAAAAAAAACTCAGTGTGAACAGGGCCTAATACAGGATCTCTTGGACTAGATACAGCAGCAGGTGAGGAAAATGTGCTGACTGGATTGTGTGTACCAAGATGTCTGACATAGGTGGAGTGGGCAGACTTACATTTATCAGGCTGTGAAAGGGGCGGGGGAGGGAGATGGGTGCCTGTACTTAGATCAGGGATAGATGGAAGCACAAAGGATAATGATGATGATTATTAGTGTGTAAGACAATGTGCAGGCAGTGAGCTGGCTGCCTGTAATTAGTAATTAGAGCAGGAAAGGACCCTGTGAACATAGAGGGGCGTGGCAGTATTCAAATAGCTGAGATGCTTTGGAGGAAGAGGGGATGCAACTGTCTCCTCAGATGCAGCAGGGGATCATGGGTATGGTGGGTTACAAGACAGGAAACAGACAGCAAAGGATGTAACCAGACACCAAGGGATGTAAACAAACAGAAAGAGCAGCAGTGACGATGGAGATCAAACAGAAACTGGTTAGAAGTTTAATAATGGGTATTAGAGAAGGCAAACCAAGGCTGGGGGACACTTTACAAAAAAAATAATTTCCTGCACAACCCCTTTAAGGGAGTGCAACTTTATGCAACCACGTTATTTTTGTTCCTTATTTTTAAAGATTTCCGTTTGCTTTTCAATACAATTGTACAGATTATAGGAGACATTTAAAGGTGGAAGTTCTGAAATGATTCATCTTGGACTGATTTTGTAACATGACAAAAATCCGGCATTTTAACAGGGGTGTGTAGACTTTTTATATCCACTGTATAGATTTTTAAAAATTGTATTTTTCGGGGAAAATAGGTTTTTATTTTTTTAAAGCACGTCACCAAAAACAATGGAAGCAATCAATCAAAGTTGAACCTGCCCATAGCCCATCACAAAAAAAAATCAAAAACGGATTTCAATAGTAGAAAGAGGCAGAGACCAGGAAGATCCTTAAAGTTGCTATCCGGAGAAAACAGGAACCATTATTTATAGAAATCAGTATTCTGTAAAAATGTGCAGAGAGACTGCCACAGTGCTCTTCAGCGTGCTGTGATAGCCAGTTTGTGTGGTTTAGCCACAGACTACAGACTACTACATATAGTGCCTGTATTCTGCTGCCTGCACCTGTAGGGTAGCGGCAGACAAAACAATTTCACTGCCATTTTCCAGCTCTATTAGTACAACGTTCCACATTTGTAAACAGGAATGAAATCTCATAACACCATTATATTAGAGAATTACTCAAAGAAATCAATCCCCAATATGTAGAGGGGATCCGAGATAGAGCTTCACTGTAACTTTTCAATTCAAAGAAAAAAAACTGTTCAGAGCCCTTGCTTGTATAATATTTCTGCACTAAAAATTACCTGTGGCTTTTTGCCGCACAATGTTCCTCGCTTTCTCCACACCGGGAGCCCCAGATGTAGTAGCACTGCGGAATCTCATCGGCTCATGAGCGTCTGGATGATTTTTCCAACTCAAAGAGAACGACCTGCCCACTGCAGCACCCTTCTGAGGATCAGCATAGCCACCTAGGACAAGTATAGAGAAGAGCATCAAAAGGTTTTCCTGAAAACTTTTTGTATAATGAGAAAGTACATAATTAACGATCCTTTCATAAATACATATCAGGAAAACACCACAATTGACCTTATTATTTGATATAAAACTGTACTTTACTAAGCAGCCACTAGATGTCACTATTTTAACAGATACATAAAACCGCATGCAAGCTTACACATAGGTTAAATACCTTTCTCTGGATTTCCTGTGTGATTTAAAAGTAACATTTGGGATTAAAGGCTATGACCAATTTTAATGGTCCAGTACATTTAAAATTAAAAAAAAGAGGCAACTCTGCAGATAGTTTTGATTAAAAAATCTCCTAATGTACGGATGTAGCCATCTTTAACTTGACTGATAACTTGCTGAAGCGTGAGATCACACAACAAAAGCCATTGAAAAGTCATTGACAAAAAGTCAAGATAAGGGATCTAGCCACTGTTTATTTAAGGAGGTTAAACTCAAGGTAAAGACGGCTACATACATATACGTTGCATATACAGATGGCTGTATACAGTGGCGTAACTACCACTGCTACGGGGCCCACGGCTTGAGGGGGCCCGTGCCACTAGCCAACACGCCCCCCCATATGTCCGCTACAGCTGTAGCGACGCTACTACGGGGCCCGTGCCACCGAGCCTCTAACATTTATGGGCCGGGCAACACAGGTCCTGGTGCTAGCGACAGCCACCACCTCCTGCAGTAATTGTACCTACGTCTATAGCAGGTACACTTCTGTATTGCAGTGTATTATGCCTGTCAGTGTAAAACTCTGACATGGCCTAGCGGGCATTAACTAGATGCAGCCCCCGGCTGCCAAAGAAAGCGCCGACACCCTGCGATCCCATGCAGGGTGCCGGTGGGGTAAGAGGGGGAGCCCCCTCCCTCCAAAACTACTTAGATGCGGCACTCGCTATTGAGCGCCGCATCCAAGGGGTTAAACGGGCGGATTTTCGATTTCGATCCGCCCGCTCCAGCAGCGCTGCTCCAAGCCCTCAGCTACCGGAGGTAACAAAGCATGAAGTTTTTTTCCTTTACACGGCACCGCTTATTTATTCTGATGCAGCATCGGGAAAAGGCGTATTTATCACTATAAAAGCCCGTTAGTGGCCGCCGTGAAAAGGCGTATTGGCAGTCGCTAACGGGTTAATCAAGACTATTTTCAAAGTTTTTTTTGGTTTTTTTATTGGCTCAATAAGCAAAAAGTTGTTGAAGTGTACATATTCTTTAGGGACTATACCAGTAATGTATATTAGATATATATATATACATACATATTAAATCGAAGCTAACATTAGAGCATAGGAAAGCATGTGTAAAGGGAAGTGTTCTATATATATTTATATCTATGTACATGTGAGTGCAGATATTCCTCCAGAGATAGGTGTGTATCTCTACCCTCCGGGGGAGGGGAGAAGATCGTGGACACATCCTATTCATTACGTGGTCGAGGGGGGGGGGGGGAGCTAGGCCATAAACAGTCCCATGGCCTCCCCCCCTTGCACATGCATGAGCACATGATGTCCTACAGACGTGCACGGACAAGGTATAAGAGGGGCAACAGGCATGCTGAGCCCTCTCTTGCTCTTGCCTCCCTTACCAGACACCAACAGCTCTCTTGTTCCTGACTCGCCAACCTAGGACCGCTAAGTATCCTCCCCCTCTCTGCTTTCTCTCCCCCCTATACATTATCCTACCCTTCTCCCCATCAGCCCCTACCTGAATAGAAGCTGGATTACACCAAAGCAAGCCTGCTGAACTCCCCTTATTGTGTAGTTCCAGGGTTAGTTAGAGCCAGGTGGGGGAGGGTCTCATCGATAGAGAGTGCATTGTATTGTATATGTATGTTTAGGTAAGTGGGTGGGTGGTATAGTATAGTCAACAATACTGTGCCACGTGTAGTATTTGAATACTTCATAAATATTAAGTTATTATATGTATTGAGGTGTGCTGATACTGTATAGTGAATATGTTTAGTTAAGTGGGTGTTAGTATAGTATTGTAGTATATTTTACTGGTACTGTGGCACGTGTAGTATTATGTACTGGGATTCACTGATACTATACTGTGAATATTTACTGTGTTCTGTGTGTGGTATTTTTCCACTTACTTAGCAGCATAGCGATTAGATTGATGTTAATACAATAGAAAGGTAGGGGAACTAGGTATAACCCTAGTGACCCTAATATAAAGGAGGTGGTAGTAGTGGGCGACAAGCCAGTGAACCACGCTAATACAACAGCCCTATAAAAGCATGCACAAATGGATTATATGCGAAATGGTGCCCTATCTCAATGAAAAGTCCAACAATTATTTCATTGGGGGTTTCCAAAGTGACAACAAAATGGTATATGCCCTTTGTTAAATATTGAGGACATTACTGATCAAGGCATTTTAGCCAGGAAAAGGGCAGAGGCTGGCGTTTTTCCTGAGCTCCGCCATACTAGCGGTCTTTGACAGTTCTAGTTGTCAATAAGAACTGGCCTCCTACTTAGGAAGTGTAGGTGCAAATCTGGAATTCATAAGACGGAAATGTAAATTGCGAGACCAAGAACTTGACATACATTTACATCACAGTGATCAAATGGAATAGATGAATGCAGCTAACTAGTATCTATACATCCATATAAAAGAATGGTTTTCTTGACTTACCTTTTCCCCTCTGTTTCTTCTCCTTCTGCTCACTGAGCTTGTCCAAAGGTAAACTGTTCATGTCCAGTCCATACACAGTCCGCGCTAACACCGCAGTAAGGGAGTCCATGATCTTGGACCACTCGTTGATAAGCTCTTCCCAGTCGGTGAGTGAGGCCAGTACGCTCAGCAGCTCATCCCACAGTTCTCGAGATATAAAAACGCTCAGATTGGCTCTGATCCAGGCGACGATTAGAGTCTGTGACAAGAAAGCAGTCTATTAATGTGTCTGCAGAACCTCAGTCATTGCTATCAAGTCATTGGTGATAAATAAGAGACAAAGGCCTTTTAAAACATGCGTCAAGGAGACTGACAAACATATAATATAAGGTTCTCAATGATAGGATTTCACAGACTAACTAAAGGCCAGATTCATGAAGCCAATACGATTCAGGTCAGAAACTATGTAAAAAGCTTTAATCGTAAATCACCAATTAAATAAGAAAAATCTGTAAAAGGAGAAGACAACCAAGAATGAAGGTGAAAACCAAATATCGGCTTTCCAGTGTTATTTTCCCATTACTCAGCTCTTTATGTACAACATCCCATTGCTTTACATTTAAATCCCATGTATCGCCATCTACTGGCGATTCTCTAATGAACTTGCCTCTTTCATGAACAAGCGGCCCTTTAAACACTTTAAATATGTTATAAACAAGGGGTTAAACTTGTAAATGCTAAGCGCTCTCACCAGAAGTCTCACAAAACCAGAGTTTGGGTATGTGCACACGATAACTGCAATTACGTCTGAAAATACGGAGCTGTTTTCAAGGGAAAACAGCCCGATTTTCAGACGTTTTTTGAGCAACTCGCATTTTTCACGGCGTTTTTGGAGCTGTTTTCATTGGCGTCTATGAGAAAACCGCTCCAAAAACGTCCAAAGAAGTGTCCTGCACTTCTTTGACGAGGCAGTCATTTTACGCGTCGTCGTTTGACAGCTGTCAAACGACGACGCGTAAATGACAGGTCGTCGGCACAGTACGTCGGCAAACCCATTCAAATGAATGGGCAGATGTTTGCCGGCGTATTGTAGCCTTATTTTCAGGCGTAAATCGAGGCATAATACGCCTTGTTTAAGCCTGAAAATAGGTCGTGTGAACCCAGCCTTAAGGGGGCTGTATACCCTGCCTGAGGTCCAGCTGAAAAGGACAATTGGGCGGGGTATTGTGAGAAAAGATCTGTTCGTCAGATACCTCAATAGGGGTGCTGAGCGACTTACAGACAGCAGCTCGCATTGCTCTTCCTAAATGTCCTTTTCATTTGGATGGTAGCCCCCAACTCTGGCTCTAGGTACTGTATAGGGAAAGCCCTTCGTACCCACGAGTTTAACCCTTTTAAAGAATCTTTATAGATCTTGTTTAAAGTGTCTCTGTCTTACAATACAGGTGAACAAAATGCCAGGCATAAGGCTAACACTATGTAGAAACTAGAGCAATGTATTCCATTCAGATTTATACTTACCCATGCCACACATGGCAAGCTCCATTATACCAATTTTTTTAAGCTCAAAGAGTAACTATACTTGAAGAAAACTTTGCCATGATGACATATCAATTTTGATGAGTGGGGCCCAAGTGCGGAGACCCCGACCATAGCTGAAACGAAGATACAGAAGCATAGTTAGGATAAAGATGGGTTCGAGTAGAGAAGATCACAGCATCAGCTGCGGCGTGCTTGTCTGAGCACTTCTGCCCCTTCGTCTCATCGATGGTGGGAGTCTCAGCACCCGGGCTCTCAGAAACCAAAATTTTCTGCTATGTCGCTGACGTATAAAAAGTTTTCTGAAGGTGCAGATACTCCTTAAGAACAGTTAACGCAACGCAAATTGTAGAACCCACCCGGAATATCACGCCAGCAAGATCCTGAGAGAACAAGTCTTTTTTTGAGGGATCCTTTGGTTTCTGAATAACTGCTTCTGTTATCCGTAGTAAAATCTGTAGCATCTGCTCCCTGTATAGTGAAACAAGAATAGAAGAAAAACAGTTGTAACCTTGTGGGGGAGATTTACGTGCTAGAAAAATGCTCCAGTTATGTCAGAAATTGCACCAAAAAAAAGTGGAGTACATGGAGGGCCCTTGGCAGTTTTGAAAAGTGTCCAACATTTCTAACAATATATATACACACACACACATATATATATATATATATACACATATACACACACACACACACACGTCTAAATGTACATGATATTCGAATCTTCCCAATAAGCCGAATGTTCCATCATGCCATATCTCTATTATCGCTATTTTCTTCTCCAAATAAAAAAAAATAAAAGAAGAAGCAGCCTCTTTTTTGTATCTGTAATACCCATTTTGGATCTGTATTTGTTACAATATGGCTTATCTGTGTGAAACCACAACATAGCGTGAAGAATCCATATGGGCAGAATACGGATATAAAACATGGACAATGCCACTTTCACCTCCGTATTTCTATATGATCTTTTGAATGGGGCCCAACACTACAGTGAGTACCACAAAGCCACAGATCAAACGGTTCCTTCTACACGGATGGACGGCACTCCATGTATTCTGATTACATCCAAAAATTCTGAAAGAACTGCACATGGGGAAAAAAAAGTACATCTAAAAATGAAAAAGCTTCATTATGTTTTCAGAAGACTGAATAAAAAAAAAATGTTTGAAGAAAATTGGCTGCATATTAGAATATTTAAACAATAAAGCCCAAATAGAAAATCCAGCATTTTCCCGTCCTGTAGAATTGGCCCAGGAATACCATTTAGTATCTGCAAAAAGCCACATCTTGGAAGCCTATAAAAGCCTGATCGCTTGGCACGGCTAGGTTGTAAATAGCTTTTATGCCGCTACGGATTGTTAAAATGTTCTTTTGATGAGAAGAAATGTCAAAAGCCAGAAACGTGGCACGTCTTCCACCATCATCACCCGGATTTAAATGACACAATAACAAAAAACGCAGAAGAACCTATAACCTGCCAATAACAAAACGGTTCACACAAAAGTGCAATCCTAACTACTATGATGAAACCGTGGATAATATAGATTTGTGCATGTTACAGAACCAAGGAAAACCATTTGTGTATTCACCAATGATTGACCACAAGACCTTCCAACCCCCTATAGCGCAGTAACGGCACAAACTTGAAAAAAAGTTTTAAATCAAAAAGGTCTTTTACTATCGAGAATCTCTAATGTGACCGATCCTTAGGGACAAAACGTTCACGTAGCATTTTCGGGGGGTTACCAGATGAGGACACCTCTATCTATTGGCCACGTACAGTGTATGAAGGACATAGATGCCAGCTTTGCTTACACATGGCATACTCTGTCAATGCAGTGGTTCCAGAAAATTGTAGCAGATCCAGTCTAACAACGCACACAGTGTGGCGAGAGCGTGGCTTTTACACTACACGTATCCGACATGTATTTGAAAAAGGTTTCAGACAGGCCAAGAACCAAAAAAGTGTCTACAATTAAAGTGAGTCTTTAAATTTGGCAGTATAAAAGGTATTTTATTATCTGCTCTTAGTAATAATAAGCCATTGTTTCCCTGGTGTCAGCCGCTCTGGTCATCAGGACTACCAAAGGAGCGACAGAAGAAAAAAAAAAAACAAAGAACAAAAGCAAGAAGAAGCAACATCTCAAGTACAACAATGTGTCCTTTTTTTCCACTCATTTTTGCGCAATGTTTTGGCGGCAGACAGTTTCTTGAGCGCGAAGATGGATGAATCTTTACATAATTGCTATACTTGGACTTAGCACTACATCTAAAAAAAAAATAAAAAATAAAATAAAAAATATTAAAAAAAATAAATAAAAATTGGTCACAGAACCATCCTAAGCTCACTTCCCATCATGTCGCTAGTAAAAAACCATCGTGCAGATCATTTACCATGTCTTTTTATCCATCACAAGATCCATGATCATGCGCCTATAAATGCTTAACACAGACTTGCAGGCTTCCACTTGCTCCTCCAGCAGCATAGGAACTTCTGGACATGGCTCCAACAGGAACACATTTGCCGAGTTGGTTAAGAACACCTTAAGATAAAACAATACGAGGTTACTTTTCATCTAGTTCTATTTAAATAATACTTATTCTACTTCTCTTTGAAGAAGGGACAGTAAAGCAAGCAGGTCATTATACGAATATTTAACCCAACTCTCCCACTTCCTCCAAATGACATCTTGTTGTGGTTAAAAAACTGAAGTGTCTCCGCAGACCACGCAAATGTGTTTCCTTAGACCCTGGAAATGTCGTAAGACCGTTTGCTTAAAAGGATACTAGTAAAAGAGAACCACTAGTTTAAAGTACACCAAGAAAAAAAAGTTATTGGCAATCATTTAAAAAATATTAAATGGATAATAACGTTTCAAACAACTTATGCTAATCTAATAGTGTACTGTTAAAATTTAGTGGTTTTATCCATGCAAATTCTGGGTGAAGTTACTGCCACTAGGAGTCTCCCTTCCTGTAATTTGCTGTCCACCCCCTGTTGTCAAGCAAAATCCATCTCTAGTTATATAGCAGAGGAGACGGACTACAGGAAGTGGGGTCTGCCAATGGAAGTCTATGGAGAGGGGAGGGGGGATTATGAGCAAAGTGAGAGAGACCCAGACGCTGCAGCAGCTTCCTAATACGTTTCTCATCTCATCCCAGTGCTGGAATCCCAGCTTCACTGTAATATAATCTCCTCCATGCTGCTGCAGCTTCTATATATGTGTGATAGATAGAGGTAAGAGAGATGATTCTCTTTTACTTGTGCCATGTATAGAAGACATGATAGCAGTTCGGCTCCCACTAGCTCAGAGACAACTGAGAAAGAGAGAGAACCTGCAGAGGGGAAAACTGCTAAAAAAAAATGCAGAATATAAGTCATATAATGACCAGAAATAGTGTTCTCTCTCATGTATACACGACAGCTTATTCTAAAAAGTTACCTGAAAAGTTAGGTACGATTTAAGAATGAATAAATTCACAGGGGACAGGATAATCCAAGTAGGAGCTGTATTATCATTCACTAAGCTTCAAATCTTAAACAGTTTCTAAAGATACGGCCATTAAACATGCTTGGCGTTCCAACTCTGACTTTGGCCAGTAGGACAACCATTGTTTTCTGCTGTGAGAAGATAAAAGTTTCCTATACCTTTACTCCTTAAAACGGTCCTGCAATTGTGGGTTGCCATCAGTGTTTCCCTTCAGTGGCTTGTGAGCCACATATGGCAGGGTCTACTTATGGCTGCAGGGACTCGCTTAGGTGTAGACTTACTAGACACATAGTAGGTCGACTGCAATTCAGTGATGTGTTTAACAAAATGTAACCATATTTCCAGCAGCATTTTTCTTTTTCTAGAATAGGAGGTGTATTTGGCTGAGGTAGTGTAGCTCTGGAACTTAAAGAGGCTCTGTCACCAGATTTTGCAAGCCCTATCTGCTATTGCAGCAGATCGGCGCTGCAATGTAGATTACAGTAACGGTTTTATTTTTAAAAAACGAGCATTTTTGGCCAAGTTATGACCATTTTTGTAGTTATGCAAATGAGGCTTGCAAAAGTCCAAGTGGGCGTGTTTAAAAGTAAAAGTCCAAGTGGGCGTGTATTATGTGCGTACATCGGGGCGTTTTTAATACTTTTACTAGCTGGGCGCTCTGATGAGAAGTATCATCCACTTCTCTTCAGAACGCCCAGCTTCTGGCAGATCACGCGGTGACGTCACTCACAGGTCCTGCATTGTATCGGACGAGCGAGGACACATCGGCACCAGAGGCTTCAGTTGATTCTGCAGCAGCATCGGCGTTAGCAGGTAAGTCGATGTAGCTACTTACCTGCAAACGCCGATGCTGCTGCAGAATCATCTGTAGCCTCTGGTGCCGATGTGTCCTCGCTCGTCTGACACGATGCAGGACCTGTGAGTGACGTCACAGCGTGATCTGGCAGAAGCTGGGCGTTCTGAAGAGAAGTGGATGATACTTCTCGTCAGAGCGCCCAGCTAGTAAAAGTATTAAAAACGCCCCGATGTACGCACATAATACACGCCCACTTGGACTTTTGCTTTAAACACACCCACTTGGACTTTTGCAAGCCTCATTTGCATAACTACAAAAATGGTCATAACTTGGCCAAAAATGCTCGTTTTTTTAAAAATAAAAACTTTACTGTAATCTACATTGCAGCGCCGATCTGCTGCAATAGCAGATAGGGGTTGCAAAATCTGGTGACAGAGCCTCTTTAAAGTTTAGTTGCCCTTTTTAAAAAAAAAAAAAAAAGAAAAAAGTTGAGCTTTTTAACATTTTTTGCTTCTGCTGCTTAGTTTTAGCGACTAGTGGGGGGGGGGGGGGGGTCTCAGTTCTCAGACACCCACCGATCAAAACATGTCAAAAGTTTTTTTTCAAAGTTAACAACGCTTAAGGACCGCTGGTATACAGCACGATAAAATAATGCTTTCGATTAACCTCAATCATGGGTCTTTGTTACAAATAAGTTATTTTCTTGGCTTTTACATTTTGTTAATCAGATATTTTCTTTGCATTAATAGATACAAAGCGAATATAAAACAAAGCATTCAACTCATAAAAGTTCATTAATTACCGAGAATAAAAAACTGAAAATAAACCCATTTTCTTCCTGAAAAGTATCACAATTTGGCTTTGCTCACTCCGTGCATATTTGCTGCGGATTATGCATGTATTTTTAAAAGTCAAAACTGGGATCGGAACCTAAACAGAAGAAATATAGAAAGGAAGGCCTTTGGAAATATAGAAGTCTGCCCTTCTAAATTCAATTCTGGCTTAAGAAAATAAATAAAAAAATGCATGCAAAATCTGCAGCAAATTTGCCCTGTGTGAACAAGGCCTTTATGTTTACAGAACACTAGGTGGCAGTATTGATTAGTAATTGGCTGTGCGACAACAGAGCAACAGTAAAGAACACAAAAGAAGTTCCAGTTCCATTATATACCACCAATTCCACGAAGTGTATTATTCTTCACACAGCAGTCCCCTATGGGCTATTAACGTACATTCATAGCAATTTCAATGAGACCGACACTTCAGAACGCGTGAAACAGGGGCAGTACTGCAGGGGTGCAAGACTTTCTTGTAGGCAGTGCAGACCGCTATACGGATGCCTTAGAATATTGCCAGGTGAAAACGAGGAGGGAGCAGACATAGTCCGAACATTCATAATGCAGTTTTTGGAGACAATATGGAGCGGAGGTTGTGAAGCATCTGGCTGAGATTTTTGAAGGTTTGAACTATTTTTAAGTTTGGAGATGTGGTCTAAATTTGACAAACGCTTACCAAATCTATAAAGCGCATGCAATATTTTCCATTAAAAAAAAAAACAGTAACCAGCCTATGTGGGATCACACCAGTCCAACAATCTTTTTAAGGTTTTTCTAAAACGAAGTGATTGTGCCAAAACGACATGATATCCGTAAGGCATTTTTTGAGATACTGAAAACCTGTCCTGAGTATCCGAGCTCTCTCTAATAAGGAGTCCTGCTGCTGGTCAGCAGAACATAGTCAAGGAAAGGTTAGCAACAATTAGGGTATGTGCACACACAAAATCAAAAAACGTCTGAAAGTACGGAGCTGTTCTCAGACATTTTTTAACCAGTCGCGTTTTTTGCGGCCGTTTTTCTATAGAGTCTATGAAAAACGGCTCCAAAAAGGGACGTGCACTTCTTTTTCGTGGGCGTTTTTTTTTTTTTGCTGCAGCCTTTTTTTTTTTTTTAAACGGCCGCGTAAAAAACGCCCCGTTGGAACAGAACGCCGTATTTCCCCTTTTAAATCAATGGGCAGATGTTTGGAGGTTTCTGCTCCCGATTTTTCAGCCGTTTTTCGGGATATTTACGGCCCGAAAAAAGGTAGGATGAACATACCCTTAATGTATGCATTCACTGACAGCAAGGAGAGATCGTGCAAGGCGTAATGGAAAGTTGAATATATTTCTATTATATAAATCAATATGCTTTATTTAAAAACAAAACAAAAAAAAAACACGTAATTCCTCAAATAAAGCCTAGAAAATAAAGGCAGAATCTGACAGATATATATAGATATTCACACACTGATATTATACCCAAGTCCCTCAGTGTTTATGTCAGTCATTGGTGTATTGGCATGCTCAGGCCACTCACAAGTCCTGGCATGTTAAAGTTACCTGTAAAGCAGCTTGATCCCCCGCTTTGACATCCATATTCTCATCCTCGCACACGCAACCTCGGCTAACAGCGCTTGTGAAAGAGTACGTCCTCCCCCAGCTGGACGAGCGCTTGTGTCCACTCTGCTCTGCCGAGACCTTTAAAAAATGTCAGCACAAATGAATAACCCTTTCATGACTGATAAATTCAGGCTGCAATGTCTAGATTAAACTTCAGTGGGAAATGGTAAAGGTCACTGCACCAAAAACACAACTTGTCGTGACTTGAGAAATGATTAACGGCATTCAATGATGTTACAATTGTATTAACCTATGGCGTGTAGCGGCCTAGCTAGTAAGGCCGTCTGCAAGGTGCAGCATAATCACAATCTCATGTGCAGAGAAGTTCCTTTAATCCGGCATCTGCCATGTGAGACAGTCTGATCATCTGGAACTGTGCTCCAGAACAAAACTGTCGTAAAATCAGCTTGTAGTTCACAAGCAGAAGACGGTCCATGAATGACCAACTAGGAAATTCCTCTGACTAAAAAATATAGTTCCAGCATTTCTGTGTGACATTATATATTGGGTTTTTATAGACTTTCTATGACAGCCCACTAATCCGAATGACTTAACAATCCAGCACTGATAACAATTCTACACCGAAGGCCTCAAAACTGCGGACAACGCGATATAGGGTATGAGGATGGCAGTGCACATATATATACATCTGGTCTCTGTCATGCAAGTTGCATGACCAAGAAATCGATGTTTAATTCCTGCGGGAGACACAGTCGCAAGTGACACTGGGGGACCTGATGTCTGCCAGTCCTGCCACCTGTGCTCAAGCGGTGTCATGATCGAACACTAGAGCCGTCACTTCAGAGAAGAGAGTGGCACCAAGGGGAATCAAACGTTGGATTCTCAGCCCTGCATGATCGAGACAAAACGGTAACTTTACAATGCCCTCCCCCTAGATCACGGTCAGCGGTTTTGCGACCTCAAAACTGCTGACGGATTCTTTCGCTGTGTATTTTTTTGTTATATACATTTATAATTTACATTAATAATATTTCTTTTTTAACGGTATAGTAAGCCAAGAAATGAGAAGGGAAATACACAGCTCTAAGTTACAGAAACTTTCTTTTAGAAATCCGGCATGGGGGGGGGGGGGGCGGGGGGTTCTTTGCAGTTTGATTCTCTCCATTCTTTCGATGAAGCATTGGAAGCAGAATTGGTCTCTACTGCCGTTTCTCCTTCCCAGCCAAAGACCAGGTAAATTGACCCTGAGGACTATACCCACACCTTTTGCACATATGTTCAGCCCTATAGAAGGGAGCAAGGAGTGTGCATTAGCAATGGAATATATAAAGGGGTGAGGGTGGAGAGGGCTTTGCAAATGTAAGTATTTTAAACTTTACAGGCTAGACAAAAGGAACTCACTGGAAAGAGAGGAAATACGGTGGAAAAGTATTGTAGGTGAGAATAGCATGTGTTGTAGAAATCCATGCAGAATGTGATGAGGGCATGCACAAGCATTTTTCACTGTATCACATGTTCGTAGAAGTGAGGGCTTTGAGACGGGTCTTCGTGCAGAGCTTTTTACTATACATATTAGTCTATGTTGGGACATGACCTGGCTCAAAGTAAGATGGCAAGAAGAACACTAGGTATTTTGGCATCACTTCACGCACAGCAAGGTTTTATTGGAGGGAAAATGTTTTGTTATATATATATATATATTCCTGAAATATCTCAAAATTCAAAATAGAAGAATTGTATAAGTAACATTCTATGAGAACGTGAAGAACGGTTCCCTCTTACAGTTACAGTAACCCAATACCTGCTTGCTATCTGTCTCTGTTACAGATGATTCAAAAACGGGCAAATTCACATGGTCACTTGGTGGTTGTGAAGGTTCCTCCATAAAAATAGGCTTGTCTTGCAAGATCCATTTCTTGTAAACTTTCACAACTTTCCTCGTGGCAGAGACATCACACGCCGGTAATAGGAATGCCTACAAACACAAATGTAGTGTTTACCAATAAGAACTGACACCACAACACTCTGCCCGGCAGTAGAAGGATTAAGTATGCCGAGTACCATTAAAATGCTTAGAATTATTTCAATGTGTAAAGGTGCATACTAAATGTAAGAGACAAAACCTTGGTAGTATCTTATATAATCCCTTGAGTTCCTGCCATTTATAAGAGAATATATTGAAGAACATTACGGTCATATTGAATTATTTTATGCATTTATTTACATTGTAAAAGATATGCATAAACCTGAAAACTTGAGGGAAAAAAAAAAAGGATCAGTTGTCCTGAAATTGTTTTTATTGCACTTTGAGTTTCCACTTTTAACCACTAGATGGCACACTTACCTATAAAAAAAAATAATACAGATTTCCATCATTGTATCATAGTATATTGGACTTAGCACATGGGGGGGGGGAGGGGCGAAACATTTAAGTGGGCCCCAATCCAGTGGGCTCCCCAATGCATGTTTACAACTGCAGAGCTGCATCTGGTGGGGTCAGATGTATGTTATCAGCGTAGTTTGCGGTGTTACTCAGTTTCTGTAAACTTCCACAGAAGTGAATGGGTGTTACAAAAACAGCGTATCATAAAGAGCTACGCGGTTTCCGAAGCTGCCACACGGTTTACATAACGATCATTCACAGTATGGTGCCTCCCCACACCGTATAATACCCCCATAGCTGCCCCACACAGGATAATGGCCTTATAGCTGCCCCCACACAGTATAATGCCTTTATAGCTGCCCCCACACAGTATAACGCCCCTATAGTTATCCCACACACAGTAAACTGCCCCCACAGAGTAGAATGCCCCATGGTGCCTAATAAAAAAAAGAATTACCAACCCATCCTCGTTCCTACGACGAGTGAAGGAGATCCCGCTGCTTCTTTGGTATGTGCTATGAGTGGTTCAGCACAGACAGGCGCGATGACGTCACTGCATTGCGCTGGTCTGTGCCAAGCTAAGTCAGTGAATGCTGAAGAAGGGAGCTGACAGCTACCTGCTCCGGCATTAGGTACAACTGTATCTGCGTCCTGAGGATACAGTTGAGACAAGGACATGCTACCGTGGTTCAGCCCACCCCCGGTCCCTACTATCTCAGTAGGCCCGATGCCACAGCCCGCCCCGCGGAGTCCAGAACATAAATTTGTACAAGCATTGCCTACACGGATACACTAACAAGCTGCAGCTGAGGTGCGAGTAGCACAAGATTAAGACGTTTTTGAGCCCCTAAAAATAAACAATTAATGTTTTAATGCAATGACAGAATGGAGAGATCTGTAAAAGGGCGAGGAATTGAAGCACAAAGTCTATTAGAAAGCTGCAGAACTTTTCATTATATATTGATTTTATGTTAACATAAGTCTGGACAATTGTCTGGTGTCAATGTAACGAGAACGGAATCACACACCTGTCTGAAGACCTCATTGATAAAGTTGATATATCCGCGTGTGGACAGGAGGATCCTCTGCACCATGTCGTACACGTTCTTGTGATCCTCCTCTATACTGCACAAGCTGGAGTTGCTGAGTCTCCGGTCTGACAGCGTGCTGCTATTCGAGTGGTTCTTTTCCGGTTCTTGGGTTCCAGTGGGCTCCACCTCTACGTTCTTTTCTTGGTTCACATTAATCACAGATACGGTCTAAAAGGATGTGTAAGATGGCATTTAACACTTCAACATTTTCGAATACATTATAATTATAGATAGAGCAGAAAAAAATATCATTAAAAACTAGGGTGTGGGGGGGGGGGTCAAATATAAAGCAAGGGAATAATGGGGTAAAGTGAAGTTCCCTTGGAAAATGAAAGCAGTAACTCAATAGGTCACATAGGCAACTACTCCAATTTTCCCTAGCTTTGATAAATCTCACTCCTGTGTTTCTGCACAGCTAACGTCATCACCACCATCATCATCATCATCATCCCAAAGTAGGTTTCAATAGAAAAGTACAAAATAAGCATTCATCCAGGAAACTCGCATCTATGGAAGTAGGTAACATGTTTTTTGGTCAACAGCTATTACACCAGCTAACAGATCTTCATCACAGGAGCTGTCCATATTAGTTGGGAGTCTTTTTACAACATTGCAGACCATCCATTGAATACAGCAGACACCTATTATTTTTCAAGATAACACAAAATTCAAATGCAAGTTTCCAAGGTGCTCTGTACACTAAAAGTCCTAAGAGGGATTCCCCAGTCATAATAAATTGATGGCCTATCCTCAGTAGGCCATAAATAGCGGATTAGCGAGGGTCCCAATGCCAGCACCCCCGCCGATCAGCTCTTTTGATCACTGCCCCCCGCCGATCACTGTTAGTCGCAGACATACTTGTAGCAGCAGCTCACAGTATTACAGCCTTGTCCTATTGAATTGAATGGGGGAAGGCTGCAATACTGTGAACCGCCACTATAAGCATGTCGGCGATTCACAGTATGGAGCAGCTAAAGAATGAAGAGGAAGCAGCGCTCTCTCCATGGCCAAAACAGCTGATCAGCAGGGGTGCCAGGAGTCTGACCCTCACTGATGAAATATTGATTGCCCATCCCGAACAAAGGCCATCAATTTTTTGTGACTGAAAACCCCCTTTAATGAGGTTGCCTCATGACGATAACCTCTTTAAAAGAGGTAGAGAAGTTTGGGATCCGGCTCCTCTAACCCCCGGCGATCAGCTGTTATGCCAGGGGCAACCAAGGCACACATTTATGTCGAAGTGTAGCATTACATGCCGGGCATTCAGATAAATAGCTGCCCATGTAAAGCACAGACACGACGGGTCCACTAGAGCGGCTCTCTGTTCTGGCACATAGTGCGGGGTCCTGAACCTCCCTTGTATAATATCCATATGCACTAATGCATAATATGTAGGGGTTAACACCACAGATAATAACAAAATGGCTGCACTGGGCTGTCCAGGAGAAGTTGCCAAAATAGACGCCCCCTTTTCTGACATCACTTCCTGCTCTGCAGCTTTTGGCTGAAGCCGTGAATCAAAAGAGTAACTTCTCTGCCGCCCCCAGAGTCCACTCGGCACATAATACTGGTAATACGGAAAAATCACTGTCAACATCCTGACGGTAGCAACTTGATATTTCCTTTCTACATTGCACAGAAGAAAAACAACTGATAGAGTGAAAGCAGCAAAAAAGACATTATATATACACATTACTATTTGTGGACTGTATGGGCTATGTTAATGTAAGGGGGTGGTTCCGGGACTTGGCCCTGTTCACATGGCGGAATTCCGCCTCCCATTCATTTCAATGGGAATCGAACGCTTCTTATTGCCGCTACCCGATTTTTTTTCAGCTAGCGAGAAAAAGAAGCGCCCTGCCCGATCTTCGGGAGGATTCCGCCCGAACCGCCCATTGAAGTCAGTGGGAGGAGGTATCCTCCTGCCAACGGCAGAAATAATCCTGCGGTTGTTTTTTTCGGCGGGACCTGCCACGTAAACTCCGCCGTGTGAACTGACCCATAGAAAGGATGGTCTATTTTTATATAACTAATGAAGGCCAGTTATATTTACCTGAATCAGTTTGGGTAGACCCTCGCTTCCATTCTTTGTGCTTTGAGAAGATGCTACATATTTTTTTTCCAGAAAGAATGTGACAAGCCACTTGATAAACACAACTCTAGCTGCCATGTAAGGGATTTTTGTGCTATAAAGGTTTTCATTGTTACGGGTTACGGTGACATACACCGGCTTTGGTCTGACATCCGGAATATCTGAAACATAAGAGAGACGGTGTTAATCTCATAGTATCATTGGGCCAGGTCACTTTACACGCTTTCGCTGAGATCTGCAAACAATAAGTATATTGTTTTAAACCGTGGATGTGAATGGATTTCTGCCAAGTCCCTATAAATATCTGTCATTGTATTTACACTGCGTTAATGAAAAACAAAGTCAAAACAGACTGAAGGTGACCTTTGCATTATGAGATAAGAAATAAAACATATACTGTACAGCATTATGCCAAGTACATCTGTGTATTGTGTGTGTATGTGTGTATGTGTGTATGTGTGTATGTGTGTATGTGTGTGTGTGTGTGTGTGTGTGTGTGTGTGTGTGTGTGTGTGTGTGTGTGTGTGTGTGTGTGTGTGTGTGTGTGTGTATACACACACACACTTGCAAGATTATATCACATTTATGGACTATATAATACTACAAATTGTGAGAATAGGAGGCACAGAATTTCAAATTATATATGAGAACAGCCTGGATGTCCCCCACCAATGTAAAGTAGGGTTTAACCCCTTAATGACCAGCCTATTTTAGTCCTTAATGACGAAGCCATTTTTTACGCCTCATTCAAAGAGATATAACTTTTTATTTTTGAGTCGACATAGCTGTATAAGGTCTTGTTTTTTGCGGGACAAGTTTTAATTTTTAATAGCACCATTTTGGAGTACATAAAATTTATTGATGAACTTTTATTAACTTTTTTTTTTGGGGGGGGGGGAAATAGAGAAAACCCTGCAATTTCGCTACACTTTTTTGCGTCCTACATTTATGCCATTTACTGTGTGGTATAAATAACACAATAACTTTATTCAGCGGGTTGTTGCGATTGCAACGATACCAAATTTGTATAGTTTTTGTATGTTTTACTACTTTTACACAGTGGAAAAACTTTTTTTCAAAATGATTTGTTTTGGGTCTCCATATTTGAAGACCCATAACTCTTATTTTTTTCGCCGATGCAGTTGTATGAGGGCTTTTTTTTTTTGCAGGACAACTTGTAGTTTTTATCGGTACCATTTTGGAGTAGGTGGGATTTTTTTATCACTTTTTTTTTTTTTTTTTTAAGGCTGGATTCAAAGAAAACAGCAATTTTTGCATGGTTTTTTATTTTATTTTTTACGACGTTCCCCATGCGGGTTAAATAATGTAATAAGTTTATAGTTGAAGTAGTTACGGATGCGGCGATAGCAAATATGTGTAACTTTTTTACTTTATTTTGTTTGTTAATAATAAAGCAGTTTGTAAGGGGGAGAAGTGGGTTTTTCACTTTATATGAAACTTTTTTTTTTTTAACTTTTTTACTAGTCCCACTAGGGGAATTGTTATTATTATTATGGTTTTATTTTTTTATATTACAAACTATTAAAGCTTTAAAAAAGAAGGTGTAACAGAAAAAAAAAAGGTTGGTGCAATGAATTAATATTTTACAGTGCAAATAGCATGGAGAAATACAATAAACATGAAAAACTTCAGTGAGCTGCATCGGAAACGGATTGACACTGCACAGAGGGAACGGTTGAATTTTAACCGATTCAATTCTTTCGTTTCTTATGAAGAAAAATGGTGGCAAGTCCCAAACTTCTTATAATCTCGAGCAAGAACTACAAGAGAGTCATGGAAGATCTCCATTTCCAAGTCCACATGTATGCAAGATGTTGTTTTTTTGTGGGTTGTTTTTTTTTGGGGGGAGGGGAGGCTTTTTTAGGTGGGGGGTGGGGAAGAACTATAATTTTTGGGGTTTTGCCTAGGATACAACTGTAAATAATAACCAGTTCACGGAGATTGCAACTACAGACACATCGCATCTTGTCATTTGGGAAAATGTTCTGTATGGTTTATTTATTTCTGGTAATTACTCAGTTCCAACATATTCCGCAGCGCTGTACAGAAGTTCTCCTCACTTGCTGTCCACAGTTAGGCTCACAATCGAATTACCCTATCATTATATTTTTAGCGTGTTGGAGGAATCCGGAGTACCCGGCGGAAACCCACACAAACACAGGGAGAATATACAAACTCCATGCAGATGTCCTTGGTTGGATTTCAGCCA
The DNA here is from genome assembly GCF_050947455.1 of Rhinoderma darwinii. Lineage (NCBI taxonomy): Eukaryota > Metazoa > Chordata > Amphibia > Anura > Rhinodermatidae > Rhinoderma > Rhinoderma darwinii. Next base: position 353,084,304 of record NC_134690.1, read on the forward strand.
CCGTCTAGACAGACAAGGACATTGAATATACATGTTAGATGTACACAATGTAGAACATATACACCAAATAACCTACAGTACTTACCAAGGACAGGCTTGTAAAGGTTCGTCAATTTAGTAAATGATGGAAATAAGTGATTCAGATAATATTTTCGAAATAAGTTAAATAAAAACCTGAAGCCCGTGTCTTGGTTCTCCTTATTTCTCCAAGACAAGCTTGCAGCCTATGAAAGTAAGCATAGGTACAACATTTGTTTTTAATTTATTATTTTTTTTTTTAATATATACATCAATCAACAATAGCAATATAAAATAAAAATGCATAAAAGTGTGGCTGCCAACACGCAAAGCATGAAAGAAGAGGTGAGGAGACGGGAATATTAATGTATTATATAGAGAGGTTAGTAAAGAAAATACTTTGTACGGTTCAAAACACAATAACTGATATGTACTACTGTTTTTTTAATTCGGGAAAAAATTGGCCAAGGAGGGAATGCCATAGCATTTACTCACCTCAAAGTCCCTGTTGTTCCAGCGCCGCCACTCCGTTGCTCGTCACCAGGCTTCCAATGACGTGCCTGTATACCCGCGTGACTGCTGCAGCCAAATCACTGGCCTCAGTGGTAAATGGCAAGAGACCACTTATGCCAGTGCTTGGCTGCAGGAGTCACGATGATAAACTGGCACGTTACTGCTGCAGGGCGAGGGCAACCGGAGTGGCAGCGCTGGAACTTATCAGGGGAACTTATCATTTCCTCCCCTTGGCCAATTTTTTACGATCTCAGAAACCCCCTTTTACTTAAATACCAATGACAGCAAAGTGTATTTTAAGGAATTGTGAAATAGCAATTTACAACAGTCAATAAGCATAGAGTACAACGACAGACCAACACAAACAGTCCATGGACTTACCTGTACAACCATGTACTTCAACAACATTTGTAAGAAAAAGCAGCTCGGATCATCAGGGTTTTTTTCACCAGATACCACTGGTATGAGAGGCGTTATCTCCTCCGGGTAGATTTTACCTAAAACAAAAAGAGCAGTATTACCTCATACATGCTATTATCTGTCCCCCTATCAGGGTTGTCAACCGTCCGTAAAAATAGGGGATTATTTTCCAGTCGTAAAAAAATATCAAAATGTATTTGTCCGTGATTATTTTAAAATTGAAGGAGCTTGTACAGATTTTTGGGATTGTGATCATTTTAGAGGTCACAGTTAATGCTACTAATGTGTTTATATCAGTATTCTAAACTAAATACATCTACTCCTTATTATCTTTAGGATTTATTATGGTTTTTCACATTTTCCCTAAAAAATGTTGGCTGTCAGTAATTTCTGGATAAATTGTACTGGAAAAAAAAACGAAAATCACCTACTGCGCACGATAAAATTCCAAACCATAATTTCTTCCAGTTTGGGGGTGAAAAATACCTTATAATACACGAGATTTTCTAAAATTATACTGAAACATACGGACACCATAACTCATCATTCATAAGCCACAAAACTAAAACTTAACCTCTAGCAAGGACAGAACTATAGCGGGTACAGAGTTTGCAGTCGCACCCGAGTCCTCGAGCCTGAGGAGAGGCCTGGTTACAGATTTTGGATGTGTGCTCAGGACCTCCAAGACGTGTCAGCTAATGTTCACATCTGAATTCGGTATTCCGCTGTTCTGCGCCGTCAAAGGAGAACAAGGGAATAACCAGAAGCACCGATTCTGTTGCACTACGGACACCACCGGCAGCTGACAGAACACATTGACTTTAACGGGTTCTGTCGTTTTCCCGTCGGGTTGTCCGTGGTTCTTCAGTTATTTTAGACGGAATTTGTGACGGAGGCCCCTAACTGAGCCACTAAATTCTTAAGTGCAGAGTTAAACATTTGGAAATGCTTTGCAAAGGTTATCCTAGGCCATCGGCCATGCGGATAGCCAATGTGCTGACATGAGCGCTTAAATGTAAGTGTAGTCTTCTGTCTGATTCTAACTAACTGTAGAGAGCCTAAACTTACTGGGTCACACAGAACAATTCATGTATGATGCAAATAAGGAGTGAAGCCATTAATCCGGGTCCAAGGGTAGTCAAAAGATTCTCAATCAAGAGACATTACAGTTATTACTATAACAACGTGAATCCAGATATTAGTTACAACGCGGGGCACTCTAAACGCTGCAAATAATGAAATTACAACCTCCGTTTAAGCAGTACAGCGTTATTCATGTTAAGTGAACAGCACGGTCACTAACCATCAAGTAAATTATAAGTAGGATTTATGAGGGTCTCCAGTGTGCAAGGACCTCGAGATGACATGACAGCAGGAAAGCCAGGAACAAGACATGCAAATATTAGCGCCTTCTCCTCTCCGCAATTTGTCTGCAGTGCTTGAAGCCAGAGAAGAAACAGCCGCATTCCTTCACATCGTATCTAAAGGATGAAAGACATTTTCATGTAAACAGGAGGTGTGCGCCAATGTGTGATGCCGCAGACCAAACATGCGAGACAGCAGGAGGCATAGCCCGAAGACGCAGCAGGCAAGTCAGTGGGGACATGGCTACTATCTTGTGTTTCGAGGTCGCTACCACGTAGGAAAGGCTCCTTCATTCCGATATTGAATGTCACCTACTTCTTCACCATCAGTATTGTGGAGCTTATCCATAAAAGTGAAATGGGTCCGGCACACGATGTAGTAAAATTACTGTAGCTTTATCGATAACGCATTTAAAATAAGATGGATACAAATCGAAGATATCCACCCACCTCCGACATGGACTTCCGTCCGTTTGCACCGATAAAACACAGTACGTGGTAATCAGACTGCAATGTGGTGAGCGGACCATTTCTCTACTTTTTGTGTATACATTGCTGGGTTTATGACACATGAGCATGGGTTGACTTCCATAAGAAGGACCAGTTGCCATTGGTTTACAGTGGAAGCAGACATTTTTGGATCAATACTTTGAAAACAGATTGTAAGAGTGTATGAACAGTGCTTTCTCCTACTACCTTATGGTTACTGTGTATTTTGCTATAACTGCATCTATTTGAGGTCTACACTCCTTTTGTATCACATTGCATTATTCTGTTCCATGGCAGTGTGCAAACAGCGGAGATCCTATAGGATGGGAACAGTGTTTCAACAAAATGGTCATGTACATGTCCGCATGTACGATTCACAACCAGTGTGTGCATGAGGGATTAATGTTGTTGTCCAGGACTGGAAAAAAAGGATCTGCTTTCTTTTCCCCAGAAACAGCGCAGCGCCGGACGATAGTTTTCGTCTGGTACTGCAGTTCAGCACCATAAGGCTATGTTCACACAGAGTTTTTTGCAGGCGGAAATTCTGCCTCAAAATTCCATTTGGAAGTTTGAGGCAGATTTTCCTCTCCCTGCACGCTGATTTTCGCGGCGTTTTTCGCCCGCAACCATTGAGCGCCGCGGGCATAAAACGGCACGAAATACGCTTTCTCTGCCTCTAATTGATGACAATGGGAGGTCAGAGGTGTAAACGTCCGAAGATAGGGCATGTCCCTTCTTTCCCCCGCGAGCTGGTTTTACCGCTAGCGGGAGAAAACCGCCTCCGCCTCCCATTGAAATCAATGGGAGGAATTTTCGGCCGGTTTTTATGGCGCGGTTTCTGTGTGAACATACCCAGTGACTGTAATAAAGCTGCAATACAAAATATAAATCATGGACAAGCGTAATGCGTTTTTTTTTTTTGGGGGTGGGGGGGGACATGTTTTCAAGTCTCTGACAACCCTTTTATCTTTATTGCCCGATAAGTGAGTAAATAAAAACTACTGATCGCTTATGGATATATAGGCTGAGATATCATGAAAGCTATTAAATGGTTGCCTCAACTGATGACTTCTATTCTACAACCTGTTATTTCCATGTTGGCATATTACAGGGACAGGTCATTTCTCCTATTAACCAAAACGGCACAAAAAGATATTATGCCATTTGGCTAATAGGAACGATCAAAGAATTCACCGGGCCCAATGTCAGGAGTCCATTACATTCCTTCATCGCTCCTATTAGCCAAACAGCACAATGTCTTTTGTTCCCTTTTTGCTAATAGGAGAATGGACCTTTCCTGTAATACGCTACCTTTACCTAGAGCAGAATATCGAGGGGATAAATCCGCTCTGCCGCACTTAAAACAAAATACAACTTTTCCCAAATAAGTGGCATTTCTCGTTTAAGGTGCACAAAATACTAGAGCTTTTATAATCCTGTATAGAGGAAGGGAGGAGCGCCTATAGATAAACACTGACATTTTCTAGAGGTGACATCATTTCTAAAAGGGGAAGGGCAGCGATGGCTGCAAGGTGCCGGCTAACGGGTGGTTACTAAAGTATTATAATGAACAACTCTACTACAGTACACAGCATGTCAATGCACTGGGATAAACATGAATTTATGCAGTAGATTTACTTTTCCAAACCAATAAACACAGATAAGTAGTGCCGAATTATAAACTCCGCTCTGCTACATTTTTATTATGTGGCTAAAATTCAATGTCTTGAAGAAATACCAAAAACCAGCAAATTCTTAAACACTTCAGAACAGGAAGGTAAATCTAAATCTTGGTGATTCTGTTCTTATAGGTATAAAGTGGCGTGTTAAAGAGGCTCTGTCACCCCATTATAAGTGGCCTATCTTGTACATAATGTGACCGGCGCTGTAATGTAGATTACAGCAGTGTTTTTTATTTAGAAAAACGATCATTTGTTTACAGAGTTCTGACCAATATTCGCTTTATGCTAATGATTTTCTCAATGGACAACTGGGCGTGTTTTACTATATGATCAAGTGGGCGTTGTGGAGAGAAGTGTATGACGCTGACCAATCAGTGACCAATCAGCGTCATACACTTCTCTCCATTCATTTACACTGCAGATAGCGATATAGCTATATCGCTATGTGCAGCCAAATAAACACAATATAACGCTACTCATGTGTCATGACAAGGAATATTCATTACCTCCAGCCAGGACATGATGTGTATTCAGAATCCTGACCACTTCTGTAGCGTCTGTGTGAGTTACAGAATAGCAGGCGTAGTCTCGCGAGATTACGCTGTAAGCTGTCGTTCACAGCAAGATCTCGCTGTGCTGTAACTCACAGAGACGCTACAGAAGCGGTCAGGATTCTGAATACACATGACACCCTGGCTGGAGGTAATGTATATTCATTATCGGGACACTGCAGTAATGTTATAGTGTGTTTATGTGGCTGCACATAGCGATATAGCTATATCGCTATCTGCAGTGTAAATGAATGGAGAGAAGTGTATGACGCTGATTGGATACTGATTGGTCAGCGTCATACACTCTTTAAGTCCGTAAAAGAGGTGGCTCTATAGAGTGCCATAATCCCGGTAACATCACTCACAATGGTAACGACTCCACCGATATCATCTTTTAACAAGTATCTATGTCATATCAGAAGATCAATTTTGGTTGGATTTTCACTTAAGAATGCAATATCCAGAACATTCTTTATAGCACTTACCTTTATAGAATTTCCAGTGTGTAAAAGCTTCTTTAAAACTGAACCTATAAAAAAAAAAAAGAGAAGATAATTTATAAAAATAAAACTGACGTATAAAAAAAGTAATTAAAAAAAAAAACCTGATATAGCACAGAAAATGGAAGCCCTAAGGGAAAATCATGGGAGTGATCAGGAAAACAGATTTCAGAAGCCTAAATTCATTAAATCTTTATTCATTGGAAAACCTAAAGCCAGGAACTAAAAGGTTCTGTCCTGGAATGATAATGAAAGAACGTGCAAAGGAAGGAAGAAGCTTTCAGTAAGTCAGTACAGATGTCTCGGTGTTCCCAACAACAAGACCCCATTTCCCTGACCTTACGTTTCCAGCCATTCTTTCCATAGATAGATTGATGCACGCTCAGCAAAAAGCTGAAAAGCACGAGCAGATTGGATTGAAATTAACCCTTTTGACTGTGACTTGTCTGCAACTTTGAACTAAGTTTAGTAAATAAATGCTCTTCAAAAGAAAGGCAGACGACATAGCTTAAGGCGGATCCGTCACCAGATTCTGCTGCACAATTAGCCCAAACGGCACAAAAAAAATACTGTGCCACTCGGCTAATAGCACCCAACAAGAAATACAGCAGACTTATAGTTATATGTCCCCTGGATTGAAGAGGGGAGAGCTCCCCCCACTACTGACTGAAGGCTTCCGTGTGTCTCGATTTATACACTGTATTATTTTGTTAATTGCTTTTGCGGCCGCAATTCCCCCGAAAATCCACGGGAGAATTGCGGCCCCATTCATTCCTATGCGATTTCCACGGTTCGTGCATGGCCCAGGAGCCTGGAATGGGCAAGTCTTATTAGGGCCGTGTTCTGCGGTCCAGGCTCAAAGCAAATAATGGCTGCGGCCATGTGCACGGCCCGCGATTTGCGGGCGGCTCGCGGGTGACACTCCGCTGCCGGCTGACCCAAAAATCACAGCCATGCACATGGCTACGGTCGTGTGCATGAGGCCTAAGTTCTAAATACATTGCTTATTTTGCACTACTCGTCAGTTACAGCATGTGGTATAGTCCAGAGCTGAAATCATAATTCCGCTGTTAGTTATTGACACATCCCAAACAACTTATTTGAGCTCCTATAATGCAGTGGAAGAGTTATCTTTCCCTAAGATTAGATTACAGAGTGCCTAACGTAAAGACTACACTTCCCAAAATGTAAATTACCAGAGAAAGCCGTGTGCAGACTGTGCCAGGAATGGCTGTTCGTAGAAGCTTCTTTTATAGGGCCATGGGTCTTTACAAACTGCAGCTGCATATATGGAATTGTCCACCAAACATTCACATGCGTATTGCCATTGAGGTACATCACCCCAGGATCCAGATTGGACTATACATTGAATGAGTTTATGAAATCCCTTTCATAATTTACGTTTTTGGGATCCTTGTGTGAATCCACCCTCAGACTATAGTGGGTCAGTGGGGTCAGTATATAATCCTAGACAAATGGCCTAAATAGTTAATAACTTGCAGCATTTTTTGCAGTGCTTGATACGATTGTGTTTTTGCAGCAACTATTGATTTGTGACAAAAATATCTCAGCCATCATTCATTGCACCGGCAGTTCTAGAACAGAATCCAAGTTCTCTACCTCTTGTGCACGATCATCAAGAAATCCATAAGACAGGAGATCTACTTCAGTCAGTAAAATCTAACACAATTGCTCAGTATAAATTTACTGGATTAGAGAATATTCTGAATAGAGGTATACAATAATCACAACGGACTATCTGATGTCAGTAAGAATATGTATAATCACACACTTTTCAGAAAGTCAATGTATTGTTTTACAGGTAACTGGCTTAGTGCACACTGTTCTAGAAATCTAGTCCCCTGGTCAGTGTTTGATCCCAGCAGAAGTGAAGAGGGAAACAATCTAAACAAAAAAGTTGAGAACGCCTCTCTTCTCTTATTCCCAATTTTAACCGGTTCAGGACCGGGCTATTTTGAGCCTTCAGGACCAGCCATTGTTAGTACGCGTTAGTTAAATGGCTATAACTTTTTTATTTGTTGCGCTAGCGACGTGATTTTTGCGATAGTTTTTTCTGTAGACAATGCAGGGTTTTGTTTTTTTTAATCATTTTTATTCACGTCCTTTTTGCTGTTTTAGCATTTTGAGGCTTAAAGTTTGAAAATAACAGTAAAAAAAAAGTTTTTTTAAATTTTCAACTATTTGTTTTTGGTAATAGTTTTACCCTAAAATAGACCTTTTCTTTGTGATCGTCATTGTCTACCGTAAATTTTAATATATTACATGTCTATATTAGGGTAATTGGCTCAGGGCTAGCGTTACGACAATGATGGGCGGGGGTGGAACGTTTTTTTGGGGTGGGTATTTTATGTGTATTTATTATAAATTTTTTAAGCACTTTACTTTTATTTTTTTATTACTATGGTCTATCCCTCAAAGGTCAAAAAAGACCTTTGGGGAACTTTATATATTTTTTTTCTTTCTTTTACACCATGTTTTTCCACTGTAACACAGCCGCCCCAGTTACAGGGGAAATCAGCCCTCTCATAGTGACGATTGTCACTAATAGGGCTGTGCTGGGTCTAGTTAGACCGAGCAGCAGTCTGCCACTAACGGTACCCGGCGAGCATGTGACCAGTCACATGAACACCGGGCGGAATAGAGACCGCGCCGTTGCCGCTGCCTCTATTCCTATACACAGCGTTCATGGAGCGCTGTGTACAAGAGATCGGAGAAGACAGAAGCAGTGAAAGCTGCCTCTATCCTCTCCTCGGGGTCCCCGGCAGTCACTGACAGCCGGAGACCCGACATTCAGCTGCCCGATCGCGCGGGTTTTAAGTACCCTGACTGCTGGCCGTAAAAATACAGCCAGCGGTCAGGAACCAGTTAAAGGAAAAACAAGCAGATGAGGGATCGGATCCAGGCAAAATTATCCTCTAATGTCATAGATCCGCATACGCAAGAAGAAATTTAGGCCTAGTTCAAACTGAGCTTTTAACATATAGAATAAAAATCTGCAATTTTTAATTCCCAACGTTTTTTGGGCGCTTTTTTTTGCCACCGGCCGTTGAATCTAATGCAAAAACCACGGGCAAAAACTTCCGCAGAAAACATTCAAAATGAGCGCCGGGTTTTTTTCTGCCTCCTATTGATTTCGATGGGAGGTCAGAGGCAGACACCACTTAAAGAAAGAGCATGCCGCTTTTTTTTTTTTCTTTCTCATGAGTGGCCGAAAACTGCCCAGGAAAAAAAACGCCTCTGCCTCATATTGAAATCAATGGGGGGGGGGGGATTTGGGACGTTTTTTTAGAGCGGATTCCAATGCGGTTTTCACACCAAAATCAGCGCCTAGAGACTCTGACCCTTACTATTCCAATTGAGCCAGAATTCTGGCGTACATGCTAGGCGCCACATTTGTGACCTGTTTTAGACACTTTTTCTCACATGCTGAACAAATGGGCATGGCCTAACGGGAAAGCGTGATATCTAGAAGAAATGGCCGTGGCTTAAAATGTGACATTGTGCACCAAAATTTTAGTACAAAAAAAGCCAACCAAGAGGTGGTATAAGGCCATGTTCACACAGCAAACTTTCAGGTGAATTTCAGAGAGCAAAATTCTCATTCGATGCTCCGAAATAAACACTTGAAATATTTCTGCAAAATGACACGTAAAAAATATGCTTCGCCAAATTTATGGTCATGAAGCCTTATTTCCCGATCAGACAATGGAGGATGCATTATCCATGGTTTCAGACTCCATCGTCCATCTGGGAGAAATATGGTTCCATGATGGGCAATTCATCTGTCAGCTGCATTCCAACTGGGTGTATTGTCACAGCTTTATTTAGTACTGCTCGGAATATAAAGTTGAAAATGTCAAATACCATTTTATTTCAGAATTTCAGTATAAATTATTTAATATATAAATGCAAGTTTTTTTTTTTATGCTAATGACATGATTCTTACCTATACTATGGTACTGCCAGCGGTAGAAAATCCTTTCAGGTAGTAGTTGTAGAATTTTCTAAATCAAAAGAATAGCAACCAAACAAATGTACAATGAGACACAGTAACATATGAGACACAGTAACATATGCAATAATCACTAATAAGACAACGGGGTATATGAGCGAGATCCATAATAAAAATAAATCAGGAGATTAAAGGGGTTGTGCAGGTTTTAGCAAATTAATGTTACTTTTGGAAAATTAAAAGTTACACGCTATTCCAATATACTTTCTGTATTAATTCCTTACGGTTTTAAAGATCTCTGCTTGCTGTTATGCAGTAAGAACAATCTGTCCATGGTTGTGTGATAGGCGCACAGGTGTGTCAGTCTTCTAACGATCCCAGCACCTGTGTGTCCATCACATGACCATTGGCAGAATTTTATCCACTGGAATTAAACAATGAATGTTCATACTGAATAATAACAACAAGCAGAGATCTTGAAAACCGTGAGGAATTAATACAAAAAGTACATTCGAAAATTGTATGACTTGATTATGCAAAAAAAAAAGAACATTAATTTGCTTAAACCGCCGGACAACCCGTTTTGTACAGACTGAAAGCTGCAGAGTGTGCGTAGCGTATTAAAATATACTCAGGCACAAAAGAAATCAGGACATTGCTCGGTTTCTAAAACGCTATTTTATTTGTAAGTGCAGGTTATACATGATCCGCTTTCCTCTGGGTTGGCAGAATTCAATCAGTTCAATGACAATTGCACAGCTCAGTCCTCAAGGGACACATGCAGGCCACAGATTAGGTAATGAACCCAATTCCTTATACTTCTAATTCTCTATTATTGGCTTGCTAATGTGTCCTAACTTTGATAGATCAAGGCCATCATAACTGATCATCCTTATTTCATTAGAAAGCAATGGCCTTTTTAACTATGATTTACCTTTAAGAAGGGAAGTATGCAAGGTTTGAGTATGCAGGGATCAGAATAAGGACAGGCCGGATAGAGAGATCGAGAAAGAGCAATTACTAACGGTCAGCTATAAAAATGCAAAGTACCGGACACTTCCTGGTTCGGTGGCCACTGAAAACCTCATTTCCATACGACAACTGGCATAATAAAACGGTGTTTTTTTACAGCGATGCAAAGACTAAGATATGCAAGTGAGGTATGTTTCTACTGCTTTCCCCCATGGATAATTAGTGGTGTTCACGGTTTGGGAGGCTCAATAATGATGAGATTCCCTTTTCATTGTGCAACAGGAATAATCAATGATCGAACAATGCAAAAGTGAACGTGCAAGTGGATTTGGAAATCAGAGCACGTTCTCATTCTCTCTTTCAGCTCTCGGCAGGCAAGACTGATCTCGCGAGAGAGATCACACAGCACAAGCCGCTCTCACACTGTCCGTATCTGATTGGACAGTGTCAGAGAGCTAAGTATCACGCCCCCCCTGCTATTTACAATAAAAGAAACGCCCCATTGACAGTTCAAGGGGGTTATTTACATATCAGGCGCTAAATAGAACGGCACCGATATCTAAATAGCGGAGGAGGCTAGAAACATAGTTTAAAGTAACACTAGGATTGTGCAGCACTGCCTATTACATGGTGCACTCAGCTACACATGTATGGGCTAGTGAAAGGTTCTCTTTAACTATCTAGATTGCACGGCATTAGGTTATAACTGCTCTACCACAAGAACTACACACCACGTCATCTAGAAGTCATTTTATTTCTACTGCTGAAAAGACCATGATGCATCTGGAATTGGAAACATATTTTATTCATTGCGAATAGTTAAACTCTGTTGGCGGATGTGTGGCCATAGAGGATCATAACATTTCACTAATGTATGCAGTGCCCGAGGAGACACTCCCTTTCCATATCCACTATAAGACAGAGCAGAAAGCCTCTAAGGATCAGAATAATCTAAATAACCTCCATGTAATGCTACATTTATCGTGAAACGTCCTCTAAGGAGGAAAATTTATGGCCAGCCTCAATTTCCCTGGTGATAAAAGCTGATCACGGACGTTTCAGTAGCTTGACCTATGGCGATCAAGTGATCGCTTAGCTCTCTTCATTTTAAAAGGGGGTCAACAAGATGAAGTAACTCCTTAACCCTTTAGTACCGAAGGTATTTTAAACCGTAATGACCAAGCAATTTTTTAAAGTTTTTCCATCGTCACATTCAAAGAGCTATAACTTTATTTTTCCGTCGACATAGCTGTATAAGGACTTTTTTTTTGCGGAACAAGTTGTAATTTTTAATAGCACCATTTTGGGGTACATATAATTTATTTAACTTATTATTACATTTTTTTGGTGGGGTAGTGAAAAAAAAAGAAATGGAAATTTCGCCATTCTTGTTTGCGTATTAAATTTAAGCAGTTTACTTTGTGGTATAAATAACATAACTTTATTCAGCGAGTTGTTACGTTGCGGCGATACCAAATTTTTATAGGTTTTTTATGTTTTACTACTTCTAAACAGTAAAAAAAACAAAAAAAAAGCTTTTTTTTCAAAATTATTTATTTTTGTGTCGCCATATTTTAAGAGACATAACATTTTAATTTTTTCTCCAATGTAACTGTATGAGGGTTTTTTTTTTTACAAGATTTTTGAAGGCAGGATGAACAGAAAACAGCAATTCTGGCATTGTTTTTAATTTAATTTTTTACGGTGTTCATCGTGCGGATTCAATTATGTAATTGTTTTATAGTTTGGGTCGTTATTTACGCGGCGATACCAAATATGTGGAACTTTTTACTTTTTTTCATAATAAATTATTTTGGAAGGGTAAAAAATGGGTTTTTAATTTAATTTATTACATTTTTTATTTAATAAATTTTTTATTTAACTTTAATAAAACTTTTTTAACTTTCTTTAGTCCCAGTAGGGGACTTCACTATGCAATCTTTTGATTGCTTTTATAATACACTGCAATACTTGTGTATTATTGCCTGTTAGTGTAAGGGTATGTGCACACACACTAATTACGTCCGTAATTGACGGATGTATTTCGGCCGCAAGTCCCGGACCGAACACAGTGCAGGGAGCCGGGCTCCTAGCATCATAGTTATGTACGATGCTAGGAGTCCCTGCCTCTCCGTGGAACTACTGTCCCGTACTGAAAACATGATTACAGTACGGGACAGTTGTCCTGCAGCGTGGCAGGGACTCCTAGCATCGTACATAACTATGATGCTAGGAGCCCGGCTCCCTGCACTGTGTTCGGTCCGGGACTTGCGGCCGAAATACATCCGTCAATTACGGACGTAATTAGTGTGTGTGCACATACCCTAAGGCCTGATTTACACGAGCGTGTGTTTTGCGCACGCAAAAAACGCGGCGTTTTGCGTGCGCAAAAGCACATAACAGCTCTGTGTGTCATTAGCGTATGATGAGCGGCTGCGTGATTTTCGCGCAGCCGCCATCATTATGACACTCCGTTTGGATGTTTGTAAACAGAAAAGCACGTGGTGGTTTTCGGTTTACATGCAGAGTTTGACTGCTTCCGTGCGGTGCGCGTGGTTTTCACGCACCCATTGACTTCAATTTGTGCGTGATGCGCGAACAGCGCACAAAGATAGGACATGTCGTGAGTTTTTTTTCAGCGCACTCACGCTGAGCAAAACTCATGGACTGTCTGCACGGCCCCATAGACTAATATAGGTGCGTACGACACGCATGCACGTCGCACGCATGTATATCACGCTCGTGTAAACGAGGCCTAAAACTGACAGGCATCTTTTAGGCCATGCCTCTGGCCTTTGTTAGGCCCCTGGCTGCCATAGAAACCATAGACACCCTGCGATTGCATCGGGGGATGCCAGTGGGGTGAGAGGGAGTCCCCTCCCTCAAAAAACACTCCAATGCCGCGGTCACAGTTGAGCGCCGCATCTGGGGGGTTAAATATGATAGGACACCACTGCTAGTGGTCTCCGATCGCTGCCCTGAAGCCCGAGGCTGTTCGTAACAGCACAGGCTTCAGGAGCACCCCGCCCGATGCAGGAAAACTTCTTCTGAAGTGCCGACGTGAAAAAGCGGCACTTAAGAACTACACTGATCGGCCACCGTTAAAACACTATACGACGGTCGTTAAGGGGTTACTGGAAACAACAACAACAACAATTCTATAAACTGACCCAATAGTTTGCATAATGACATCACTATAATATAAGTAAATGGTGAAATCTTAGTACTTGCCATATTAATAGATCATTGTAAAAATAAAATTAAAAAAATACTTACTTCAAAAAGAAATAGGATAGAGTCCAGCTCCTCCCTTTGAGATTTATTCCCTAAAAAACAAAACAAGTGCTCTTTATATTTCTCAAAAACCTGGAAGTACATACATTATAAATCTGCGCTAGAATTGTAAAGTCATATTCCAATTATTCACAGTACAAGGTCTAAGGATAAATCTTTTTAATACTTAAATAAAAAGGGATATTAGATCGCAATTTGCATGGCTACGCATAGTGACAGAGGTAGAGGAGACACAGTTAGTGTCTCTCCTGCCAGAATTAAACCATTTTTAGATTTTTTTTCTGGTACCACAACTTTGGTGTCATGCCGTGCAATAAAACAGTTATTAGAAATGAATCATAAAAGTAAGAAGTAGTAGCTGAAAATTACTTGTGATAAGCGAGGGAGGGAGGATTTAGGTCTAATTTATAGATTAAAAAAGTATAATAAATACCAAAAGTGCATAAGTCAAATGCTATGAGAACTAAACGGTTTTTCTGGAAATATAAAATAGTTCCAATTTGACAAAAGTAAAAAAAAAACTAAAAAAAACATTGGTCAAGATAAAGGAGTGTAAGAGCAGTCAGGATAGTAAACTTAGGCTATATTCACACAACTGGGTGCCAAATCGGCCGTGAAAAACATCAGTTTTTCACCAGGGCAGGACACATTTTCAATAGACTTGAGTCTATTGAGGGATCCGGGAAAACGGGCAAAAATGGGACATGTCCTATTTTTTCACAGTCCGTTAAAAAACCAGCTGTGTGAATAGACCCATAGACATGCATTAATTTTAATGCAGCCGTGTGATGGCTGTTAAAAAAAAGGCAGTCATATAGCCGGCTTTCCCTATCTCCTATTGAATGTGATCGGCGCTGCAATGTAGATAACAACAAAGTTGTTTTATTTTTAAAAACAATCATTTTTGCCCAAGTTATGAGCAATTTGATATTTATGCAAATGATCTTTTCAATGGACAACTGGGCGTGTTTTCTCGTTTTACCAACTGGGCGTGTATTGTGTTTTTACCAACTGGGAGTGTATTGTGTTTTTACCAACTGGGCGTTGTGAATAGAAGTGTATGACGCTGACGAATCAGCATCATACACTTATCATCGTTCCCACCCAGCTTCTTTCACTGCAGAAATACAGCGTGATGTCACCCACAGGTCCTTCAACATTGTCGTCGGACAAAGAAGATACATCGGCTCCAGGCGTCCAAAAGGTTAATATGCTCGTCTCTAGGGAGTTTGCTATGCTTACCTGACACGGTGATTCTGCTGCAGATTCAACTCTACTGACGCCTAGAGCTGATGTGTCTTCTCTCTTCCGACGCCAAGGTTGACCTGTGGGTGACGTCATCTTTCCCAGCCAGCTTCTTTCACTGCAGACAAACAGCGTGACGTCACCCACAGGTCCTTCAACCTTGGCATCGGAAGAGAGAAGACACATCCGCATCCAGGCGTCAGGGAGTACAGTTGAATTTGCAGCAGCATCACCGTGTGCAGGTAAGCATAGCAAACTCCCTAGAGACGAGCAGATAACCCTCTAGGACGCCTGGAGCCGATGTATCTTCTTTGTCCGACGACAAGGTTAAAGGACCTGTGGGTGACGTCACGCTGTGTATGATGCTGATTTGTCAGCGTCACACACTTCTATTCACAACGCCCAGTTGGTAAAAACACAATACACGCCCAGTTGGTAAAATGAGAAAACATGCCCAGTTGTCCATTGAAAAGCTCATTTGCATAAATATAAAATAGCTCATAACTTTGGCAAAAATTATCGTTTTAAAAAAAAACAAAACAACTTTGCTGTTACCAACATTGCAGCGCCGATCACATTCAATAGGAGATAGGGATTTGATAATCTGGTGACTGAGCCTCTTTAAGAACTACCAGAATATGTTAAGAATTGCTTAAATAGAATAAAGCAGTCTTAAGAATCACTTCTGTAACAGAAGCGGCCTGTTTTATGACAGCCTGTATACTATTTGAACTCCAATCTGAAGAACTTTTTGAGAAACTAAAAGTTAGAGGATACCCATATTCTATTCTTTATACTGCTTGGGAGAAAGCCAGAAATAAAAACAGGGAGGTACTACTGGGAATCCATAAAGATACGAATGCCTCATGCACACGACAGTGTGCGCCGGCCGGGTCCCGTCAGTGATCTGTGGAAAGATAGGACATGTCCTATCTTTCCACGGATCCGAGAATCGGGCCAATTTTCACAGACCCGATTTACCCACTAAAGTGAATGGGTCTGTGAAAACTCTCGGGCGCCAATGCAATGCTGTTAAAGATGGCCCCAGGGGCACTCTGTCGTGTGCAACTGCACTAAGAATAAAAATAGGAGTAGGAACAAAGATAGAGAGAGAAAAGGCTTGTCTTTTCATTCCGACATTTGGTGAAGGGCCGTTTTTTCAATAATCCCCCTATACCTACATGGCTTAGTGAAGATGTGGGCACTACTGGTTTTGTAATCAGATCATACGTTCAAGGTATCGAAAACTGGGGGGGGGCTTGACCGCATCGGTTGAGTGTGTTATCACATGCAGAACTATGTCGTTATGTGTGATTTAAGCTCTTTACTCAAAAGCATTAATAATAATATATGAACTTAAATATATGGGATGTTAAAGTTCAGCTAACTTGCTATTATATCTGTCTCTCGTAGACCATAACTTGAAATAACGTATGTCCTGGATGAACACGTGGGGTTTCCTCTCATTCAGCAAGTGTAAGACCGATGGAGGACTTTAGGACCGCTTGACCTGATGACTACTATGTATATAAGGGGGCGTGGTCTGTGATAATTCCAAGGCCTTGACAAATCGTGGGTACACACGAGACGGCCGTAGGCTTGAGCTCCACATCCACACTGCTTTTACCCGTCTCCCCGCAACAATAAATGAATAATTCGACTGAATGGCGAGTGCCGTGGGTTTTCTCTACCAATAACATTGCGATTTATGCAATCCCCAAATATCATCTATACACAAAGGGTAAAACTAAACAGCCAGCAGTTTAATGCTATCCCTACGCAACAAAATAAAAGGGAACACTCACATAAACCTACATAATAGGATATTAAATATACAGAAATAGAAATAGTTTAATTTTCAGATACTCCATTTGAAAGGATGAACGTTCTGATCGTAGAATATGGAAACCGTTGGGAGTTGTAGTGCCGTGCGACTTCCCTTTCAGGAGCCGGTGTCTGCTGCACTATTCACATAAAACAGACGGCTGTAAACCAAATCTGAGTGGCTGAAGAAGTGTAATCATGAAACATCGATTTCCCCATTGCCGCTCTATAATTAGATCACGCTCTATCATAAAGGGAGCAATACAGATCATATGAAGGTACAGATATATATGCAGCCCCATATGCATGTATTTATTATTGCCATTGTTCCTTAAGGAAGAGCGGAGAACCACTTCAAAGTGTGAAACTCGCTTTGCTGGACCTGCGGTGTCTGCGTATTACATGGAAAACTTATTGGGGAGGGGGATTTTTAAAAAGTAGTGTAAAAAAAAAAAAAAAAAAGGGAGGTAGTTGCCCATAGCAACCAATCCGATATCAGTTTTGATTTTCCAAAGGGCCTCTGGGAAAATTAAAGCTAGAATCTGATTGGTTGCTATGGGCAACTCCTTTACTTTTCCTTTGCACCAGTTTTGATACAGTTCCCCTTTTCTACCTCCTGGTCAACAAGTTTCCAGAAGAGCTGCAAAATAAGGGTCAACTCACACATAGTTTTTTGGCGCTGATTTGGACACAAAAAATGCATTGCAGAAAAAAAAAAAAAAAAGCGTCTTGTTCTTTCTGGTTGCGGTTTTCGCCTCTTACCTCCCATTGAAATCAATGGGAGGCAGACGCTCGTTTGAGCATTTTTTGCCCACTGTCCTTGCAGTAGCTTGAAAGGCCGCAGGGAAAAAAAAAAAAAAAAAAAAAAAAGAACGCAGGAAAAAAATATGCGCAGGTAGTTCAAAATCTGCCTCAAAATTCCTGGAGGAATTCTGAGGCGGATTTTTTTCTGACTGCAAAAAACTGTGTGAACAGATCCCAAGGATGAGTTCACACCAGCGTTCGAATTTCCGTTGCTCTGCCCTGTCATAGGAGAGGAACAACCAAAATGCCTGAAGCACGGTGTCCGTCGCACGATGGAAACAATTGGCGCCCGACAAAACCTAATGTGCTTTGTCGGGTCTCTGACATGGTTGCCATCATTTAGCACAGCATGCTGCAGCAAAAACCATGAAATCTGTGAAGGAGGGTCCTAATGCAGATGTGAACAACTCCTTACACATTTCAAGTATAAACAAAACAGGTCACAAAATGATACATCCACTATAGTAAAGCCGGGTTCACACGTAGCCTAAATACTGCAGATTTTCTGCAATGAATTTTGTTGCGAAAAATCCGTAGCATAATACAGTAGCAGCAAAGTGAGATAAGACAAAACTCATCTACACGCTGCGTAATTAACGAGCGGAAAAAACGCTCAGAAGTTGACCAGTGGTGCGGAATTATATTCGGCAGAATGTCAACTGTATGTGTGTAAACGCTGCTTATTTTTTCGGGTTTTCCCCATTGAATTCAATGTGGAGGTAAAACCCGAAACAAGTAGCAAATGTTAAGTTTTTTGCTGTGATTCACAACTCAGAAAAAGAAAAAAGATCTTATACTTACTCAGGAGTCGGTGTTTCTTCCTCCAGGCCGGCCTCCTCGGTTGACGTTTCATCCCATGTGACCGCAGCAGCCAATCACAGGGTGCAGCGGTCTCCTGGGATGAAACCTCATCCCAGGAGGCCGGCCTGCTAGCAGGTCGGCTAAGTGTTTCAGTTTACCGCAGCGGACATTACGGGAGAAAAACTGCACCACAGTTTGGTGCGGTTTGTCGCCCGGAATTCCCTGCGGCGCACAGGACGGATAAGCGGTGTGCTTTTACGCAGCGTATCCGCCCCGTGTGAACTCAGCCTTGATATACAGAATTGTGCACAGTGATATTAGTACACAGGGATAATATAGTGACAGAATGAATGACTGAATGAATACCTTTTAGCTTTAAGCTACTTTCCAGTGTAATGAAATTTTCATAGAAGATAAAATAAATCTGAGAATAGTGCGCTTCAAAGAATTGCTTCAATTCACTCCACTCCTGAATGTCTGTAAAAACACAGAAAAAGGATTTATTGCAAAAATTCCAGCTATATTTACTGTACACATTTAATGATGAAATAGCCGCTAAATATTTACCCCTTTAATGTAAGTTTATCAAAGTAGAGTCTTTCGATCAGGATCCCTCACTAGCACATGACCCTTGGCTCTAAGGGCCACTGGCATCTACTAAAAATAATAGGCGTCCATTGCAAGACAGCATCCACCATATTTGATTTTGACAACACATACCCATACCACGACCGTAAGGGTTTGTACTGTCCACAAATACAGATCCAACGGCTACACATCTGTAGCTGTCCACAACTGCGGAAGCGCTCATATGGGGAGTCCGTGCTGCAATTGCGAAGGATAGGACATGTTCTATATTTTGTAAATCATTTCTACAGCCTGAACACACATCCGTAAATATACGGAAAGGCATCCATGGCCAACAGAAATGAATTGGTCCGCAATTTCATCCGTCATCGCGGGTTCCGTAATTACCGATTCTGTAATTACAGATGAAAACTATAGTTGGGGCCTTACTTAAAGGGGGTCCCTTCAATTGCCTTCACGTCATTACAAGAAATCAGTGATCAACACGAACCAAAGAAGTTTTACTGCTTACTAAGTGGTGGTACCACAACTTTTTAGGCATCTGTGGGGTCAGAGCTCAACAAGTGTACCACCAGAGTGGTTTTCTTACATGTCCAAAAGGACATATGAGAAGGAATGTCAGAACAACAATCATTCAGCTGTAGGATTGGCTTATAAAATACTATTCACACACAATAAAGGATGATTCACTCAAAAAGATTTACATTTGACAAGCTGAAGTGTAAGCTTAAGTATATCTAATCCATGTCAGACCAGAAGAACAGGCGTATAATTAATGAAAAACCCTTAATGGCTATTTCTACATTTTAATAGGACATTATTGAAAACCAGCACTCAAACTTCTCAAGTGACCAGTTCTGAAAGGTGCTAGAAAACGTCCCATCTTGAACATTTATGGCATATATCCACAGGATATCCGTAATCTACATTCACTTTATGGGCGTTACTGAAACCGCGTAAGCCCAGCTGTTTCTGTAACTCCAGATCACCTCATCAGAAAGTGACCGGGAAGTAGCGGGAGCCGAGCAAGGTAGAACGGGGTTCAGAGGTGGGAACAGCATCTATCGGACATTTATGGCATATCCTGTGGAAATCCATGGGAAAAGCCTTTTAATTAATAGGTAACCGTCCCAAAAACATTACACATTCTTGTTCCCAACCGATAGTAAAGTGGTACAACAAGTAATCATCAAGCTCTATACAAAAAATTGAAACGGGGCCTCAATCTCCCATGAGCACCATCAGTATCAAATTACTTCAAGTGATGAAAAGGTTCTTAATATTACGGTTTTTGCGGTTCTGTGTCCTGCCTCCATTATTTTCCCTCAGTATTCTCCCTACATTTACATTCACACTCCTCTTCTCTCTCCCCCATCATCCATAATTATCACTAATCCCTCCCCTCTGAGGCTCCATTAGGATTTCATATTTTCTTTAGAACCATACGTAGTGGTGTACGCAGCAGATAGGGGGTCCTACAGTCAAGAACAAACTAGGCTCTCCGTTATGGTGGTTGGTTTTCGCCACCAAGGAGAAAAGGGACATGTGTTTCCACCTTTACCGCCTTTTTCATGACCCCTTTGCCAATGCTCCACCCGCTCCTGTACTGGTTCTCACCCCGTAATAACAAAGGGGATGGGACCAACAAGGGCTGGACCCCCTCTCCATAGTAAATACTCCCTGAACTATAGAAAAATACTGGACGTAATACTGGACTAGTCACAGCCATAATTTGGTGTCTCTCTATAATGTAGGTGACATACACAATACAGTTATTGGACTGCCTGATAGAAAACAAATAGAAGTAGCTTCATCATAACGACCGGTAGTTCAAATGGAAAACGAAGCCGTTTCTCATAGCAACCAAACAACTTGCTGCTTTAATTCTTCCAAAGTCCTCGGACAAATAAGGGCTGAGATCTGAAAGGTTGCTATAGACAACTGCCCCACTTTTCCCATGCACTAGTCTAGATACAGCTTCATTTCTCGAACACGCTCGTCTAGACGCAAGGCAATCAGAGAACAGATTTTCATTTATTACAAGGAACAGATTTGTGTCAAAATAGAGATGAAAAGGAAATTAGCAAATGTTTACTCTGAAAAGAAATGGCAGTGGCCTAATTAGAGCCGATGTTACATAAGACTCCGGCACAAGCTCGTTTCCTATTTTATGTAACAGACAAACTGCCAGATCGTCACACAGTTCTTATATATGCACAAATCACGATTGTGACCTGTACAAAGCTTGTGGATAGGTCAAAAGATAAAATAGAAGGATTCCGCTGCTACAGCGAAGAAGAACGTGACGAAACCTTCAGTCTAATAAAAGCCATGAAAGAAGTACAAAACCTTCCAAAAGCAATATGCAGTGGTTATTCGATTTTGCATTTCAAGGGGTATTCCCATCATAAAATGTTGATTGTTGGGGGATATATCTCTGGGGCTTCCTGAAGAACAAAAGGGCGAAGGTCCTTTCGGCTCCTCTCCTGCACAGCGACGCTCCTGGCCACACACTCTGGAGGGAACGGCAACACCGTTGCATTCAAGTGAATAGAGCGGTGGTGTCTTTCCTTGCACAGCGGGTAGATGGGAGCGTCACTGTGCAAGGAAACCCTATGTAGGAGCGCTGCTGCCCCTTCATTTTAGGGATCGGTGGGGGTCGCAGCACTAGGATCCCCAACAATCAGTAAGTGATGACATATCCTAGAAATACGCCATCACTAAGGCCCCATGCACATGGCCGTAATTACAAATGAAATTGCGGACCCATTCAGGTCTATCGGTCACGGACACCGTTCTGTATATTTACGGATGTGTGTCCAGGCCGTTGAAATGCTCTGCAAAATATAGAACACGTCCTATTCTTGTCCGCAAATGTGGCACAGACTCACCCATAGAAGTCTATGGGCGCTTCCGCAATTGCGGACGGCTTCAGATGTGTATCCTTAGCTGCAGTCTCCGTATTTGCAGACAGTAAAAACTATTACGGTCGTGTCAATGAGGCCTAAATCTGGCGGGAACCCATTTAAAGAGTACATGTCAACTCTCCTCACATATCTGTCTTAGTAAATAATAGTGTTCCCCATAAAACAACAATTCTGGAGCATCTTTCCGCGCTGTACCGTTTCTCTATTATTCCTCCTAGAAAACGATGAATAAATTGGGTGTTACCAGTTGGGGGTGTAGCCCTACACTGCTGACAGTGCACGCCCTTTGACAAGGGGAACGGTAAGACCCGGTTGTCAATTTATTCAGAGAAACAGCACCACACAGGGTTCTAAGAAAATATGTATTCCCCATAAAATGACAATTCTGGAACAAGTATCCACTGAGACAGACATGTCAGGAGAGGTGACACAGTGCTGTAGCTATTCAACAAAGATTAACCCCATGACGCACCAGTACGTCATGGTGCAGGGGGTGATGTTTGGAGCGCGCTCACACACTCAGCGCGCTCCATATGCTGTGGGAGTCGGCTGTGTTTTACAGCAGACACGCGAAACTAACAGCTGGGAGCAGCGATCGCGCGGTTTAACCTCTAAAATGCTGCAGTCAATCACAACCAGAGCATCTGAGGCGTTGAAAAGAGGGGGGCGGCCCACTCCGATAGCTCCCCAAAATTTTTAAATAAAAAGTGATCAAAAAGTCATATGTACCAACAAATGGAGCCAATAAAAACTACAGCTTGTCCCGCAAAAAAATAAGCCTTCGCACCGCTCAATGCACGGAAAAATAAAAAAGTAGTAAAATATAAAAAAAATGTATATAGATTTGATATCACTGTAATCGTATTGAGCCACAGAATAAAGTTAAGTTGTTGTTGTTTTTACCACACGGTGAAAGACGTACAAACGGAACCCAAAAAATAAAATTGAAGAAGCGCGATTTTTTTCCAATTTCAGCCCGCAAATTAAAAATTTTCCGCTTCCGAGTACATTATATCATACTTTAAATGCTACAACTCCTTCCGCAAAAATATAAGACCACACACCGCTCTATTGACAAAAAATAAATAAAGACGTTATGGCTCTTGGGAGGTGGGAAGTGAAAAACGAAAAATAAAAAAAAATGACAAATGGCACTTTAATACTAGTCAAGGAAAATAGTATTAGAACGGTTTCTATGGAAAACCACGTCTCAGTACCACATGCAAAAACGGCAGTCAGTTTTTAATGCTATAGTTCTCTCTACTGAAGTCCATGGGGAAGAAACGCAGCGAATAAGTGAAAAAAAACGTAATTGATGAAATTGGGCTGAAAAAAAAAACGGCTGACATTGTGACTGGAAAATCAGTGGGCTCCGTCCAGGTCTGGGATATGGCATGCCCGAATAAGCCACAGAGTCTGAATGGAAATATAATGTGTTTCTATATACCACTAGTGTGTAATAATGCCAGTTGTACACCAATAGGCTGCTGTGGGCAATTCTCTGGTAAATTCTATGGCTGGGTTCTTGCCACGCGTTTTTGTTGCATGGGTTTTTTGTTTGTTCTCTCAATGGGAGTACCTCAACCAAAAATAAAAAGAAAACACATGCGAAAAATGCAATAGAAACGCACAGTGTGAACCCAGCCTGAAGCCGGTCGATAAACTATGGATTTCCATATATGTAGGTCTGTAGTGGACATGGTGGCACAAGCTACAGATTGTTGTAAAAATATATATATAAGTAGCTTGTTGACATTTTGCTATAAAGCCGCTTTACTAAGGTGGTAACTCATGAATCAACTTGCAATCACATGTAAACATATACACAAGTCATTGCAATATTTACTGTATGTTTTGCCCCATTATTTCTATTTACTACCAACAGGCTGTGGCCACATATGCAATTCAACAAAAAGTCAATAATAAAAACAACACTATTATAAACGACCCACACTATGTGTTACACACAAAGGATGCTAATAGCGCAATTCTTAGTTTGGCCATACGACACTCAATCCTTACTAACGGGGAAAAGTGACAGTCCACGTTGCCCAGTCAGTCCTGTTATTGTAAGATAAGCACATCCACTTGTTTACATCCTCTTCCCTCACAGCCGACTTACATCTAGAAAGCAGCAAACCAAACATTCAAAGCAGAACGATAAAAAAGGTCACGAGAATACTACAGAGCAAACTTCCATCTATTTTCCTGTCCAGCGCCAATTAAATCCTGCCTATCCATGTCCTTTTAATAAAGATGTCCACAGATGGACTCCACAAGACCTCCGAAGGTGTCCTGTGGTATCTGGCACCACGTCCTGTAAGTTGCGAGGTGGAGCCTCCATGATTAGAAGTTGTTTTTCCTGCACATTTTACAGATGCTCCGTCGCATTGAGATCTGGAGATTATAGAAGCCAAGTCATCACCTTGACATTTTTTCTCTGTTCCTCAGACCATTTCTAACCAATCTTTGCAGTGTAGCCGGATACATTATGAGGCTGAAAGAAGTCACTGACATTAGGGAATACCCTTGCCATGAAGGGGAGTTCCTAATCTGCAACAATGTTTAGGTAGGTGGTACCTGTAAAAGTAACACCCACATAAATGCCAGGTTTTCCAACAGATCACACTGCCTTTGCCGGCTCGCCTTCTTCCCACAGTGCATGGTAGCGCCATCTCTCCTCCAGGTGAGCGACGCACGCGCACCCGGCCGTCCACATGATGCAAAAGAAAACATGATCCAACAGACCAGGGCACTTTCTTTCGTTGTCCAGTTCTGATGCTCACGTGCCCATTGTAGGCACTTTTGGTGGTGGACAGGGGTCAGCATAGGCACGCTGCTGCATTTGGGGCTGCGTAGTCGCAGAACGATCAAACTGACATGCACTCAGTTCCTAAAAGTTTTCTATCATAGTTCGTTTTCACATTTTCAACAACTTGTGCTACAATAGCTTTTCTGTCGGATCAGCGGCTCTCTAGTTGTCCTTCCTTAGAGCACTTTCGTAAGTAGTAACCACTGCATACCGGGACCACCACACAAGACTTGTGGAGATGCTCTGGAACAGTCGTCTAGCCATTGCATTTTCAACTTCAAGAACTGACTTTGTTCACACTGAGTATTTTGGGGGAGGAATATCTGCCTCAAAATTTCGTTTGGAACTTTGAGGCTGATATTCCTCTCCCTGCACGCCGATTTTCACGCCGTTTTTCGCCCGTGGCCATTGAGCGCCGCGGGCATAAAACAGCGAGATATACGCTTTCTCCTGCCTCCCATTGAAGTCAATGGGAGGTCGGAGGCGGAAGCGCCCGAAGATAGGGCATGTCGCTTCTTTTTCCCGCGAGGCAGTTTTACTGCTGGCGGGAAAAAGACGCCGACGCCTCCCATTGAAATCAATGGGAGGCGTTCTCGGGCCGTTTCTGCGACGCGGTTTCCGCGTCAAAAAACTCGGCAAAATACCCCGTGTGAACATAGCCTAAAGTTGCTGCCCAATATATCCCAACTCTTTACTAGGCACCAAAGAGAGAATAGAGGTTATTCACTTCACCGGTCAGTAGTTTTAATGTTATGGCTGAACAGTGTATGCCACGGCAACCAACAATGTATTCAATAATATACGTTTGATTTATAATGGTATATATTGTATTCTTTTACAAGGTTCAGGATGAGTAATTGAGGATATTACAAAAATGACACCTAAAGTTACAAATTATTCCTTCAGTAAATACAAAAAAATAGTAAAATGAAATATAATAAAAAGCCGTTTAACCCCTTAATGACTGGGCCATTTTGCACGTTAATGACCAAGGATTATTTTTTGTTTTTTCACGGTCTCATTCCAAGAGTCGTAACTTTTTTTTTATTCGGTCGACATAGCCGTATAAGGGCTTGTTTTTTGCGGGACGAGTTGTATTTTGTAATTGCACCATTTTTAGATGCTTATAATATATTGATGAACTTTTATTAACTTTAATTTAGGAGAGAATTTAAAATAAGCAGCTATTCCAGCATTAATTTTCACGTTATAAATTTACGCCGTTTACTATGCAGCGTAAATAACATGTTAACTTTATTCTATGGGTCGGCACGATTACGGGGATACCAAATATGTTAAGGTTTTATATGTTTTCCTACGTTTGCACAATAAAAAGCCTTTTAGAAAAAAAATTACTTGTTTTTGCATTTCCGCATTTCAAGAGCCGTAATTGTTTTATTTTTCCGTCTATGTGGCCGTATGTGGGCTTGATTTTTGCAGGCCAATGTGTAGTTTTCATTAGTACATAGGACTTATAGATTAACTTTTATTACATTTTTATGGGGGGGAATGGGAGGAGAGAATTTTGCCATTGTTTTTTGCGGTTTTTTTGGAAGCCGTTCATCCGGCGGTTTAATTAATGTGTTCATTTTATTGGTCAAGTAAATAAAACCAGTTTTTGGGCAAAAAAAAGTTTTATTTGATTTTGACTAATTTTTTATTATATTTTTTCACAAATTTTATTTAACTGATTTGACATTTTTTTTTTAGTCCCACCAGGGGACTTCACTATGGGATCTGTTGATCGCATATATAATGCTTTGGTATACTTCGTATACCAAAGCATTATTGCCTGTCAGTGTAAAACTTTTTTTTTTATGATACTGCCTATATTGATACAAGTAATACCCATACTGGACTCCATTCTGAAAAAAATGTAAATTTTCCTTTGATGTAGATTGTGATTTTCCAAACATGTTCATAAATTTCCCTTGAAAACATTGAATGCTCCTGAACAGAAGCATTTCCCTATACCACAGCGAACATGGCAAATTTTGTGGTCCGATACAACAATTGTGACTAGAAAGCAAACACCTATGCGATTTTCTAGGCCAAAAAAGCTCAGAGAATAGAGAGAGAGAGAATAGAGAGAGAGAATAGAGAATAGAGAATAGAGAGAGAGAATAGAGAATAGAGAATAGAGAATAGAGAATAGAGAATAGAGAATAGAGAATAGAGAATAGAGAATAGAGAATAGAGAATAGAGAATAGAGAATAGAGAATAGAGAATAGAGAATAGAGAATAGAGAATAGAGAGAGAGAGATTTGCATTTATGCCTAGGATAAAGTTAACAGTACAAAAGGCAGAGAAATCCAATATGAGAATGTAATTGTATAAGGGCAACCTGAATCTTGAAGCTCCACAACTACGGACAAGTCCTATCCTCATGCGTGGCCGTATCCAGAATACAAAACAAACAGGTAATGAAATATAAGAACTCACCTGACTACCAGAACTAAGAAAAGAGCCTGAATCCGAGGATTTTTTACACCCTGCAGTCACATCCTATTGAATTTTTCCTTTGTGTCACTTAAGTTAATTTTATCTATACAGAACAATTTATCGTGGCCGACTTTCTACACAGCAAAGTCTTCCAGGTAATTGCTGCACTAACCACTGTAATTCTCAGAGTACTCCATCTCCCACTGGGCACCATTAGACAGAGCCCACACCAGGACATTTAGCCCAGCGGGTACAGCTTAGCAGAGAAGATGCTTTAAATCACATCTATTTCCTTCCCCACTGAAGGGCAGTCGGGTTATTTTACAGAGCGGACCTTTACTTGCAACCAGTGGAAAAAGTGAATAAAAACTTTGACCACTATACAATGGCCTGAGGAAAACAGTCCAGCCATCACCGCACAAACACCTACATGCATGTAAAGAAAATCACCCTGACCGCATGGACAAGAATTCTAGGAAACAGAAGTGATACCACTACAACATTGGGATGATTTTGTGATGGGAGGACAGCATGGTAACAGACATATACAGCCAGCCTCTCACTAGACTGGCTGATAACATAGGACACTTGTTCCTCAGCTAAAAAGCCATTCTAGACATGGAATTTAAAACAAATAAAAAACAAATCACCCGTGTATTTGTTAGCTCGCAAATATGGCAGAAAAAAAGGGGGTCCATCTCTTCCTTTACCCTTCACCTTGCGTTTTGGATAGGCTGTGGGCATGAAAAAGATCAGTGTTGGCCACTGTATGGATTGCAGGCCCTTTTTCAGATTTTCATTTTCGTTTTTTCCTCCCCACCTTCCAAAAGCCATGACTTTTTTATTTTTCCGTCGATATAGTCCTATGAGGGCTTGATTTTTGCGGGACGAGTTGTGATTTTTCGTAGCACCATTTATTGTGCCATATAATGTACTAGGAAATGGGGAAAAATTATTTGTGGGGTAAAAAATAAAAAAAACAGCAATTCCTCCATTGTTTTTTGCGCGTTGTTTATACGGAATTCACTGTGCAATTAAAACAACATGTTAACTTTATTCTGCGGGTCAATACGATTACGGGGATACCAAATATATATAGTTTTTTCTATATTTTACTACTTTTACAAGTAAAAAACTAAGTGTAAAACATTAAATTTATTTTGTGTCGCCAAATTCCGAGAGCCATAACGTTTTTATTTTTCCGTCGATTAAGTGGTATGAGGGCTTATTTTTTAACATTAAAAAAAACAACTTTATTTTACAAATTTTTACTTTTTTTATTAGTCCCCCCAGGGGACTTCAACCAGCGATCCGTATATCGCTTGCACTATATACTGCAATACTAATGTATTGCAGTATATCGTGATTCTGACAGGCATCTATTAAGCCCTGCCGGAGGAACAAAGATGCCACAAAGATGGCAGACCTGGGGGCCTTCATTAAGCCCCCAGACACCCATAGCAACCATCGCCACCCCGCGATTGTAATGCTGGGGGTGCGATGAGCTGTTAGGAGTCGTCGCCCCCTCTAACGATTTAAATGCTGCGTTAGCTATTGACCGCAGCATTTAACTAGTTAAACGAGCGGGATCGCGCTCGTTACTCTGAAGGGTCAGCTGTAACATACAGCCGACACCAGCATCGTATGGAGTGGGTTCATTCCGTGAGCCCGTTCCATACTTCCCCTACCCGACTTTGGCGTATGGATACGTCAAATGTCGGGAAGGGGGTTAAAGTCACGCCTCCTAAACATCCTGGATTACTGGCACGGTTATACATTTCAGGCATGATGGCACTGATCAATCATAGATCACTTCTGCCCAATGTTCCCTCTAAGTCTTGGCAGCTCCTGAGCGGGGCAGTTAGGGAGCAGGGCAGGTCTCCATCAATGGTTGGCGATCTATTGACCAAAGTAATACCCCCAGTAAACGCTAATATAGCAACTAAATAAGAGAATAAGAAAACTTATTTGAAATGAGTTTTAATTACTTTTTTTTTTTTTAAATACTATAATATTACAAGTCCAGCAGTAAAATAGACGACAGTTATAAACACCAATTATAGGCATCAATAAAAGTATCCCTCATCACACCACTGCCCTGTAGATAGAGCCACACAGACCCCCCCCTGTAGATCGTGCCACACAGACCCCCCCTGTAGATCGTGCCACACAGCAATTCCCAACCTTGTATTTAGGGCTACACAGCCCCCCTCTCCCCTTGTATTTAGGGCTACACAGCCCCCCTCTCCCCTTGTATTTAGGGCTACACAGCCCCCCTCTCCCCTTGTATTTAGGGCTACACAGCCCCCCTCTCCCCTTGTATTTAGGGCTACACAGCCCCCCTCTCCCCTTGTATTTAGGGCTACACAGCCCCCCTCTCCCCCTTGTATTTAGGGCTACACAGCCCCCCTCTCCCCCTTGTATTTAGGGCTACACAGCCCCCCTCTCCCCCTTGTATTTAGGGCTACACAGCCCCCCTCTCCCCCTTGTATTTAGGGCTACACAGCCGCCCTCTCCCCTTGTACTTAGGGCTACACAGCCCCCCTCTCCCCTTGTACTTAGGGCTACACAGCCCCCCTCTCCCCTTGTACTTAGGGCTACACAGCCCCCCTCTCCACTTGTATTTAGGGCTACACAGCCCCCCTCTCCCCTTGTATTTAGGGCTACACAGCCCCCCTCTCCCCCTTGTATTTAGGGCTACACAGCCCCCCTCTCCCCTTGTATTTAGGGCTACACAGCCGCCCTCTCCCCTTGTACTTAGGGCTACACAGCCCCCCTCTCCCCTTGTATTTAGGGTTACACAGCCCCCCTCTCCCCTTGTATATAGGGCTACACAGCCCACCTCTCCCTGTATATCGGGCTACACAGCCCCTCCTTGTATATAGCGCTGCACAGCCCCCCTCCCCTTGTATAAAGTGCTACACAGGGCTACATAGGCTATATAGGGCTACACATCCCTCTCCCCTTGTATATACTGCTACACAGCCCCCCTCCCCTTGTATATAGCGCTACACAGCTCCCCTTGTGTATATAGAGCTGCACAGCCCCCCTCCCGTTCTATGTAGCGCTACATAGCAATTACCCCCGTTATGTAGTGCTACACAGCCCCCCTCCTCCCCTTGTCTATAGTGCTATACAGCCCCCCATCCCCTTGTATATAGTGCTATACAGCCCCCCTCCTCCACATTGTGTATATAGTGTTACACAGCAATCCCCCCCCCACTGGTATATAGCGCTACACAGCCCCCCTCCCCCACAGCTCCTTAAAAAAAAAAAAAAAAAAAAAAAGATTGTAATTACCTTGCCCCCTTCCCGCGACAGACGGAGCGCTACACTGCCTCTCCGGCAGGACGCAGGCGCAGACAGGCGTGATGTGACAGCCTCACGCCGGCCTGCGCGACTCCCAGCGCTTTATAGGCTGCAGGTTTAACGTGGCCTTCAGCCGAAGAGTATTCATTTGTATGTGCGTCCTGAGGACAAGTGAATGTGGCTGTCCCTAGCACCGGAGCCCCCTCCGGTGCTAGGGACGCCACTGCATCCGCCCGCGTGCTTTAAACTTTAGTAAGCTGGCGGATTGCGGAAGGTGCGCAACCGCACACCTTATAGGAAACACTGCTTCTGCCTCAGACTCCTCCGGTAGTTATCCAAGACTGGAGAAATTGGCGCAGAAACAGATCTTAATATTTGTTAATGTTCGTTCAGCCAACAGCTATTTCACCGGACTCTACGAACATGCAGGCTCGGTCGAGCATGCTTTCCTGTTTCAATTGGAAGAGAGAATAAACCATTGCTATACCCCCCTAGTAACAGGTGATCTCTGCTGCGCAGAAATTGCTCAAGCACCCATAAGACAACACCTTTCGGCACATGTGAAAGCACCATAAGGGCGACTTTACACAGGACATTTGCTTACAGCAGATTGGAGATTCTGCAAATTTCTATGTAGAACAATTAATTTGATTACCAATGAACAATACTTTAATTGTTCATCAATGATCTAGAGCAGGGGTAGGCAACCTTTTATGTACGGCATGCCAATAAAAAAAAAACAATGATGAAATACTCAGTGTGCAATGCAAACATGAGTCATAGGGGTAACTGCATGCAGGAGAGACCGTGACTACTGAACACCAGCTTGGGAGGGGCGGGTGAACATAGTAGAGGGAGTTGCCAACTTTCGTTTACAGAGCAGTTACTGAACTCCGTCCGTGCGGTGATGTTCACCCGGAGAGAGCAGCGCTTCATAACGTGCTTGGCGTCGATGAACACCAGGAGAAAGTGTTTCCTGGTGATGAGCGCCGCCAAGCACACAACGGCGCTGGATACTAGGAGAGGGAAGTGTGCCAGCAAACCATGCCTCACATGCTGGCTGTGGCTCTGGTGCCACAGGTTGCGGACTCCTGATCTAGTGACATACATATAGGGGGCAGTCAAACCTGAGCCCTGGTGCCTGAGGGGCTTCAAGGTTCCCTCTGTCACATAAGACGACAGCAGTACTAGAAACGTAAAGCGCAGACGTGTGATGGGATATTGTGATAATTACACAGGACTGAGCTAGCATACTAAACAATAAATACTTTACTTTATTATTATATTATAGATCTTGCATCCGGTGTGTGTGTTTGCTTTGCACATAGTTAATTACTATTATAAACAATCATTTTAATGTGAACGATAATTGCTTTGTGTAAACAGCCTCCACTACTTTGTTGTTGTATATAGGAGAATTATTAATGCTGGGTCACTAAAAACATTCAAATTGGCTCCCTGACTGGTCTGACCTGCTCCTGATGTCTCTGTATGGTAATGACAAAAACGATGCTCGACTGTCACTGGTGGATACAACTCGCTGAAAACTTGTCAGATGGTCACGATCAAATTCCTTGACATTTACTACAAAATGACTTGGAGGGGCTACGCCTTCTATCTGTCAAGACATTTATTAATAAAAACTATTTTTTTAAACCCCTTTATCTTTTGTACCGTTTCTCAGTCATGTTATGTCTGCTCCGCTTATCTCTAAAACTAAAATTCTGAACTCTGCTGGTTTCCGGTTACTAGAGAGTATGGGAGCTCAGGGGGCAGTTGCTTTCCGGACCTCTGGTGTCTGTTTACAACGGGTGATAAACGGTTGTCTGTTTCCAAGGGCAACCAACAGATTTTTTTTAATACATAAAAAAACTTTAAAAAAAACTCAGTTAAAACATTCAAGGCTATGCAAACCTTTGTAAGGGATTATTTTTTTTTTAATAAAAAGGTCATTCTGTGTGATTGGTCAAACGTTATAATTAGTTTTGATCAAAAAATATTTTGACTTTTTGAGATACAGCTGTTCTGTATTCGCTTTTCAGGTCCACAGGACTGAGTGATTCAGGTCTTAGCGAACAATACAGCTGTTCTATTTTGAGAATACAGAGCAGCTGTATCTCAAAAAGTAAAAATAATTTTTAATAAAAACAAATTAGGAAGTTACACTAATCACACTGATTGACACTTTTATTAAAAATTGAAAAAAAAAAACCCTTCCAAAGGTTTACATAGCCTTTAAGTTTATTCCTTCCACTGAAAACATTGCCAAAGTAACGACACGTTTCAAATAACAGCCGGATTTGCACAAAAACGCAGAAGTCTCGTTACTTTCGAAGAAACTTGATATTTTAACCGTGTTGCTGGACTTCTAGATGTTCTTTAACTTTGGTTTGCAATCCACCAAGTTGGCGACGCTCACTGCTCTGAACAACCCAAACGCTGATGCACGCAGTAAAGACTGCTGTTTGGTGAAATTACTTTTATTTTCCATATGGCTATTGCTCTTTGGGGCTCACAATCGAATGTCCCCATCTCTGATACACACACACACACACACACACACACACACACACGCTGGAAGCTTCATAGCGATAACTTTTTCTCTTTCCTCCGAGGTTGCACTATTTTTGACCAGCAGTTAATAAGGTATGGTAAACTTAAAGAGGCTCTGTCACCAGATTATAAGTGCCCTATCTCCTACATAATCTGATCGGCGCTGTAATGTAGATAACAGCAGTGGTTTTTATTTTGAAAAACAATCATTTTTGAGCAAGTTATGAGCTAGTTTAGATTTATGCTAATGAGTTTCTCAATGGACAACTGGGCGTGTTTTTACTTTTTACCAACTGGGTGTTGTACAGAGGAGTGTATGAGGCTGACCAATCAGTGACCAATCAGCGTCATACACTTCTCATTGTTCCAGCCCAGCATGATCCACAACACAGTGTGATTGTGCAGTGAAAGACGTAAACACGCCCAGTTGTCCATTAGAAAGGCTCATTTGCATAAACATAAAATGTGCTCATAACTTAGCCAAAAATGGTAGTTTTTTAAAAAAAAAAAACACATTACTGTTATCTACATTGCAGCGCCGATCACATGCAATAGGAGATAGGGATTTGATAATCTGGTGACAGAGCCTCTTTAAGCAAGAATTGTGGTTCACACACATGTATATTAAGTATATTTCATGATCATACTAAAGCCTCCTGCAAGGAATACAGATTTCCTAAAAGAGATTTGTATCGGTCTGAGACGCCTGTTTATACAAGGTGTCTAGGCAGCTATAAGAAAACTTTTGTTAATGAGTCAATATTGACACCTTCTCAATATTATAGAATTATCTCAGAGTACAGAAGAAACATTCGTATTCAAAACAAATTCTCTTTAGGTAGCCAATAAATGAAATGGGTTGTCTAGTGTGGGGAACCTTATCGGATAGTACAGATAACCTGTCAAACCTAATCATGGCAGTGTCAGCCAGTGTCAGCCAGTGTCCCAGAAGGATGGCTCCTTAGTCAGTGCATTCATTCAGTCAAGGGTTCGGCAAAAATATATTTTACACACTGAATGGATATTAGTAAGTTGAAGCACAACCTGGTGCAGACTATTATTAAACAATTGAAAATTCTCTGAATTCCTAAAAGTGTAAAGGAGCACAGATGCTATAAAAAGGTGGCAGCATTGATGTGGTAGCCAAGCATTGTACCACATGGAGTCCCTGCTGCGTAGTACAGGGCCGCAGGGGACACCGTGTGCCGCCATATACCCTTCTACACACGGCCCTGCCATGTGCGTGAGGCCTTAGGGAAACATATTCTATCAGTCGGATGAATTCCTGGACCTGCTTATGAATGATTGATCCTGGAGTGTCCCAACAGGCTGCTGAAGTCTACAGTACTAAGACAGTCTATGCACTCTCACCACAGAATAAACAGTCTTCTCTAGAGCGATAACTGGATAATATTTGGCAGGCAACTTAAAAGTACATATTCAATTAATATAATAGGTTAAAAGCAAAACAAGCATTCTGCTCAAGCAATATTAGGAAGGAAATATGCTGGATCGCTGCTGCTAAGGATTTCCTATAGGCCTTAGACCTTTTAAGTGACATTTCAAACAAGATTATGAACTACTTACAACTGTATTGTATGTTATTGTAGGATCATAGTCCTTACAGGGGTAAAATATGCCATAACATTATAAATCGGTGGGGGTCTGACCTCTTGGACCCCCACTTATCCTGCGAACCAAGGAAATCGAGATATTAAGTGTACATATCACCCACAAATTCTAATATGTTCCAGAGACATGTCATTGTTATCAGTGAGGATCCAGGCGCTGGGACCCCTCCAATGTGAACTAATGATCGGTGCAAAACACAACCTGAAATAAACTTGCACGCTGAGCTGATCCGAGTGCACATGTCGTGTTATAGAGGAGGCTATATGGACCTGTGTATGTATGTTATATTAGCCTACAAGACGTGGTTAATCTGCATTCTAGAATTTTTGCAAAATTGTGTCAAATTGACTGGAACGTGTGAACAGTCTAAGTGGATTTTATCCAATTGTGGAAACAGGCCTAAATCACCTGCCCTAACTTTCTAGCGCCCCCTGCATTACGTGCAATGCATTCAGAAAGTCTTCAGACCCTTTCACATTTTGTGATGTTGAGACCTTGTGCTAAAATAAAAAAATCAATCAAGTTTTTCCCCATTATTCTGCAATCAATACCCCATAACGACAAAGTGTAAACAGAATGGTAGTAATATTTTGATAATTTATTAAGCCCCATTTGTGTTGTCTTGGCTGTGTTCTTAAAGAGGCTCTGTCACCAGATTTTGCAACCCCTATCTGCTATTGCAGCAGATAGGCGCTGCAATGTAGATTACAGTAACGTTTTTATTTTTAAAAAACGAGCATTTTTGGCCAAGTTATGACCATTTTTGTATTTATGCAAATGAGGTTTGCAAAAGTACAACTGGGCGTGTTTAAAAGTAAAAGTACAACTGGGCGTGTATTATGTGCGTACATCGGGGCGTGTATTATGTGCGTACATTGGGGCGTTTTTACTACTTTTACTAGCTGGGCGTTCTGACGAGAAGTATCATCCACTTCTCTTCAGAACGCCCAGCTTCTGGCAGTGCAGATCTGTGACGTCACTCACAGGTCCTGCATCGTGTCGGACGAGCGAGGACACATCGGCACCAGAGGCTACAGTTGATTCTGCAGCAGCATCGGCGTTTACAGGTAAGTAGCTACATGGACTTACCTGCAAACGCCGATGCTGCTGCAGAATCATCTGTAGCCTCTGGTGCCGATGTGTCCTCGCTCGTCTGACACGATGCAGGACCTGGGGCAGGAAGTGAGTGACGACACAGCGTGATCTCTCGAGAACACGCTGTGTCTGCACTGCCAGAAGTTGGGCGTTGTGAAGAGAAGTGGATGATACTTCTCATCAGAACGCCCAGCTAGTAAAAGAAGTAAACACGCCCCGATGTACGCACATAATACACGCCCAGTTGTACTTTTACTGTAAACACAGTAAATGGGAGGCCCCCAGAGCAAAATTTCAAGCGTCGTAGCAAAGGGTCTGAATACTTATGTCCATGCGAATTTAGAGTTTCTCATTTTTAATAAATTTGCAAAAATGTTGAAAATTTTCACTTTGTCATTATGGGGTATTGAGTGCAGAATGATGGGGGAAAACTTGATTTTTTTTATTTTAGCACATGTGAAAAAAGTGAAAGGGCATGAAGGATTTTCTGAATGCATTGTATGTAATGCAGGGGGCACTAGAGAGTTAGAGCACTACATGTGCTAAGGTGATTTAGGCCTGTTTCCACACTGGATAAAGTTAATTTAGACTGTTCACACGTTCCTGTTAAGTTGACACAATATTGCAAAATTCGCGTCAGGAACGGATATTAACCACGACTTGTAGGCTGATATAACAGACTTTATAACTCCTTTGTCTTTAGGTCTAAATAAGGCTAGAAATAGATGAGAACATGGGTAGCCATGTCATTGCAAGTAAGGCCTTATTCACAAGCTCAAGACGAAGGCTCCATGCACACGACCCTAGATTTAGTCCGTAATTACGGACCCATCCATTTCTTTGGCCGACGGACACCTTCCCGTACATTTACAGGAAGGTGTCTGTGCTGTAGAAACCTTCCATAAAAAAAATAGTCCATGTACTATTTTTTTATTATACGGAACGTGCTCTCATACTTTATAAAATGGGAGCACAGCCCGCAAATATGGTCGGCAGTCGTCGGCCGGCCGCGCCGTAATCACGGACCGTTATCACGGGCACTGTCGTGTGCATGGAGCCTAAGACAGTATTCACAGGTAGCGGTCAACTTGCGCTTTTTTTATTTTATTTAAAAAAATACATTAAAAAATTAACAAAATTGACCACAACGTGAGAGCTCATGGTGCAAATATATAAAGGGAGTATACTTTAAAGACACCATGGCCTCATAAATAAATGCCCACCGGCTGTTGCCTATACTAACCAATCAGATCACTTCTTTCATTTCCAACCTTGACATGAATGTGTGTGTATCCAATTTCTACCAAAACCTTGAATTTAGAGAGGGCTGACGCTCTGCTGTTACTGGATGAATTCTAAAGTGGTTGTATTAATAGTACAACATCATAGAAGGGCAGTTCGATGCTCGACCCTCCTAGGAGCCAGAACGGACCCGGCGTGCCCATGCATTACATGGTCAGTCATTCATTCATTGATTTGAATGGCCGGCAGGTAATGCTACATTTGTATAACTAGCCATGGCTTTCCCCAGCGCTTACAGATGAGGTCTTTGTGGGGGTGATTCCCAATATGTTAGGAATTTCATGAATAGCAATTCCCTGTAATGTTCTTAAACTGGCTATAGAAGTGGTCGTCCTGGCTCTGTATTTGAGGAAATCTAAAGAACTTCTTAAACTCTGCACCCGGCAGTATCTTCCTTCCGTGAATGTCAAGCCCACGACTGCTCCTGTGTGATTCAGCTGATCAGTGTTTACACCGCACGTTCCTCAGGAATAATGAACAATCTCTCCTTACACCTCAGCATCTCGCTGCAATAATGAAGAATGACGGTGCAATCTCAAGTCAGAGGAAGAATGGAGACAACAGCCTTCACATCATGTATTACTAAAACCACCGCAGGACAAGCAGCGCTCCGATTATCTAGAGCCACGTAAACGCAGATAACAATGTGTGGCCCTCATACACTATACATGTCTATACTGTGGATATACTGGTACAATACACACCAATGGAAATGTCTGCAAGTAATATTAGTATAAGCGTCTCATTCTGATGTCAGAACTTCAACATTATACAGAGATAAGCGGCGCTATATCTAATTGAATGAGTTTTTTCTCTACGAACATAACCCAAAAAAAAAAAAAAAAAAAGAAGGAGGTTCTTCAGCAGCTTCAACATGTAGTAGGTCCTGTTCACAAGGCCGTCATTGCTTTCGTTCTAACGTCGGGAGCCGCCCAGACAGACACCATTAACTATCTTCAGGGTCAGTCCTGGTTCTATTGTGGTGTCCGTCGTTTTGATGGTAAGAATTGCGCTCCATGCTACGCTATTCTTCCCGCCAACCATGACGAAACTGCCGAACTGCTCTGCACAGAGCCTTTGGTCACTCGGTTGTCTGCTGCTACAGAACATCATAATACTGTAGACCTTTTGAAAAGGAGGAGGACTTTCCATATCAATTAATGGTAGACACGAATCTCCCGTAACTCTTCAAAAAGAGGTTCTGAAGCAGTTAAGGTATTATATACACGCAACCATAAACAACGAATATAAGAAGTCACCTCCGAGTTCCGTATCCCACATATAATATGGGGTGTAGAACATCAGTAGGACATTCTGTGCTAGAAATGGAGCAGCAAAAACGTCCCAGTCCAATATTGAAGATTTTGTTTTTGCACCACAGATGATAAAATGATCAAATAAACTGGATCAATAATTCTGACCATTTACAAAAGGTTTAGAAAACACAACCAAACCAGTCATAATATCAAAATGTTCAACACAAAAAAATATTTCACGGACTGGTCTCGTTCCAGGTCTTGTTTTTTTTAATTTGAGACGGAGTAAGGCTATGTTCACATGCCGAATGTATCCATAGGCCCCATAGACCCTACGTATGTTAAAAGTGTCCTTTTGGTATGCACGGGAATACCTGCTTTTCTGCACAGAGAATTTTTCTGGCATTTTCAACCGCATCAAAAAAACGCTTGTAAAATGCAGGCGTTATTAGAATGTAACAGGTGTTTTTTTAAGGCGTTTTTGAAGTTCTATAGATAAGCCTATGGGAAAAAAGTCACACCCAGAGCATGCTGTGTCTGGGAAAAAAAAAGCCACGGACCACAAAACTGCTTCAAAAACACCACAAGCCAAAACGCAGTTGTGTACAGCGCATTCTATATTTTACTATAGACTTTAATGTAACATCTGGCCGCACTAAAAAAGCACCACAAAAACAATACTAAAAACGCTACCAAAACGTGGTGTGTGAATCCAGCCTTAACTGTATAGGAAAGCGTAGCCTATATAGGATACCATACAGTGGCATACGTCGGGCCTTTATGTTTGGCACATATGACAGATTTCCAGACAACAACCAAAATAATGCAGCGGAGACAACCCAAGAAGATAGGTTGGTGGTCCACCCTGGTGTTATGGTTGGTTATTTTCTCGGCAAGCGACTACATAGCAGTGAGCTGCTGCTTAGCCTTAGTCGGCAGTGATCAGTGAGTGACACACTGGAGGTCTATGCTCCAACAGCGTCACCCACCATTCAGTGTAACATCTGGTGGCACATCTCAATAAGTCTCTAGAACTTCTAGACACCCACTGGTGGCAAGTGGTGACCGGTACCAAACGTTGATTTTGGATCATGTAAAATGGTAGGGAGCCGGGGTGCCCACATGTTGTCTATCTACCATAGTTCTAAATAACTGCTTCAAACACCAGAACGGTCCCAATAAACATTGGATAGGACGACAGAGACCAAAATTTCCATAACAACATGGCCCTGAGATGGGGAGAGTGAAGTTTTTATCTGATAAGACATTTTCTCATTACTTATTCATGAGAACAGTAGGTTCAGACAATGGAGCGCTGCATTACTGAGAACATTGTGGGACTGATGAGTTCTTTAACCGGCTATATTGAGAGCCGGGGAACATCAAGACTTTATTGATTAACCTTGAATAACCTGCCATTTACGCAAAATAACCAAGATGACTAAGGCCCCATGCACACGACTGTAGATTTTATCCTTAATCATGGACCGTAATTACGGACACATTCATTTCGATGGCTGATGGACACTTTCCCGTATATTTACGGGAAGGTGTCCGGGCCGTAGAAAGCCTCCGTAAAGAATAGGTCTTTTTTTTTTTTTTTTTTTTTAAACAGACCTTGCTTCTATACTTTATAAGGGGAGCACGGGCCTCAAGCGCGGACTCTCCGGCCGGCCGTAACCACAGACCGGAATTACGACTACGGCTGTGTGCAGGGGGCTTTAGAGAAATAAAATGTAACCAAGCATAAACAAGCTCTGCGTACACCTTCAAAGCTGGCCATGAAATAATGGATGCCCAAGAACCTACCATAGGATGCCACCATTCCTTATTCATGACAAATTTACCCCTTAATGACCAGGTCTGAAATCAATAAATCTCATCTACACGGTGCGTTTTTTTTCTGCACGTAAATTAATTTAGAAATCCGCAAAATGTCAATTTATTGCGCGTTTCCGCTTGCGAATTGTATATGACTAGTTTTAAAAAAAAAAATCACCTATTTCAAAATCAAAATGTAAAAACTGAACCTAAAAATGAATAAAAAAAATGCACTATTAGGTGCGGATTTTACCTGTGGTTTTAGGTAGCGTAAATAATGTGGATTTTCCACAACGGATTTTGTTGCGGAAAATCCGCATCATAATATAGTACTAGCAAAGTGGATGAGACTTCAACAAATCTCACCCACATGCTGCGTAAATGCTGAGCGGAAATGTCCGCAGCATGTCAATTGTATTTGCATAAACGATGATTTGTTGTGGGTTTTCCCCATTGAATTCAATGAGGAGGTATAACCCGCAACAAATAGCAGATGTTGCGTTTTTTTGCAGCGGAAAATATGCGATTCCACCCCCAAAAACTCAACTGACACAGAATTCTGTGTTTCTTCAGCCAGGCCGGCCTGCTGAGGTGAGGTTTCAACCCATGTGACCGCTGCAGCCAATCACAGGCTGAAGCGGTCACATGGGATGAAACGTCATCTCAGGGCTGCAGAACGTCATAGGGAGGCGTTGCGATGGTAAGTATCGATTTTTAAAAAAAATTCTGTGCAGTTTTTCGTTCGGAACTCACTGCGGCACCAAGGGCGGATACGCGGTGTGCTTTTACGCAGCGTATCCGCCCTGTATGAATATACCCTCAAAGCAGATTTTCTGCAACAAATCCTGCAAAGCGTGCATTTAGCCTTAAAGGCTATATGCACTTTTTAAAGTTTTGCTGTTTTTATTAAATCCATGAAATATTTTTTAAATTTACTTTTTTTTCTAACATTTTGTTTGCTTTTTCCGATACAGCTTCTATGTATCTTCTATACATAAAAGCTGTATCGTTTGCTAGAAGACAATTTTATCAGTTCATCTGAGCTGACGGCTTGGCTGAGAGCGGGTCCTGTGTGTGTGTGTCACACAGGATCACAATAATATTGATCACATCTAAGTTGATGGATTCTTTTAAAAGTGTATATAGCCCTTAAGGGGTTAATAGATCCGATATACCAAAAAAAAAAAAAAAAAAGCTTAGTATTCTTCCCAAATACATCTGGATCAGTGTAAAGAGGTGGTCTCTTCAAATCCAACCCTAAGACCATGAAGATTCGGCTAGCTATACATTTTCCTTACAGCCAATGCTACATTACGGCTATTAATATGATTGGGCCAAGCCATAGCTTTTTAGCAGGTCTCCATTCTAGCTCATTGAGGGGGTCCCGAGTGGGGAGATATAATGGGATATATGGCCAGGAAATGTTCTTATGGGAGAAACCCTCTATGTGACCTGTCCTGTCAAACGCATGTCAAAAGAACAGCCAATTGTATGGATCGAGGGGTGAGAACAGAAGAGTCGGTCGCTGAAGCTTGGTCTCTTGGTTGTTATCTTATAGACCGATCCCCTGATCATATTACCATTTTTTTTTCTCTTACCAACACTGTTCTGGTATTATCTGCTGTTGTTCGAGGAATATTCTTGTCAAAAATGCCATAACCCCAGAGGAAACCTGATGTACCTCATTATATGTAAATGGGATCCTTGACAGCTATGTAGGATCTGATTAAAAAAAAAAAAAGATCCTATATAGATGTCAGGACTCAGTTAGGTCCAGTTCACATCATGTTTTTACCCTACGTCTAGCATGTACATCAGGAAAGATCTTGGCATACACACTAAAGGTGTCCATAGGGGCTCCACTAGCTCAACGGGGGCCAAAAGAGTCCTTTTGGCCTCTGTTGGGCTGCTATATGTCAATATATATCTATATACACATTATTTTTTAAGGATCCTATAGCGCGTTAGTAGACTACACTATTCCATTCCACCAAAAAAAGTCTAATGCACGATATCCTGTGTGACTTATGCCACTGTATGCCATACATGATCCCAGGTATACGTCTAAAGTAGAAGTCATGTGCACGTCAATAACTTTTCACGACATTCTGCATACGTTAAACGGATACTATAATAGTCTATAGGCAACGTATATGCTAAATGGATGAAGAGTGGCATCTTTCATCCATAGACTATAACGGTATCAGCCATGAACTCTCAT
The DNA here is from genome assembly GCF_050947455.1 of Rhinoderma darwinii. NCBI lineage: Eukaryota > Metazoa > Chordata > Amphibia > Anura > Rhinodermatidae > Rhinoderma > Rhinoderma darwinii. The sequence continues at coordinate 353,126,713 of NC_134690.1, forward strand.
AACCCCAGTTCATGACAAAAAACGTGATGTACACATAGCCTAACGCACAGAAACCACGAGACTAGTGTGAACAGAGCCTGAAATAACTCTGGTCCTCCCATTCTACTTGCAGTCCTTACAATGGGGGACATGGGACAACCTCCAGACATGTATGGCATATCCTACAAATATATATATATATATATATTATATATAGCAACTACTTACGTTTGTACATATGACAACATGCAAATAAAATACTGCAGGGAACACACGCTTTCAGACACACACCATTAATACATCTGTAAATGTTTTGACACTTCAGATTTGCTTAACCAAATACATTGAATGGATCTTCTTCCTTGTCAACGGTTTCCAAAACAGCCGAGACACCCCAGCAACCCCCCTCTAGGGGTATACAGGACAGTATATACTGCGAGGACAGCAGGGGCAGACTGCTGTACAGTCCCACTCATCAGGTATATGTAGTATTTTACTGACCGGCGCAGACTGCTGTCATTCAACCAATCGACACAACAATTCATTGTAACAATGTGATTGATGTCCAATGAACACCCCCGATCTGCACAATATAACTCCTGTGCCAAATTCACGTCACAATAAAAATACAATTAATAAATATGTTTTATTTTTTACAATGATTCCCAGAAAGTCAATGACAATATTAGCACCATGAGCAGTGTGTCTCATTACCAGCCAGATGAGGGATATGAGGGGTGACCCAGTGCCCCCATCACTACTCACCCAGCACAGCTCGCAGGTGCTTCAGCCGGGTAGGGACGTCCTTCTTTGGGTCCAGAACTTTCTGTGTAGATTTCTTGAGGTCTCCATGACTTTTGCGGGAGAACATGCCGCTGGGGGCAGAGGGTCAGCAGGGTAGGTAGGTGACCAGGGTGCAGATGTGGGGGTATTATATGGGGACACCACAACTGGAGGATTACTGCATGTCCTGGACACTCGTATTGTTCTGCAGGGTGGATGATGGGGATAACAGTCCGAGCCTTTGTGCAGCTATGATTGTACGGTCGCCCTCCCCTGCCTCGTCCCTCTGCGGTTTCCCGGCTCACTGCCCTCTCTTTCCTGTCTTCCTTCCTGGGGTGTGTAAACACGGAACTGAGCAGCTCTAACGTCAGACCAGCGCTGGGAGGAGAGATCCTAGTAGGCTAAAGGACCTTTCATGACGTCATGACCATGTGACCAGTCACATGGGTGGGAGGAGCCAGACGCCAGACTGTTTTGTTGGAGAAGGTTCATGTGGTTTTCTCTCCATTATTTTCTACTTTACTATATGAAAATAGCCTCATGAGCGGGTAACAGGAGATCCTGAACCTTAGAAGAACACACAGCGCTGCTTGTCAACAACTCTGCACCATCAATGTTACACACAGCTCTGCAAAGTACACATTACATACACAGCTCTGCACCATGCATGTTACATACACAGCTCTGCACTGTACACATTACATACACAGCTCTACACTGTACACATTACATACACAGCTCTGCACCATCAATGTTACACACAGCTCTGCAAAGTACACATTACATACACAGCTCTGCACCATGCATGTTACATACACAGCTCTGCAAAGTACACATTACATACACAGCTCTGCACCATGCATGTTACATACACAGCTCTGCCATACACCGCTCTGCACCATGCATGTTACATACACAGCTCTGCACTGTACACATTACATACACAGCTCTGCACAGTACACATTACATACACAGCTCTGCACCATGCATGTTACATACACAGCTCTGCACAGTACACATTACATACACAGCTCTGCACCATGCATGTTACATACACAGCTCTACACTGTACACATTACATACACAGCTCTGCACAGTAAACATTACATACACAGCTCTGCACCATGCATGTTACATACACAGCTCTGCACTGTACACATTACATACACAGCTCTGCACTGCACACATTACATAGACAGCTCTGCACTGTACACATTACATACACAGCTCTACACTGTACACATTACATGCAAAGCTCTACATGGTACACATTGCCCTTCACCATGCATGTTACATACACAGCTATACACTGTACACATTATACACATTGCCCTGCACCGTGCATGTTACATACACAGCTATACACTGCACACATTACACACACATTACACACATATTGGGTGATATCACATCTGTCATATATATATTTGATCAAGAATGTATTTTGACACTATTCTTACCTGTGAATGAAATATTTTTTGCTAAAAAGAAAAGCGACTGAGTAATTTTTGCCTCGTTCTTTCCTATATATACTACAATAACTAGAGACAATGGAGGCGTCTCTTATAGCATGTTGCACCCATATGCCTATTTAACAGGGTCTACAAGTTATACTGCTTATACATGGCATGATTTGTCATTCAGACAGATATAGTTTTTCTGTGCTTTTTTTGTTATCATGGCCATAAACGTAAATTTCATTGCAACGTGCGAAAAAGCCCTCTTTGTCACGCCATATGGGAATAAAGGGCACCAAAATGTTGTACCCATCCATCAGGATTTTTCTTTTTATTTATAAAGGTGGAGGTAACTAATTCCCCACCTAATATTTGTCAACACATTTTAACGGTTTGTTCGTGGCCATTTGAGGGTGTTGTTTCGGCCTATGCTGACGCTGCAACGTAGCAGTGTACCCTGATACGGCTCAGCCCCTGTAACCAAGACAAAGCATTAAACAAATTAACCATTTAAAGACGAAGCCTAATTTGGGCCTTCAGGACGCCAGGCTTGTTTGCAGTATGAGTTGTAGTTTTCATTGTATCTTAAAACGTAAAAACATTTTAAAGTCATTGTAAAAGTTGTTGCAAATTACTTAAAACTTTGATTTAAAAAACATTGATTTAAAAAAATATTGAAAACATTGATTTAAAAAAATTGCTTCAAAGGTGTACATAGCTTTTAAGAGCTCAATCACACATGCATATTAAAATCTAGCAGTCTTTGAGCTCATACCTTACCTCCATATGCTCCGAGCTCAAAACGAGACATACAGAGTTTTTTCTATCGGATACATGCAGCACAAAGTCAAAATTAATTCAAGAGTAAATAAAAGCCGCAAAAAAAAACAAAAAACAATGAAGCAAGTTATGTTGTTTTTATTATATATGTTACTTGTAAAACGTCTGCTCCATTATGATATATAATGTGGTACTATTACATTAGAAGCCTCAGAGTATGGAAAAATGGAAAGGTCAAGTGTAACTTGTAAGCTCATTAGGGAAGTGAATTTATCAGGTCACATCCTATTCTGCCTGACGCGGAGCACAGAAGGTGGCATTTCCTGGTGGCCATAGCTGTTTTTTCTAATCGAGACCTATTTTTCCTTATTTTCCATTTCTCTTATCTGTCATAGAACTCAGTAATTCAGGCAGAGCAAGCAGTGTAAACTTCTAGTGAAATGATCTTTGCATTCATTTCCTTTCAGTATAGAGGAAGGATGTCTGGGCTTGGAAACCAATGGATGTTTGGGACCAAGCCCATTATCTAATCAACCAGATGTGATGTGACTTTCTATAAAGGGTTTCCTCTCTTACTGCTAATATATGATAGTTGTCATGATCACATCGCAATCTGTCGGTAAAAGAAAAATATTAGTACAAGTTCATGATTGGTGAGAGTACCCTGTGTATGCTAGTGAATTGAAAGGTTATTCAATGAGCCTTAATATACTAATAAGTCAACGCATATTGACTTCTCTGTGTAAGGGCTCATGCACACGGCTGTATTATTGATCTCTACAGCAATTCGGACATGCTCTATTGCACGGTATAACATATGCGGACCGTCGGGACTTCTCACCCCCCCGGACGGCCGCAGTCATGGACTTATGAGCGTTGGTCCGCATCTCCTCCCCAGGAGACACCAGCTCTCACTTCCGCTCCACTCTGCTGTGTCCCGTAGGGTGCGCGCACACGCTCGCGCCCGGCCTTGAAGGGCCAGTGCGCGCACACGTTTAACATCACGAATTAGCCCATGATCACCCTGGAATTAAGTAGGGCCCTGCCCTTTTGCTCATTGCCTGAGCGTTGTTCGTATTCCTCTGTTAGTCTAGCAAATGGTCCCTTAGTGTTATCCTGTTCCCGTGCCCTGCTACCTGTATCCCTTGTTGTAGTTGTTCCTGTGCCTGCTATAGTGTTGGAGTCGAGATCTGCCATCTGTCAGGTCTGCTGTGTTACACCACGTCTGGTTTCATCTGTCTCGTCTGCATCACCTGCCGTCAAGATCCCATCTGTGCCTAGCCGTTGCTACTGTCTGGACTATCACAGGTACCCTTGTTCTTGGACTATATATATTAACTTGGTACACTGTAGTTTGGCCAGCTGCAATCCCGCTATGGCGGTGCGGCCCAGTGGGTCCACACACCCACCTTTCGTGACCGTACGCTCAGGCCATGGACCCCGCTGGTCAACCCAAGACCATGACGATGTCACAAGCCATGCAGGCAGACATACGAAACCTTCGGTCACGACAGGACCAACTCCTCCTGGCGGGGAATTCCATTGCACATCAGCTTGATGTGCAAGCTTCAACCGCTACAGCACCTGCTCATGCTGCTCAGGCTGTTCCTCCTGCTACGTGTCAGTGCCAGTGCCGACTTCCGATTATCGCTGGCACTACCTCCTCGCTACGACGGAGACGCAAGGTCCTGCAGTGGATTTCTAAACCAGTGCCAGATCCACTTCAGCCTACATGCCAGAGCATTTCCTTCCGATGGTGCTAGGATCGCATTCATAGTCTCTCTCCTGTCTGGCAAAGCCCTGGCATGGGCGAATCCCATCTGGGAACGTCAGGGACCAGAGACCCGTGACTTACCAGGGTCTATCCTCTGAAATCAAAGACAAGCTTGCCGCTCGAGACCTGCCCTCTACTTTAGATTACCTCATTCTTCTAGCCACCCGGATTGACATGCGGATTTAGGAACGGTCTCCAGAGGTACACCGGTCCAGAATAATTCCTAGGCTGGCTCCTACATTTCAGCAACCCCTGTTGCCCTCATTAGCTACTCCACCTGAGGAGCATATGCAAGTAGACCGCCTCAAATTGTCTGTCCAAGAAAAAAAACGCAGGCGCACTTCGAGACTATGTCTGTATTGCGGCCTCGGAGGCCATTTTTTGCATCTGTGCCCCCAAAAAACAAAAAATCCAGTGCCTAGGTTTGGTTGGAGAGACAGCCCTAGGCGGAAGGGCACTAAATAAAAGGCTCCAAAAATTGTCCATCCCTGTGACCATAGTGTCTGGCAAAATGACGCATCAGGTGTCTGCCTATCTGGACTCAGGATCTAGTGGATCATCTCCAGTTGCCCACTGTTCCTATGGAGACGTCTTTGGCTGTTGCCTTGGTGAATGGTCTTCCTCTGCCAGATCCGATCGTGTCTGACCAAGCCACCGAAGCTCCAAGTTGGAGCTCTTCACACGGAACTGATTACATTCCTTGTCTTGCCTAAAGCTGTCAACCCGGTTTTGCTGGGTCTGCCTTGGCTCCAGTTGGATACTCCAGTCCTGGATTGGAATACAGGAGAAGTTCTCCAAATTTCCCCAACGCTGCCTGGTACAGATCCATCCCGTCCAGCCTCCGCTGCCTCAGTCATTAGCGGGATTACCCACTCATTTTTCCCAGTTTGCAGACGTCTTCAGCAAAAAGGAGGCTGAGATGCTTCCTCCACACCTGTCTTACGACTGTCCGATTGAACTGATTCCTAACGCTTCTCCCCGTGGACGGGTATATCCTCTCTACTTGCCAGAGACTCAGTCCATGTTGACCTATATCAAGGAGAATATGGAGAAGGGTTCAGAGCCTTCCCCAGCCGAAGTTCCGGAGCAAAGCCGCTTCTAGCACTCTGACTGGGACTCCAGCTCTGCTCCTGATATCACTGTCTATATATGGACAGTGATGTCAGGGGCTTCCCCAGAGCAGGAGTCTCGGAGCAGAGCATCAGTATAGTCTCTGTTCTGGGACTCCTTCTCTAGGGAAGCCACTGACATCACTGTCCATATATGGACAGTGACTTCAGGGTATCCTCCAGCAGAGGAGTCCCCGGCCAAAGCGTCTGCAATGTTCTCGCTGGGGATTCCACTCCTAGAGCAAGCCCCAATAGAGCTATCTACAGGGTGGGAGGGTGTAGCGCTGTCAAACATGCTGAGGGGTGCACTGTCTACAGGGGACTGTGTGACGGCATCAAGGAACACCGGGACGCTCCTCCTTCAGACTGCTCTGTCCTCTCCCGAGGGAGCTACGGAGCCCTGGGGGCCGCAGATGGCAGTTTCAGGGGCCGCATGTTTGAGGACCCTGCTCTATTGGATACTGTATTACGGAGAAGCATCAATAATACGGTGCCTACAGCTCTGTCTAAATAATAGATAGTATGCTGCAGAGTACAACACAATCTCCAAAAAGATTCCCTGGTGACTTTAAAGGAATTGTTGAGTTTAGAATGTTGATTTTTAAATACTCTTTTAGGGAATTCTGACTTAAAAGAGGGGCTCCCACTTTCAGGACCCTCATCTATTAGCCAACGTAGAGAGTGGCTACAAAGAGACAAAGAGGGTGTCTTGCTCTGGAGCGGTGGCACTGTAGGGGAATTGAATACTTGCTACCAGATACTCCTGCAGATTACGGCTGATCACTTGTCCCAGCAGCAGGACACTCTATGATCAGCTTTTTTTTGGGGAGACCGTTCGAACAAAAAAGTATTATCAATAGCAGAAATTAATTTTAAGTTACGAGGGCCATGTCTTCAAAAGATAATGTTTCAGCCCCCACACTATGACGTGCAGTTACATCATGGTGAATTAAGGGGTTAGAGGATACGTGATCTCGTGACCTTTTCATGATGTATACGCTACTTTGTTAGGCTTTCTTCACCCTTACGCTATTATGGCATAGCGGAGATGTTATGGAAAGCTATTGAAAAGCACATTATGTAAACTTTTAATAGCTGCCTGTGTTATACTGTGCGGTATACTTTTTTCTTACGGGATCCCGTTAGATGGAAAAGTAGTTTACTACTATACTCATTATTAGCACAGATTCCTCACTAAAATCCACGGATTGGATCCTTTGAACTTCAATGGGGCTAATCCACCGCAGGAATCTGACTTTCAGCTGCAAATTTCTGCCATGGAGTATTCCCCCCCTGCACATGTGAAAGCCTGTACCCCCTTTACCCTAAATATAGTGTACGTCTAGAGTGGGTGTTCTGTACAAATAGCCTTTTCACTAAATGTTTCAGTGAATCCTTTCTAACTAGACCCACCTTAATTCATGATATTGCATAACAGGGCAACAATAAGAACATTTAGAAAGGAGGAATTTAGAAAGTCCCAGGTATTATATTACTTCCATTAATAAACATGAGGTGCCAAATTCACACATGTATGTTGCAATCTGGTGTTTCTTCTAAGTAGACCCGGCAGATCTGCAGTAGATTTTGTAGGTGTGTTGGTGCTTTTAGGTCCTTTTGTCTTGTAATGCTAATAAAACAGTTTCAAGTGACCTTTCCACTGCAGTTTTCATTGTACTTGATAAACATGTCAAATGACATTTACAGTAATGTTATGTGATAGTTACTTGGCTGGGTTTGACTATTTTGTTGGTTTTGAGCAGATGTTTATTTAGTATTGCTACACAGGCTATAAAATACAATAAATCTGACTTATTGCTCAAGTTTATTTTTGTCATCTCCTGGTTGCCATTTATATTGAATTTGACTCCCGCCAAGCACTCCTATCAGTTTTATCTTCACCCCCCCCCCTGTTTGTAATGGATATTGGTTGTATAGTTGTTTAGTTAAAAATTACTACTGATCGATTTGTTCCCGATTTATCATCCTACCGTTGTATAATGTGACCGCACTTTGACTCTCCGAATCATACAGGCTCTTTTGTGTGGATGGGAAGTCAGTCTCTCTATGCAATCCTATGACAGCCTAGATCTAATTCTTAAGCATGAGGGCCTATGCAGGGAACTATCATCTCCTCTGGTAATGTGACCATTCAGACTAGCCACCTCCTTTGTTTTGTATTTTTTTTTTCGGTTTTGATTGACAGGACTACTACACCAAGGCTCTCTTGTAGAGCCCCTTAAAACAGTTTTTCTCTCTGCCCAATGGGCCTCATGTACGAACTATAGTTTAAGAAATGAGCATTGTCACTCATAATTGATTATTTTGATATGTTAATTGTAAAAATCTGAGCTGGACGATAAAATCAGGATCTGAAAGGAGCATAAAGCTATAAACCACAAATTTCACACGGGTGTACAACCTTTTGTGCCTTGAAGGCCACGTTGTCAGATTGTATTACTTGGGGTGCCAATATACATTTTGACACAAAGCATATTACATTCTTAGAGCACATTTTGTTTTATAAACTTTTTTTTTCCAATAAAACTTTAGTATTCCTTAAGTACATATGAGAAATTTGGACTAATGACATCCTGTGGTTCTATTCACACTGGTGTCTTGGCTTAGATTTTTACAGGCGACCGGATATGACAAATGTTTTTGTCATAAATCATGAAGGATCCTAATGGATCTGCAACTTTCTCTATGTGCAGTAACTTTCTCCCTGTCATGTCATCGCTGAACTACATTGTCCATTATACAACTACACACAAGAATTTACAAACAATTAATTTTTGGTTGGAGGTACGCTTTAAGCCAAATGATGTAGCCAAAGCTTTGTATCACATCCATTTACAAATCGATTACATGCAATTTGGTTGTGACACTGTATTCCTTCTATGTCCCATGATATCAAAGGTGAGAATCCAAAACAATAAGAACACTGTCCCACTACTGTGCTACCAATGCCACAGGAGTGACGTTGACATCGGAACTGAAAATGGCAGAAGTCACCACATTCTTCGCAGCACTTAGCTATTCTGCACCGGCTGCAACAAGCAGGACAGGTACAATGCTCATCTGCCTCCAGTTATAGAAAACTTCTGACATGACAAAGACGAGACATGCATTGCAGTTTGTGGCCCAACTTTACCTCTCCTGAAGCCAAGAGAAGCTGGGTGTATGGTGCTCAGCTGAGTGCCACAGCCTCTTGATTTTAGTGGTCATAGGGGTCTTAGGGTTCAGGTATGAGAACTTCTGACATGTTTCTGTGACCAGTCAGAAGTTTCGATAACTAGAGGTACACTTTATGGCTCTTGCAGAAAACAACGAAGATCCACAATTACTGGATTTTTTATGCAAATTAAATTGTTATCCTTTGTTAGGCTTACAATGACAAGGGTGAAATGTGCATCAAAATGTACCATCTTTCCGTAGCAGAATAGAGAATGTTGGAGATTTGTAAATCTGCAGCATCCATAAAATGTGTACTGATTTTTTATTTTCTTTTACAATGTGTGAATGAGGTTTTGAAAGCTCAATTCTCTTGCATTGCCCTGTAGTTTGCTACGGATTTTAGGTGTGGACTCTGCACGGACAATCTACATCACATCCATCCCTTGTGAGCATAGTCTTTTGAGAGGCACTATGGCTCTAGCTTCTTAGCTTTTGTGTTGGGAATATAAGCAACAGCTTTTATAACTTTGACACTTTACCTTACATTTACAGAATTATACTGCTTTGTTTATTTTTTACAACCAATGTTTTACACATTCTAGGGCACATTGGAATTTAAAGTGTTGCTCATCTGCTTTTAAGAATATTTTATTGAATGGCATAAATAACGATTTCCCTAGCGCAGTGCTATCATCATAAAAGCTCTCTAGCAGCAAGAGCACTTCAAAAATAACCTGCAGGGCTATGGGGAATTACAAATTCACAGTACTTGCCCTGCAGGTTTGTAGTCAGTTATTGATTGACACATATATATTATTCCTCGCAATAGTTTACATTGCTTTTACTTATGAGTTTGGCTTTATAGATTGGTGAATTTTGTTTCCGCAGGGATACCGTCTTGCATTTTTCTTTTTAATTCATTTTATTTATAAATTTTATCACATGAGCAGCATTATATAAAAAAAATAATACACAAAAAAAGGAAAGTGTGGTAGCCACATTGATAACACCTGAGGTAGGGTCCTTTTACACAGGCTAATATGGCCTCGTTGATTGGCGTTTGTTTTCTCACAAGGAGCAATGATTGGTTATGTATGGGGATGAGCGATCGTTAGGCTGGGTTCACACGAGCACATTAACGTCCGTAATGGACGGACGTATTTCGGCCGGAAGACCCGGACCGAACTCAGTGCAGGGAGCCGGGCTCCTAGCATCATAGTTATGTACGATGCTAGGAGTCCCTGCCTTGCTGCAGGACAACTGTCCCGTACTGTAATCATGTTTTCAGTACGGGACAGTAGTTCCACGGAGAGGCAGGGACTCCTAGCGTCGTACATAACTATGATGCTAGGAGTCCGGCTCCCTGCAGTGTGTTCGGTCCGGGACTTCCGGCCGAAATACGTCCGTCCATTACGGACGTTAATGTGCTCGTGTGAACCCAGCCTTACTATGATCATTCGTCCCCATACATTTCCATCATGTCGGGAGCACATCTCTCTGAGGGATGTGCTGCTGACAACGATAATATTTAGTGCTGCATGAACTTTACGATCACCCGATGAACGAGCAATGGCTGTTCGTTGCCCTGTATACACAGGGCAATAATTGGGAAAAAGGCGTTCATATGACCGAGTGTTTGCACGATCATTGGCCCACGTAAAAGGGCCCTTACAAACGAGAACAACAAACAATATATGGAATTGCAATCTGCCTTAACCCCTTAATGACCGGGCCATTTTGCACATTAATGACCAAGGATTATTTTTTGTTTTTTCACAGTCGCATTCCAAGAGTCGTAACTTTTTTTTTATTCCGTCGACATAGCCGTATCAGGGCTTGTTTTTTGCGGGACGAGTTGTATTTTGTAATTGTACCATTTTTAGATGCTTATAACCTATTGATTAACTTTTACTAACTTTATTTTAGGAGAGAATTGAAAATAAGCAGCTATTCCAGCATTAATTTTCACGTTATAAATTTACGCCGTTTACTATGCAGCGTAAATAACATGTTAACTTTATTCTATGGGTCGGCACGATTACGGGGATACCAAATATGTAAAGGTTTTATATGTTTTTTCTACGTTTGCACAATAAAAACCCTTTTAGAAAAAAATTACTTGTTTTTGCATCGCCGCATTCCAAAAGCCGTAATTTTTTTATTTTTCCGTCGATGTGGCCGTAAGTGGGCTTGATTTTTGCGGGACAATGTGTAGTTTTCATTAGTACATAGGACTTATAGATTAACTTTTATTTTATTTTTTATGGGGGGAATAGGAGAAAAGAGAGAATTTTGCCATTGTTTTTTGCCTTTTCTTTGGACACCGTTCATCCGGCGGTTTAATTAATGTGTTCATTTTATTGGTCAAGTTGTTACGATCGCGGGGATACCATATATGTGTATGTGTGATTAGTTTTGACACTTTTACTAAATAACTTTTACTTTTATTTGATTTTTTTTTTTCACAAACTTTATTTAACTGATTGACATTTTTTTTTTTAAGTCCTACCAGGGGACTTCATTATGAGATCTGTTGATCGCATATATAATGCTTTGGTATACTTAGTATACCAAAGCATTATTGCCTGTCAGTGTAAAACTGACAGGCAACTTATTAGGTCATGCCTCCGGCATCGCCTAACAGGCAGATGCTGAAGACAGACCTGGGGATCTTTGTTAGACCCCCGGCTGTCATGGAAACCCAACGGCGACCCGCGATTTGTTTGCGGGGGCGCCGATCGGGTGACAGAGGGAGCTCCCTCCCTCTGTCAAACACATTAGATGCCGCTGTCACTATTGACAGCGGCATTTAATGGGTTAAACTGCCGGAATCGGGTTAAACCGGCGGAATCGGTGTATAACAGCCATGCTCCTGCCGCTAATCGCGTGGGTTCAGTGTCAGTACCCGCGCCATCACAGAACGGATATATCCGTCCTCCTGCGCGAACTAGCAGCTGCTGAGGACGGATATATCCGTCCTTCGGCGTTAAGGAGTTAATCAAGATCCTACATATTGTATATCCACCATAAAACTCAGAAAGGTTGCAAGACTGATATCATATATTAGTCTAACATTGGCAAGGAGGAGAATCAATAAAATAGGGGATGACAGAGCGAGCTAAGCTATCTGGAGATGGGGATACAATAGTTTCCCTTGAGCCTGTCTACCTCAAATTTCTGTAAATTTAATTACACCTTAAATGTTTATACATCCACTTAACCAGAGGGAGAAAGAGATTAACCAAAACCAGTAACAAAAAGTCTACGAACCGCATCCAATTAGCAATTGGCGTAAGATAGGATACTGAGTGAGGGTTCTCATCCACCCCCAGATCCACCAAATAGAAGGTAGGTGAGGCGTTGTAACAAAGGGGTTATTCAATACTTCCAACACTCTTGGCATAATACAATTTAAAGTTCGGTATGGCTATTCCCTCATTTAACCAGGACACATGAAGAAGTCCAGCCCTACTATTGTCCCAAACCGAGGATGATATAAGACTTTGAGTTTTCTTAAAAAAACACATAGATAGGTATACACATGAAAAATGTAATTGCATCAGGTTGTAAAGATTTTTTTTGAGGACAAACACCTTAATAAGGCTGACTTTAGCTGGCACAAACAAAATAAGCCTAGACCATTTGTATATTTAAGACTAAATCAACCAGTGGGAGCATGTTGAGGGACAAATAATCTTGAGAGTAATGAAGGACCTGAGCCCCCAGATAATTAATGACAGTGAACCATTGTAAAGGTTTGGACATTGCATGGTAGGAAGGGGCGTTTACATAAAGGGTTAGTATATGGGATTTGTCCCAATGAATTTTCAGACCATGAAAGGAACCAAAGTAATATATAAAATCAAAGATAGTATAAAGGGAGGTATGCGGTTTAGGCAGATAAAGCAGAGTTTTGTATGCATATAGTCTAGCAACTTTCACGAAGGCCAGACATAGTGGTGTGATGTAGCAGAGCAATCAGCAGCTCAATAGAAAATGCATATAACTGTCGATAAGGGCCATGGCCGGCCTTAGCTACGTGCGACACGTGCGGTCGCACAGGCCGCCAGCGGGTGAATTTCTCCCGCTCTGCGGCTACTTCTCGCAGCGCCAGCGGGTCAGGTGTCACTCACTGATCTCACTACTGGCTGCCGCAACTACCGCTCCCCTGTTCACCCTCTCCCCCTCCTCGTCTTACGTCCTGAATGATGATCAGGTGTGATGACATCACTCAGGACGCAAGACAGAGAGGAGACTATCTTACCATGCGGTCCTACTCTGGCTATTTCCGCAGGGCTCCGTTCCAGCAGCATCAGCGGACGCAGTGCACTAAGAAGCTGAGCAAGTCAGTCAGACTGTGGGGCCTTGGTTGTATGGGGGCACTGATGAGGGTCTAAAAATGGCAAATGGGCAGAGGATTCAGTGCCACCTTGGTGCCCATTTGCCACTTATTGCCCCTTTAGTGTCCTGTTCAGTGCCTCTTCTATGCCCATTTGCCATTTATTGCCCATTTATTGTTCTTCTGTGACAGAGGGTGCTGAAGGGGCAGTAAATGGCAAATATGCATCAAGGGGGCACTGAACAAAAGGACACTAAAGGGGAAATAAGTGGCAAATGGGCACCAAGGTGGCACTGAACGAATGTTAATAAATGGCAGAAGGGCACATTGTTCAGTTGCTCCACAGTACACATTTGCCATTTGTTGTCGTTTTAGACCCTGTGCACAGTACATTAAAGGGGTTAAAATGGAATTCTGTTGAATCAGTAGAGGGGAAGTTAAAATAAGGGTATGTTCATACGGCCTATTTTCAGACATAATTCTGGCGTATTACGCCTCAAATTACGCCTGAAAAGATGGCTCCATTACGTCTGCAAACATCTGCCCATTGCTTGCAATGGGTTTTACGATGTTCTGTTCAGACGAGGTGTAATTTTATGCGTCGCTGTCAAAAGACGGCATGTAAAAATTTGCCCCCGTCAAAGAAGTGCATGTCACTTCTTGGGACTTTTTGGAGCCGTTTTTCATTGACTCCACTGAAAAACAGCTCCAATAACGTCCGTAAAAGACGCCGCGAAAAATGCGAGTACTGGACTCACTGGTTGTATCCGGTGTATATTGGTTTGTTTCTCCTTGATTAGATTCGGGAGTGGGTGATTGTTTCACCCGTTTGTTTGTCTTTGTTGTCGTGATCTCCCTTCCTTGTTTGTCTTGTCCTTTCTTCGCTGCTTTAGCGCATATTATTGGCTTGATTATCCTGAGTGCGGTGAAGATGGCATAGTTGAAAGTCTGTACCTTTAATGTCAGAGGGCTTAATGTCCCTGAAAAACGCTCGCAGGTACTGTATAACATGCACAAAGAGCGGATACATATCTTGTTCTTACAAGAGTCTCATTTTCAGGTGGGCCATACACCACAGTTTACTAATCGCTATTTTCCAGTTTGGTTCCACAGTGCCAAGCCGGAATCCAAGTCCAAGGGTGCTAGTATTTGTATACACAAATGTCCTTGTTGACCCGGGTGGTCAGTATGTTTTTCTTAAAATGTCCGTTAGGAATAAGATCTTCACTTTGGCTAATTTCTACCTTCCTAATCAGGATCAGGCTCGGGTGTGCCGATTGTTTCTGAGAAAATTAGAGGAGTTTTCGGAGGGTGTTTTAATTGTGGGAGGAGATTTCAATTTGACATTTGATTCCAGACTTGACACCTCCTCGGGCAGGTCTGCTGTTCCTAAGACACAATTGTCGGCCTTGAAGTCTACGATGCACTCCATGCAATTGATTGACGTGTGGAGGATTCTCCATCCTCAGGTACGAGAATGTACTTATTTCTCCCCATTACACAATATGTACAGTCGATTAGATGCCTTTCTCGTTAGCCACCACTTGCTTACCTGGCACCCTACTTCTGAGGTGGGTCCTATGTTTTGGTCGGATCATGCTCCAGTCTTTTTGTCACTTACCTTTCCTAATTCGATGCCCAATTTCCAGTCTTGGAAAATTAATGACAATCTCTTGCGAGAAGCGGTATGTGTGTCAGCTCTTAAGGAAACACTTAACGTTTTTTTTTTATGTACACGCGCGTGACTCTACACCTCTACCACTCCAGTGGGGGGCCTTGAAGTGTGTGGTTAGAGGTGTCCTTAATACAGCAGGGGGCACGATTAAAGCGGGAAAAGGGGGTATCTATTGCGCGTCTCCTGCTCAGATACGGGATTTAGAATCCTGTCATAAAAGCGTTCCTTCCTCACAGGTTTTTTCTGAACTTACTACTGCGAGGGAATCGTTGCGTTCTCTGCTAGACCAGTCGCATGCTAGGTTCTGGGATCGGATGCGAAAGCATTCTTACGAATTTGCGGACAAATGTGGCCGGTCCTTGGCAAAGATTTTACATCCCCATACACAAGCGTCCTACATTCCTAAAATTACATCTCCCACTAGCGGTGAGGTTCATGATCCGGTCGGCATCACTGACTGTTTCAGACAATATTACTCTACCTTGTATAATCTTAAGGGACATTTTCATGATATGCAGGCTGATGCATTACGGGACAAAATTGACCATTATTTACAGGACACTGCTTTGCTGTCTTTGGGGGATGGGGAGGCTTTGGGACTTGAGGATTTTTTGGAATTGGAAGTGGAGTGTGCAATTGGGGACTCTCCCTTTGGCAAAAGTCTAGGACCTGATGGGTTTAATAATAGATTTTATAAGACATTTAAAGATCAACTTGCTTCATTTTTGATGAAAGTCTTTAATTCTGTGTCATCCTCTTGTCCCTTTGCGCCTCAGTCCCTCGAGGCTCATATTAGCCTTTTACCAAAACCGGGTAAGGATCCAACGACATGCGCAAACTTCAGGCCCATCTCGTTGATTAATGTCGATGTGAAGCTCTTTGCGAAATTGATTGCCTCTCGCCTCTCTCCGTTATTGCCTGACTTGATCAAGGATGATCAGGTGGGGTTTGTACGTGGTAGAGAAGCTCGGGATAATACTAACAAGACTCTTCTTTTAACATCATATGTGTTTACTCTCGGTTGATGCCGAAAAGGCTTTTGACAGGGTGCACTGGATGTTGCTCCGTAGTGTCTTGACTCAGGTTGGACTTGGCACCACTATGGATTATGGCATTATACCACGGGCCTACAGTTCGAGTTAATGGTCTTTTGTCTGACTCTCTGCCTATTACAAATGGTACGAGACAGGGGTGCCCACTTTCGCCCCTGTTATATGTTTTGATCATTGAACACCTGGCTGTGGCAATACGGAATAACCCTAGCATCAATGGCATTTGTGTTGGTGCACAGCATCACAAACTAGCACTCTACGCTGATGATCTTCTCGTGTACATCACGACTCCTATGATTTTGTTGCCATCTTTGACTGGGGAGTTTGAGTGATTTGGTCATTTGAGTAATTTTAAAGTTAATTACTCTAAATCGGAGGCGTTGAATATATCTCTAGACGCCCCTCTTGCTGCTCATCTCGCTCGGGTTTTCCCGTTTAAGTGGCAAACCACGTCCTTAAAATACTTAGGGATACCTATCCCTACACATTTGTCTGACTTGTTTGCCTTGAATTACACACCTGTCCTACAGCGTACCTTACGGGAGTTGGTGGCATATGGAGGGATTCGCATGTCGTGGTTTGGGCATATTAACGCTGTTAAAATGGATATATTGCCCAAATTTCTGTACACATTTCAGACTGTCCCTATTGTGGTGCCATCGGTTTTCTTACAGACCTTACATAGGGCCATAACCAAATTTGTGTGGGGCTCCTCTAAGCCTCGCATTAGATTTTCTGTCCTTAGCCGGCCGAAAGTGGAGGGGGGCGCGGGATTGCCGGACTTTAAACGTTACCATCAAGCTGCGATCCTCATGAGATTGGTGGACTTGTTCCGCTCAGATGCGGGTAAGCATTGAGAAGTGTGTGTCTTCTCTTGCATTGTCCTCTTTGCCTCTTTGCATTGTCCTCTTTCGCCTGAAAACCGCTCTGTAATTTCATACGTATTTTGCTACTGCATGTGAACATACCCTTAAAATTAACTTATACTTACCTTTCCTCCCAAACGTTCTTGCGCTGGTGGCTCCCATCACCTCTGTTCACTGTTTGTATACAGAGCAGTGCAGCGGTGATGTACTGTCGACGTGATGTCACCACTGCAGCCGCTCTCTATACAAACCGAGAACAGAGGTGACGGGAGTCCCCAATGCAGGAACGTCTGGGAAGAGAGAGGTAAGTATGAGCTGCTTTCTTATTTTAAAGGGAATTTGAAGCTAGAAATTTTTTTTTTTTTAAGTTAAACAGTTAGTATATAAATGATTACACATTGTTATAATTTTTTTAATTTTTTCACAAGTCAGGAAATATTATAAATTAGATTCTAATTTATAACATTTCCATGTGATGGTCACTAGAGGGAGCAATTCCCAAAATTGCAGCATTGGCATGTGGTAAAGCAACCTCATTGCTTTATGCTGCAAAATTGGAGAAGACACACTCGCTCTAGTGTGCTCAAACAATCCCCCTTCCTTTATCCTGGCTAGTGCCAAGAGAAAGGAGGGGGTTGAATGTTCAAACCTCCTACACTGTGTGCCGCCATTTTTTGAGCGAATGCACAGTGTAGGAGGATTAGATACAGTGGTAATCACACAGTATAACACGAACATACACACACACATCACATACACAAACATAACTTACCTGCTCCTGCCGCTGCCTCCGCTCCCTGTCCTTGCTTCTGAACATATGGACGGAAGCCGCAACCGGAAGTAGTCATCTTACTGTCCGGCCGCGACTTCCGGTCCACATGAAAATGGCGCCGGATGTCGCACTGCCGAAGACCTTCCATTTGGACTGTGTGGGAGCGTCGCATGCGCCGTTCCCACACAGACGGTGTACACTATAGTGAATGGAACGGCTCCCGTATGTGCCGTATTCCATCTCTGTATGTGTCGTTAATAGACACATACAGAGATGAAAAAAAAAATGGCAGCCCCCATAGAGAAGTAAAAGTTAGAAAAAAGTAAAACACAAAAACACAAATAAATAAAATGTATTTTAATAACATACTAACATCCAAAACATATATAAAAAAAAAATTTTTTGATACCTTCCCTTTAACCTTTTGAGGACTGAGACAATGTTTGCTTTTTCATTTACGTTTTTCACTACACGCCTTCCTAGAGCCATAACTTTTTTTTATTTTTCCGTCAATAGGGTGGTGGTGATTTTACGGCTTTCATCGTGCGGTAAAAACGACAACTTAACTTTATTCTGCGGCCCAATACGATTGCGGTGATACCAAATTTCTATAGGTTTTTCATATATTTTACTACTTTTACAATGAAAACTATTTGTAAATATATGTTGTTTCACCACATTCTGAGAGACATATCTTTTTTATATTTTTGCCTAATCAGTGTGAGGGCTTATTTTTTGCGGGATGAGCTGTAGCTTTCATTGGTACAATATTTTGGTACATGCAACTTTTTATTAATTTTTTATTACATTTTTTTGAGTTAATGTGAACAAAAAAGAGCGATTTTGGTTATTTACTTTTTTTTTTTTTTACGGCCTTCACAGTGAGTTAAATAAGAAGTAATAAAAAGTACCAACATTGCCCACGTGGATAGCAGTTTTAATAGTTTTTCCTAATAGTTTTTCCTTTTACGCAGCGTATCCGCCCCGTGTGAACTCAGCCTAAAGGTAATTTCACATTACATCCTGCCCACCCATGTAATGTATGCGCCGGGAAAGCTCCCAGAACGTATGGTAAACAGTCCCATACACCTGATGGAGGTTAAAAAAGGAAAACGGCATTCTGTTCCGACAGGGCGTTTTTTTACGCGGCCGTTTTAAAAAATGGCCGTTGAAAAATACGGCCACGAAAAAGAAGTGCATGTCACTTCTTCAGCCGTTTTTGGGGCCATTTTTCATAGACTCTATAGAAAAACAGCTCCAAAAATGGCTGTTCAAAACGCAGCGAAAAACGCGACTTTGAATAAAAAACATCTGAAAATCAGGAGCTGTTATCCCTTGAAAACAGCTCCGTATTTTGAGACGTTTTTTATTTTGTGCGTGCACATACCCTTAAAAACACTAGTATTTTTGTAAAGTTCTATTTAAAGAGGCTCTGTCACCAGATTTTGCAGCCCCTATCTGCTATTGCAGCAGATAGGCGCTGCAATGTAGATTACAGTAACGTTTTTATTTTTAAAAAACGAGCATTTTTGGCCAAGTTATGACCATTTTTGTATTTATGCAAATAAGGCTTGCAAAAGTACAACTGGGCGTGTTGAAAAGTAAAAGTCCAACTGGGCGTGTATTATGTGCGTACATCGGGGCGTTTTTACTACTTTTACTAGCTGGGCGTTCTGACGAGAAGTATCATCCACTTCTCTTCAGAACGCCCAGCTTCTGGCAGATCACGCTGTGACGTCACTTCCCCAGGTCCTGCATCGTGTCAGACGAGCGAGGACACATCGGCACCAGAGGCTACAGTTGATTCTGCAGCAGCATCAGCGTTTGCAGGTAAGTAGCTACATCGACTTACCTGCAATCATCTGTAGCCTCTGGTGCCGATGTGTCCTCGCTCGTCCGACACGATGCAGGACCTGTGAGTGACGTCACAGCGTGATCTCTCTAGAACACGCTGTCTGCACTGTCAGAAGCTGGGCATTCTGAAGAGAAGTGGATGATACTTCTCGTCAGAACGCCCAGCTAGTAAAAGAAGTAAAAACGCCCAGACGTAACACACACAATACACACCCAGTTGTACTTTTACTTTTCAACACGCCCAGTTGTACTTTTGCAAGCCTCATTTACATAAATACAAAAATGGTCATAACTTGGCCAAAAATGCTCGTTTTTTAAAAATAAAAACGTTACTGTAATCTACATTGCAGCGCCGATCTGCTGCAATAGCAGATAGGGGTTGCAAAATCTGGTGACAGAGCCTCTTTAAACTACAGGTCACTTTTGACGCGTATTTTCCGCTCAATCAGAACTCCCATTGACTAGAGAAATTAGGTTTTTGGAGCATTTTCGGCGCGTTTTACGTGCCAAAGAATTGACCAGACACTACTTTTTTCACGCAACACATTTTTAAACAAAACGCGTCGTATGCACTAACAGCGCGCTATACCATTGATGTAAATGGGACGCTTAAACCAAGCATTTTTGACACGTTTTTCGGCGTGACAAATGAATGTACAAACAAAAGCACCAAATGCCGACAATACATAACAATGATAAATGGAGTGTGGGGCACCAAAGGGCAATTCCGCACAGGGCACCCTGTAGCCTAAGGCCGGCCCTGATAAGGGCCATCAATGGCAAGAGAAAATTGAGGTGAAAAACCGTTGTTGACTCGCGCTACAGGGCAGTGGAAGAGCAAAAGAACCCATTGGACAAATTCTGGTGCGAAAGCAATCCTGAATTGACGTGTGTATATATATATATATATACATATATATATATATATATATATATATATATATATCCATTTGACTTAGTCAAATTCTTTGGCCACATCCAAAGACCTTTGACTCTTCATTGTATTGCAAGGTCTGAATATTCATAAAAAGGTATTGGAGGTTGCCAGCTGTGGATCTCCTCGGCATAAACCCCATCTGGTCAGGGTATACTATATCCTATACAGATGTAGCAAAGTTTATCTTGACTCTGATAACTTGAAAAAGTCAAGTTAAAGTTTCTTGCCACAATATATTTAAGTCAAGTTAAAGATTGCTACATCTGTATCACTTTGTTCACACGCTGGACTAAGGTTTTGTCTAGGTTCTTAATCTCAATCTGTAGAAGGGAAATATTGTTGTTTGAACTGATGATGATAATTTTAGAATTACAATTGTTTCATTGCTCTCTTATAATGTTATGAATAGAGTTCAAAAGCTTTAGATTTGAAAACTAATATTGCAACAAATATTAAGCTTGTTTTGTATTTTATTTTTACTTGGCAATGCTTCGACTTTATTGATAAATTTACCAGCTTGCTTTTGGTTAGAAGCCAAAGCTTGCAGCTGTTATATTGTAGCTCATAAATTTATTATCTTTAGTGAACTGTTCCATATTATTATTTATAAATTTATAGGTATAGAACTCATCATGTGCATTACTCCTTGTTTTTCTCATTTTTGTTATTGTTAACAATAACCCTAACACAGAGTGAAGTAACCCAAACAGATAATTTCGCTGCTTATATGGTTATTTGAAATAACGTATTTTCAAGTAAAAAATGTTTGCTGTGGAGTAAATAATAAAAATTTCACAAAGAGTTTTCTGCTTTTGTATATCCTTTTTAAAGGGGGGCTCAATGGTCAGCCCTCAACCCCCCTATTGATTATTCCAGGCAAATTCTTTGTAAAAAAAAGAATCCGTAAAAACCACATTATTGTACCCTATCCTCTTTTATTTATCCCAAATTCATGCAGATTGTACCACTATTGAAATATGAAGAAATAGACCGAATAAACCATAGAAGGTAATGTTATTGACTATACAAATAGCTATCAAACGTTTTCATTATATAAAAGTGAACATACAACCCTTATAAAAATATATTATGAAATCAATCAGCGCAATTTTGCATTTAGAAATGAAATTGTTTCTAAAGGTGGACATTGACGAACCACACAATTTTGGACTTTAGTCTTTTTTTTATTTCTGCTCTTTACATTTTGGTAATTATTACTAGAATCAAAGGAAGAAGGAGTTGGCACTACTGAACTGGAGTCAATCATTAATTATTACTAGAGATGAGCAAGTTTAACAAAATTTTTTTTCGGGTCCGATTCAATCAAATCAGCCGTCCAAATCGATTCGGTCCAAATAAATTTGCTGCATATTGCAAGTACCCAAATATTCCAACTGCTTAAAAGAAAAATCCCATACTTACCTCCCTCCATCTCCCA
The DNA here is from genome assembly GCF_050947455.1 of Rhinoderma darwinii. Lineage (NCBI taxonomy): Eukaryota > Metazoa > Chordata > Amphibia > Anura > Rhinodermatidae > Rhinoderma > Rhinoderma darwinii. The sequence continues at coordinate 353,148,705 of NC_134690.1, forward strand.
TAGCGAGGCGTCCCTGCTTCTATTGTCTGGTGTATGTTGAGCCGGCCTCCTGGGATGATGGTTGGTCCCATGTGACTGCTGCAGTGGTCAGACTGATGTAGCAATGCTGTCATGGATTTGAGGAAACACAAATCAAGTTTTCAGAAATTTGTACAAATTTATTAAAAATAAAAAATTTAAATATCACAAATATTTAAACAAATATTGCTCTGTACGAAGCCGAAAAGGCGAAACCCAGGGTTGGGCAGATACAAAGTGTGACGGGTGTTTTTATCTTGTGATGGTGTTGTCTTATTCTCAAACTCTGAGTATAATAAAAGTGGTTTTCTTTTTAAAGCGGTTACTATTTCACGCTATGTCTAGTTGCTTTTATTTCATGTTTCCTTGAAGAGAAGTGTCCGTGGATTTCCCCATGCCTTTGTCTTGGAGAAATAAAGAGACCAGAAAGGCAGGACAGTCAAGCACAGTAAATAAGTAACTGCGCTCTACCGTGGTATGGCACCCCTTGAAGAGGAGATCAGATTTTGCCAATAACTCATATAAGCATCGTTACCATGAACATAGTCCAGACAGTGAGGTGCATTTTTTTCAATTTTTCAAGGAAATGATTGTGGACTCTATTCCTTATCCACACTTGCTCCTATGTATTAGAATTGCAAGTTAAACTATTTAAACCAATAGTATATACATATACTGTTGATGTGTAATTGTTTTTTTTTTACCATCTCAGTCTCACCCATAGTTTTTTCCCCTCCATTTATTATGTTTGCCTGTGTCGTGTGATCCCACAGAAGCCTGAAAAAGGCTTCTGCAGGGAACGGACGGGACGTCAATGGAAGTGTCAATTTCTCGGGGTCAGCGTCACATGACCAGTGATGCAAATGGGAGGACCGGCTTTTTTTGAAACTAAAGTGAATTACATAGTGTGTTTGATTGGCAGCTTGATGTATATAGTCATTAGATAGTCCCGCAACCCCCTTTTAAGCCTAACACATTTTTTAGAGATGTTCAAGGCAGGTTGTGTTGAGGCACAGATCTGTGTTGGGGTACAAAAATATTGCTGCAGTATTGAAGGTCCTGGAGAACACAGCAGCCTCCATCATTCTTAAATGGAAGCGGTTCAGAACCACTTAGGTTCTTTCTAGTACTGACCACCTGCTGAAACTCAACAGTTAAGGGAGAACGGCCTTAGACAGAAAGGTGACCAAGAGCCCAATGGCTACTGACAGAGCTTCAGACTTCTGCTGAAGAGATGGGGAACCTTCCAGGAGAATGACCATCTTTGTCGCCTTACAACCTTCTTGTAGTTTGCCAAAAGGCAATTAAAGGACTCTCAGACCATGAGAAAAAATATTATCAAAAGGCTATCACTCCATTTTGCAACTTATTATTAAAAGGCTATCACTCCATTTTGCAACGCCATGCCATACCCTGTGGACAGCGCTTGATTGGAGCCAATTTCATCCTACAACAGGACAATGACCCAAAGCACACCTCCAAATTATGCAAGAACTATTTAGGGAAGAAGCAGGCAGCTGGTATTCTATCTGTAATGGAGTGGCCAGCGCAGTCACCAGATCTCAACCCCATAGAGCTGTTGTGGGAGCAGCTTGACCGTATGGTACGCAAGAAGTGCCCATCAAGCCAATCCAACTTGTGGGAGGGCCTTCTGGAAGCATGGAGTGAAATTTCTCCTGATTACCTCAGCAAATTAACAGCTAGAATGCCAAAGGTCTGCAATGCTGTAATTGCTGCAAATGGAGCATTCTTTGACGAAAGCAAAGTTTGAAGGAGAAAATTATTATTTCAAATAAAAATCATTATTTCTAATCTTGTCAATGTCTTGACTATATTTTCTAGTCATTTTGCAACTCATTTGATAAATATAAGTGTGAGTTTTCATGGAAAACACAAAATTGTCTGGGTGACCCCAAACTTTTGAACGGTAGTGTATCTATTTTAGAACAAGGCTGTAAGATAACAGATGTACAAAAAGTGAATACTTTCTGAATCCTGATGCCAGTACATTAGCCTGTAAACTAATAGTATACAAGCAGTTGCTAGCGCATAACAACCCTTGGCTATCTGCCCTTTTATGTAATGGGTATAGATCTCGTCACAGAGATACGGTCAAAGGGAGCATCATGCCTTTATCTATGCCCTTCTATGCCGCGTTCAGCTTTACATTTAGCATGCAAAGGGTTTAGCTGCAGAGATTAGAGGTGTCACCCCCCCCCTTTCAGCCTGAAGACGGGCTCATAGACGTTCTATTTGAGCCCGTCTTGAAGCAAACCAAGAGAGACAATCACAGCTAAGGGTGCAGAGCACTCGGCTGAGAGATTCTGCCTCTTCATTTCAGTGATGGTGGTGGTCTCAGCACCTGGACCCCACTTATCAGAACTTCTGTTATGTCGCTATGACATATCGAAAGTTTTCTAAAAGTACAGATACTCTATAAGGAGAGGAAGACCGATCAGGCCGCACTCTCTAAATAAGCCACAGGATCATAGATAGGAGATATCGAGCTTGCAGGAATAGACCTGCTGCTCATAACAGTTTCCCCACTATGCCAATACAGCTGAATAGTGGCTATGTATTAAAGCCATGGCCACCTCCTGAATATGCGGGCATAGTAGCAGTGTCCATGTGATCAGTAAGACCAGAATGATTCCATGATTGGCCTTCTATTTTTTGTGCTGCAAGAGATTAAAAAAAATCACACACTAAATTATGTGGGGCACAATATTTTAATGATCATAAATCACTATATAGTTAATATACTAACACATTTAATGTTGGTTTAAATTAAACTATTTTTTAAATAACTGGAATTATAATACCAGGGACGGGGGAACCTTTACTTGCATTTTCATGAATTCTAATGAGAATCCTTCACTAATTGGTGTCCTAATTAAAAATAAAAATAAAAAGTAATAGAATTGTTTGTTGAAACACCATGTTAATGAAATTCTAAATGACAATATCACAGCTGTACGCTCCCATCCACGTGAAAAACCACAAATTTGTATTTCCTTAAATAATTGAATTTGTACTTGGGAATGGCTGTCTGGATGTTGGCACATGTTGGGACTTCAATAACCATTTCCTCAGGCTGTTAATATGCTATTTAACATAAACAAGGCCTGAATTGTGAACCCATCTGTCTGATACTAAATAGTCACTTGAAAGTTTTTCTCACAATCATTCGTTGTATGAAGCAGTTGTAGCATTTCATCATTACTTAATGTGAATCTGTTGACGTTACTTAGATTCATGAACCAGTTCACAGTACAAAATATTACGGCTGTGACTGAACTCAGCTATAGATAATAAGCAGAGATGTTGCATAACATACAAGTTTAATTTTTAATAAAACTATAACTTCAATATTTTGAAGATACAAATTAGAGAGGTGTAAAATGTTACACATGTAAGAGCACAAGTAACAAGAATTAAAAAAATAAATAATCCTAAACCACTTAAAGTAATCTTCTTGAGTTCTAATAACCACATGCTTCTTCTAACTTGTAAATGTATTTATATTGGACTATTAAATATTCTGCGGATTACAGTTGTCAGCATCTCAGATTATTGTCTACCCTTCCAAAACTTTACAGCATCAAAGGCTGGTCATACATTTCACAGAGCTGTCAGCGGAACGATTGTTTGGCCAACAGCTAATTCTCTCAACTCCCCCATACACATGCACGCTTGGCTCGGCTGAGCAATACATGTGTTCTTAATAGTAGAGAGAAAGAAGAAAGCCGCAGCCGGACTCCTTTTGCAAACAAAAGGATTCAACAAGCCCAACCCTTCTCCCCCCCCCCCCCCGACATTTGCCATTGGGGGAGAAATGGGACACTGCCATACACATTAGATATTTGGCCGGAATCGGTAGGTTTGACCGACATTCATCTAATGTGTATGGCCACCTTAAGGGTCCAAGGATATGGCAAAGCTGCATGCACGGACCCTGTTCGGTGGCACATGGAGTATGTACAGGTCAGTATTATGAACCTGTGGTAGTTCCGTGTGTTGGCAAATGGTGGCATGGTGAGTACCATATTCTCCCCTAGAAACAATGCTTCTTGGGCAGATTATGCATGACACAACATTCTATACAAAGGGCCATTCAAATAATTGACAGAATGCATAGACTGTTTTGTAAGATTTAAGTAACAGAGGTCTTTTGGTAATGTTAAAAGTTTTTAAGTACGCTAAAGATGCATTTAATTCTGGAAATCAGTGGTGGCACAAGATTACAGTTCACCAGCTTGATATTTTCACATGTATTTATGACAAATCAGAAGACAATTTTGGCTAGAAAAAATATCCCAGCATTTGTAAAGCAATTTCTCCCGATTACGGCAATACCCCATATGTGGTAATAAACTGCTGTTTGGACACACAGCGGGGCTTAGAAGGGAAGGAGCGCAATTTGGCTTTTGGAGCTCAAATTTAACTGAAATAGTTTTCGGGTGTCATGTCGCATTTTAAAAGCCCCTGAGGGACAAAAACAGTGGAAACGACCCAAAAGTAACCCCATTTGGGAAACTACACCACTTAAGGGATCTATCTAGGGGTATAGTGAGCATTTACAGGTCTTTTGCCGAATTTATTAGAATTAGGCCGTGAAAATTAATATCAACATTATTTCCACTAAAATATATTCACAAAGAATAAAGGAGGAAAAAGCACCTCAACATTTGTAAAGTAATTTCTCCCGAGTACGGCTATACCCTAAATGTGGTCATAAATGTTTTTTTATTAGAAATTAATTAACCCTTTCTGGGCTAATCCATTTTTTTGCTTTTTTATTTTCGTTCTTCACACCCTGTCTTCCAAGAGCCGTAACTTTTTTTTTTTCCCCGTCAATAGAGTGGTGTGAGGGCTTATCTCTTGCGGGAGGAGTTGTATTTTCTATTGACACCTTTTGAAGTACTATTTAATGTACTGGGAAACTGAAATAAGATTCTTTGCAGACTGAAACTGGAAAAAACGGCAATTCCATTCTTTTTTTGTTTTTGTTTTTACTGTTTATACAAAGTAAAAACGATTTGTTAAAAAAAGAAATCGTTTTTTTACAGCACATTCCGAGAGGCAACACTTTTTTTATTTTTTAGTCGATTGAGAGGTGTGAGGGCTTATTTTTTGCGGGACAAGCTGTAGTTTTTCTTGGTACCCTTCTTTGGTACATACAACTGTTTGAGCACTTTTTATTAAACATTTTTTTAGAGCTAAGGTGACCAAAAAACTGAGATTTTGCCATTTTAAATTCTTTATTGTTTACGGCGTTCACCGTGCGAGTTAAATAATGGTATATTGCAATCGTTTTGACTTTTCACGGATGCAGCAATACCAATTTTGTGTATTTTTTTTTTTTTACATTGCTTTAGTGAAAAAAAGTGAAAGGGGTTTTCTTTTGGACTTGAAATATTTATTTAATTTTTTTCACTAATAACTTTATTAACTTTTGTTTTTTTACACATTTTATTAGTCCCCCTAGGGGACTTGAACCAGCGATCAATACTAATATATTGCAGTATATTGTCATTTTTACAGGCCCCTGTAACAGCGCAATCGCTGTTCCTGTTCATTAGTCCAGGTGTCAGCTGTAATACACTGCTGACACCCGCAACGTATGGCACAGGCTCAGCGTGTGAGCTTGCTCCATACATCCCCGCCCACACCACGACATGCTTTTAAGTCGTGTTGCACGAAGGGGTTAATGCGCAACTGATGGTGCGGAGTGAAAATTCAAATTTTCCACTGATATGCCATTTTAGTGCACTACATGTTATGCCCAGTTTGTGCCACTGAAGACAAATACCTCATAAAATATTAATCAGGTTCTCCCGGGTATGGCGATGCCATATCTGTAGACGTAAACTGCTATTTGGGCACGCTGTAGGGCTCATAAGGGCGGGTTCACACATAGCGGAATTTCACTTAAATTCCGCTGCGGACACTCCGCAGCGTTAATCCGCAGCGGAGCCGTTTCTCCATTGACTTTCACTTTAATTTAGCAGTGTTCGTTTACACGATGCGTACAATTCCGCTGCGGAGCATAGGCTGCGGAGCGGAATTTGGTGTCCGCAGCATGCTCTGTCTGTTGCGGAGCAGTGGCGGACTGGTTGCGGACTCATGGCGGAATTTCTCCATTGACTTCAATGGAGAGTCAAAATTCCGCAATGAAGTCCGCAGATCTTATGTGTGCTGCGGAGCGTATTGTTTTTACTACCATGACATTTCTTCATTCTGGCTGGACCTATGTATTTCTAGGTCTACAGCCAGACTGAGGAAGTCAATGGGGCTCCCGTAATGACGGGAGCGTTGCTAGGAGACGTCTGTAAATAGTCACTGTCCAGGGTGCTGAAAGAGTTACGCGATCGGCAGTAACTGTTTCTGCACCCGGGACAGTGACTACCGATCTCAATATACATGTATCTGTAAAAAAAAATATAAGTTCATACTTACCGAGAACTCCCTGCGTCTGTCTCCAGTCCGGCCTCCCAGGATGACGTTTCAGTGTAAGTGACGGCTGCAGCCAATCACAGGCCAAGCACAGGCTGCAGCGGTCACATGGACTGGAGCGTCATCCAGGGAGGTCGGGCCGGATGCCGAAAGAGGGACGCGTCACCAAGACAACGGGCGGTAAGTATGAATTTCTTTGACTTTCACTAGGGAAAGTGCTGTCCCTCCTCTCTATCCTGCACTGAATAGGGAGAAGAGAAGCACTTTTCCTGCAGTCCGCAGCGGCCAGTCCGCATCAATTTTCTGCACATTTTGTGCAGATCCGCTGCAGAATCTGCAACGCAGATTCTGTGCGGCATTGATGCGGACAGTTGCGGAGGAATTCCGCCATGTGTGGTCATGCCCTAAGAGAGGGAGCGCCATTTGGCTATTGGAGTGCAGATTTAGCTTGGCAGTTGTTCAGTTTGGGCTTTTACTTGTATTTCAGTTTATAATGTTGGGGCATATGTAATCTGTGCAGAGTACATCAGGGGCATAATAAGAGGGTATAATAATGGGGTAAATAAATAATAATACATAGATATGTGGCCAGTGTCGCACTGATAAATGGTGGCAGATGTTATTCACTTTTGGAAGACTCTGCACATTTTGCATTGCCATATTCTGAGAGCCAGAACTTTTTTATTTTTTCTCCACCGGAGCTGTGTGAGGGATTATTTGTTGCGGGACAATCTACATTACGAGATTACGCTGTAGATGACAGGTTACAACGAGATTACACTTGCTCTGCTGTAACTACCACAGAAACAGTAACGAAGAGCAGAGATTGTGTATAGACATCCCGTGGATGTCTATTCACTGTCTAAACACTTCAGTATTGTTAATGTGTTAGTATAAGACAGCACATAGTGATCTAAAAGGATCCCTATGCGCTGACTAAATGAATGGAGAGGAGTGCATGATGCTGATTGGTCAGCGTCATACACTCCTCTGTACAACGCCCACTTGGTCTAAAGTAAAAACACGCCCACTTGGGCATTAGGCAACTCATTAGCATAAATCTAAAATCGCTAATAAAGTGGTGAAAATAGATAGTATTTTTTTAAATAAAAAGCACTGCTGTCACCTACATTATAGCGCCGATCTCCTTATGTAGGAGATAAGGCACTTATAATGTGGTGACAGAGCCTCTTTAAAGTCATCAGATTCTGCCAGATAAGCAGAAAATTTCCAGATACTAGTCCTTTGAGGAGAACGAGATAGGGATGATGACATGACAATAGGGGCATGATCTGATATGGCAATGGGGTATATCCGTGAGGAAGAATGAGTATCGAATAGAGGTGTGGAGATCAAAATAGTCTATTTGTGAGAAGGATTTATGGACGATAGAGTGGCAGGTGTATTCTCGCGCTCCCTCATCCATCACTCTCTAAGGGTCAAATACGTTGATCGAATACATTTTGAGAGGAGGTGTCAGCCTGAGACTGAGGTGTAGGGACAGACCTGTCCAGAGTAGGGCATTGTACCAGATTAAAATCGCCTCCAGTAATTAAATTACATCTGGGGAGGTCCATTATCATTTGAAGGACTTCTGGGTAAAATACCTGATGGTCATGATTAGGGACAATAGATATAGTTATCCATAAAACAAGGTATCTAACACGGGGGGGGGGGGGGGGGGGATGTCACTTATTGAGCTGTATCCAAAGATTTTTATCTGGCCTTGCTGAATGTAGATAACAGCAGTTTTGAAAAACTATCATTTTTGAGCAAGTCATGAGCAATTTTAGATTTATGCTAAATAGTTTCTTAATGCTCAACTGGGCGTATTTTAACTTTTGACCAAGTGGGCGTTGTAAAGAGAAGTGTATGACGCTGACTAATCAGCGTCATGCACTTCTCTGCATTCATGTCCATTTGTACTCAGCGCAGGGTTATCTCGCGAGATCACGCTGTGCTGTCACATACACCCACATTAACTTTACTGAAGTGTCTTGAAAGTGAATAGACATTTAAAGTTTTTGTGGGACTTACTCACACAGCACAGCGTGATCTCGCGAGATCACTCTGTGCTGTGATTAAGTCCCACACAATCTTTACCGAAGTGTCGGGAGTGTGAATAGACATCACGTCCTGGCTGGAGGCAATGTCTATTCACTTTCAAGACACTTCAGTAAAGTTAATGTGGGTGTATGTGACAGCACAGCATGATCCCGCGAGATAAACCTGTGCTGAGTACAAATGGACATGAATGCAGAGAAGTGTATGACGCTGATTCGTCAGCGTCATACACTTCTCTTTACAATGCCCACTTGGTCAAAAGTTAAAAAACGCCCAGTTGGGCATTAAGAAACTAATTAGCATAAATATAAAATTGCTCATAACTTGCTCAAAAATTATTGTTTTTCAAAATAAAAACCACTGTAGTTATCTACACTACAGCGCCGATCAAATTAGGTAGGGCACTTACTCTGGTGACAGAGCCTCTTTAACAAGGTAAATTTGCCATTCAGGTGTCTATTTCCGTGTTTCTTAAGCCAAGCCAAGTAAGTGCCTTTTTAAATCGGCCGATATGGTCCGTAAAAACAAGCGCCGATCAACATTGGAGATGTGCTGCCAACAAGGTTAATATTTTGTGCTGCATAAACGATACGATCAGCTGATGAACGAGCGTTTGCACATTCATCGGCTGATCTTTGCCTTGTTTACACAGGACAATGATCGGGAATCATTTGCCCGATCATTGGCCCGTGTAAAGGGGCCATTTCTCTTTCTCATATAAATTACATAAAAGTCCCCTAAAGGCTATAATCATACTCTATGCTGCACCTATAAAAATACAGTGAGAGATTGGTGCATGTGCCCTCAGAGATATGTTGTGTACCCCATGTTGAGATTCTAGTTGACCTACTGGTGGAGCTGTTATGGTTTGCATTTCCTTTTTTGGAAAACTGCAAGGCAAGAATAGAATACAGCTAATCGGCTAAATAGCAATTTGGTAGAAAAAAGCTGGCGAGAATATATCTGAGGGTACGTTCACACGGCCTATTTTCGGCCGTTTTTCGGGCCGTAAGTCGGAAGCAGAATGCCTCCAAACATATGCCCATAGATTGCAACGGAAAAAACGGCGTTGTGTCCCGATGGGCCTTTTTTTATGCGGCGGTTTTGAAAAACAGCCGCGTGAAAAACGGCTGCGAAAAATAAGTGCAGGTCACTTCTTGGGCCGTTTTTGGAGCCGTTTTTCATAGACTCGCAGCGAAAAACTAAGCGAAAATCGCGAGTGGCTTAAAAACATCTGAAAATCAGGAGCTGTTCCCTTGAAAACAGCTCCGTAATTTCAGACTTTTTTGAGTCAGCGTGTGAACATACCCTCAGGGTATGTTCACACGATGTGTTTTCAGACGTATTTCGGGCCTTTATGCCTCGAATTACGCCTGAAAAAACTCCACCATTACGCCTCCAAACATCTTCCCATTGCTTGCAATGGGATTTACGGTGTTCTGTTCCCAGGAGGCGTAATTTTACGCGTCGTTTTCAAAATACGTTGTGTAAAAAGGCGCCGTGTAAAAAGAAGTGCAGGTCATTTCTTGGGTCATTTTTGGAGCCGTTTTTCATTGACTTCATTGAAAAACAGCTCCAAAAATGGCCATAAAATACACTGCGAAAAACGCGAGTTGCTACAAAAACGTCTGAAAATCAGGAGCTGTTTTCGCTTGAAAACAGCTCCGTATTTTCAGACGTATTTTGCTAAGCCGTGTGAACATACCCTAATGGTTTACAGCAGTTTTCTAGCATAAAAAAGACATAAAAATAGTTGCGCAAAAAATTTGCTACTTTTCTCGCCACTGTTTGAAAGTGGATAGAAAATAGGGTGGGGTTTAGTCGCAGGTGGTGGGGCCTGCACCGTAACGACGGATTTATCATAATTTACGCCAGAAATTGGCATCAATTATGTCACAAATCTACACCTCATTGCAGGCGTTGATTTGGATTTCTGTAAAATAGCGTATGCTGCGCTATTTTCTCCGGTAATCTCTGCCTGGTCTGCGATGGATGCCCCTAACAGAGCCTCCAATGCGGTTGTGAACCAAGCTTTAACCCCTTAGCGCACCTTGACGAAACTGTACGTCATAGTTTGCATTGCATTAAGGCACCATGAAGAACAGTTACGTCATGGTGCTTTTCTGTCACCATGTCAAAACACATGATGTCAGAACAGTGACATCGGCTGTCATAGAGAGCCGATAGTCACTGTGACTCTTCAGGGGAACAATCGCGGCGCGCCGCCGCCAGCGATCGCTGTGATTCGTCAGTCAGTAGTGACTGATCAATCACAGTATTGCAGCTATGATACCCAGCTAAAAGAGCCGGGTAGCCACGCTAGCCGATCGGCTGTTGGCAGCAGGAGGCCTAACAATGCCCCTTGTCTGCCAAGTATGGCGGCCTGTTAGGCCCCGCCCGGAGGTGGGGCTTAAAAGACTTCCAGCCGCAGATGAAAGATGGCGGCGGGCTCAGAAGCTGAGCCTGCGCCATCAGCCTAAAGGATGTCAGCTGTATGTTACAGCTGACATCCTGCTGTAACGGCAGGGAACGGAGGTAGCTCCGCTCCCTGCCATTAACACCTTAAATGCCGCGATCAAAAGCGATTGCGGCATCTTAGTTGTTTCCAGGAGACCGACACTGCTGTGATGTGGTCGCATGGATGCCGATTGTTACTATGGGAACTGGAGGCCAACAGTGGCTTCCTGGTCTCCCACGTACGGAAGCCTATTAGGCCCCACGCCCGGAGGCAGAGCCTAATAGGCGTGCTGTCAGTGAATAGCTGACAGCTCTAATGCATTGCATTACGTGGGTAGTGCAATGTATTAGAATAAAGATGAGAGGTGCAGGTCTTCAAGTCCCCTAGTGGGACAAAAAAAAGTTATGAAAAAGTAATAAAAAAGTTCAAAGTAAAAAAATTAAAAACTGCCTTTTTTCCAATAATAAGTCTTTTATTATAGGAAAAAAAATGAAAACGTTAAAAAAGTACACATATTTAATATCAGTGCATTTGTAACAACCCAAACTATAAAACTATAATGTTATATTTCCCGCACGGTGAACACCGCAAAAAAATAAAATAAAAAACAATGCCAGAATCGTAATTTTTTTTGGTCACCATCCCTTCTAAAGTATGGAATAAAAAGTGATCAAAAAGTCGCACGTACCCCAAAATAATACTAATAAAAACTACATCCCGTCCCGCAAAAAACAAGTCCCTACACAGCCTTGTCTACCCAAAAATAAAAAAGGGATTTTTTTTGTGTGCAAATGCTGTAAAACTTACATATGGTATCGCCGTAATTGTAACGATCCACAGAATAATTTAAAATGTAATTTATAGCCCACGGTAGACACTGTAAAAAAAACAAAAAAAAAAGTGTCAGAATTGCTGGTTTTTGGTCACGTTGCTTGCCAAAAAAATGGAATAAAAAGTGATAAAAAATTTTGTGTACCCCAAAATGGTACCAATGAAAACTACAGATTGTCCTGCAACAAATAAGCTCTCATACAGCTCCGGTGGAGACAAAGTAAAAAGTTCTGGCTCTCAGAATATGACGATGAAAAATATG